>NC_135656.1:6630097-6957691 GCF_964188315.1 Podarcis muralis
TTGTGAGAACATACGATCTCCCAGGTTTTTTGAAGAGGGCGGAGGGGTCGGGGACTGATGGAACATCCCATCTATAGCTCCCATCCCAAAAGAGAAAATCGCTGGAGGACAGAAAGTTAGTAAGAATGCACTTTTCTTCAATGACTAATGAGAAAACATCCCCAACAGAATCCCAATGGAAAACATCTCCAATGGAATCTCATTTCCTCATTGGCTGTGAGCAGAGCATATGTTATCTCAGCAGTGAGCAAAGGGCATGAACCTCCTGAGCTACCTGGTTGTGCCTACACTCAAGGTGGGGACTGCCTGCTGACCCAGCCAATAAGCCCTAGCCAGGTATTGCATGGGTCTTGGGCAGTCACCTTTTGAAAGTAGGAATGCTCAATGGGTGGATGTCGGGGGGGTGTGGTTCAGGGGCGGGGCTTGTGATATCAGGGACTGTAGGGCAAGACTGCTTCCCATTCAACACAGGAGTGCCCTACACATCTGTAATAGATGAACAGGGCTACTCAGAGGCTGGTGGCTGGAGTTCAGGGTGGGGCTTGAACCTCCCTGGGTAAGTTGCTGAGCACTGGGCACTTCTCACCATCACAGATATACCGTGGAAGAAAATATTTGAGCTCATGGGCAATTATAAGTTACAGTGGTACCTTGGGTTACATACGCTTCAGGTTACATACGCTTCAGGTTACAGACTCCGCTAACCCAGAAATAGTGCTTCAGGTTAAGAACTTTGCTTCAGGGTGAGAACAGAAATTGTGCTCCAGCGGCGAGGCAGCAGCAGGAGGCCCCATTAGCTAAAGTGGTGCTTCAGGTTAAGAACAGTTTCAGGTTAAGTACGGACCTCTGGAACGAATTAAATACTTAACCCGAGGTACCACTGTACTGTGAAATCTCACCGTTTTTATTATGGAATCTTTTTCATCTATCCATACATTAGCTAGGGAAAAGAGGCATGTCACACTCACATATAGTCCTGGCATCTGTGTTCTATGTACATCATAGGCACCAACTCCTTGGGGCCGAGGGGTCTTTGCCCCCCCCCTCAATAAAATATTTGAGGGTGACAGGAAACCCCCAAATCGATGGACATTGCTATTCAAATGGTGTGCATGCACCGTGCCATGTGATCTATTATGTGGGGTATGGCTTACCTGGCCTCTCCCCCCAATATTTTATTCAAGTTGGGTTCCCTGATGTACAGTGAGGTGAGGCGGAGTGTGTGGTTCACATCCAACTTCCCTTCCCTCCCACATAGAGTAGGGGTAGAGAATGGCCCTCTAGATGCAGTTTGATGATAACCCCCATCAGCTCTGACCATCATCATCATCAACCTTTTATTCAACCGTCAGTCAGAAAAAAGTACATTTGTCAATACACAGTTAAAACATCCAGGAAGATTTTAAAACTTAGCCAACACTAAAATGGGCTAAACAGATAGCCCCATATCAATACAGTCAATTATAGTCTTGCGACGCTTAAAAGGTAAAAAAAGAAATTTGGCCACCAAGGAAGGTATAGCTCTAGTGACATTATTCAGCAAGTGTAAAACCTGGTTTTCTCCGGGTAGGAAGCTAAATTGACATAGGAGTGGGTCTATAAAATTTTGTCTAAGCTCTGCATAAGAAGGGCAAGTCAAGAGAATGTGTTCGGTGGACTCAACCACACCCATGGCACAATGATAGGTTCTCTGGGCGTATGGTACTCCCCTGTACCTTCCCCACAATATCGCAGAGTCAAGGACATTTAATCTAGCCGCTGTAAGAAGTCTGCGGTATTCCACATAGTGGATTTCTGCAAGGTAGGGGGCTGGTATGGTCCGATAAATCTGGTCCCCTAGGAACATCCCTGGTTTTACCTGGGCTATGCAGCTCTGACCATTGGCCATATTGCAGCATAGTTTGAACTGCAGAAAGGTGGCATACAATTGCAGGTATGTCTGTGCGAGTTAGAGTCTACCAATATCTGGTGGGTCACAGGTTTCTTATCCCTGACACAGAACATAGGGGAGGGACCATAGTTCAGCAGCACAGCACATGTTTGCATGCAGAAAGTCCTGGGTTTAACTCCCTTCTCCATCTTTTTAAAAAAGCAATATTCATGTAGCAGGTGATGTGGAACACCTCTGACTGAGGAACATGTTGAGTAGACAATACTGGGCTAGATGGACAAATAATCTGGCCTCATGCTGGGTGGCTTCTTATGTTCCTATAGTGTGTGATGTGAAGCTCTTTGGGTGGATGGAATCTGCACACATGCACAAGCCTGAGGGTGAACATCACATGATTATTTCCTACATGTTCCTTATGTTTAAAGACCATCACTGCCAGAGTTGTATGTGAGCCAGCCCTACATTTCTCATACGCCAGCCCCCGTACCAGAACTCCTGATACACAATTCCAGAATGGAACTTGTTCTGTGCTTGGGGAGAAGAAAGCCATCTAGTCCTTTGGACTGGTGACAGCAGTCATATTTGAATGCTTTCCTACATAAAAGAGTCTGCTTATTAAGAAGTTATCATTGCCAACACATGTTTTATAGCCTTAATCATCCCGAAATCTTAATTTTCTATGAGCAAGTAGTTATTGCATTGGGGAGGATTCATATATGTGACCCCCTTCCCTTCCATCATGCATTTGAGTCCAAAGTGGTACTATCTGTGGAAAGTTGTACCATGCGCTCTTTCTGAATGTGTAGATTGGCTTCGCTTGCCGCTATACGTTATGTGTCATGGCAGCGCATGAAATTTCATCACCTGAGGCAAAATGGGAAGGCGCCTCCCTGCTCTGATGTTGCTGCACCCCCAGTGCCCCCCTTAACTGCCCAGTACAGTGACACTGGAGGCAGTTAGGGGTGCCGTCTTAGGTGGTTGCCTCAGCCTACCTCATGGGTAGGCTGGCCCCGATATGTGCTTATATGTTTTTACTATATTCTTGATCCCTCTCACCCTCCAGAATTAAAGCATATCCTTACTTTAATGATGCCAGTGGGAGACCTCCTTAAAAACAGGAAGATGCAACACGCACACAACCTGTATGATATATGATAGATATATGATGATATATGATATATGATATATGATATATGATATATGATATATGATATATGATATATGATATATCTTTATTGTCATTGTCCCATGCAGGACAATGAAATTGAAAAACTACATAAAACTACATAAAACTACCACAAAACTACATAAAACTACTACAAAACTACCGTACATAAAACATTCAAAAACCCCTAAAAACTCTAAAACTCCATTTTAAAATACACTATACTATAGAAACCCCTTATGCTGCATTTAGAACCAGAATTGCCTTAGCGTAGAAACTGTTTCTCAGACGGCTAGTCCTGGCCTTTATAACACAATACCTCCTTCCAGAAGGCAGAAGCTGAAAGAGATCATTTCCGGGGTTCGTACTATCCTGTGCTATCTCTGCCACTTTCTTATGGCACCTGGCAGCATAGATTTGATCTAAGGTGGGAAGAGTGCACCCAATAATTCTCTCTGCAGTCTTTACAACCCTGGACAGCATTGTTTTTCCCCTGGCCGTGCAGCTCCCAAACCACACACACAGAGACCATAAGTTAATACGCTCTCCACAGTGCAATGGTAAAATGCCATCGACAGGTCCTTTGAGAGATTGTTTTTCCGGAGAATTCTCAGAAAACATAACCTCTGCTGTGCTCTCTTCACCAGGTCTTTGCTGTTTTCTCCCCAGGCTATACTGTGGCTATACTCACAAAGAAAAGGTATAAAAGACTGGTAGTTGAGAATGAGAGACCTATCAAGAAGCTATAGAATAATCAGGTCACGAGGCAACAGAGGAATTCCTCCCCCCCCCCCAACACCTCATATTAGATTTTTAATAAACATCCCTCTCTTTGCCCCCTCAGGCACATGGCAGTTTGAAGCATCTCCAGCTTGGAACATGAAACAATGTGCTCCCCAGGGATGGTATTTGATAGGACCCACCTGCCTTGGATCCCCCCACATTTGGCTGCTTTTGACTGATTGTGTGCAACATTACTGCCTACTCAGATAATACATTGCTTCAGGCCAAGGCAGGTTCTTCCAAATAATGAGGTTAATATCCTGCCAAGGAGTGGGCTTTCTGCCAGGTTGTTTAGTACTGTTGGCACTGTGGCATCTGCCTCTAACGTACGAAGGACCAGAGCTCTTCACCTGTAGCATAAGATGCTATACTGTACATAAGACCGGGGGTGTTCTGTATTCCACTACCACTATTACTACTAGTGGTAAATAATATTATAATTTTATCGTATTATTTAGAACACAGATAGCATATGTGGTTCTCTCCAGTTGTTGGGCTACAATTTCCATCATCCCATAACCTCTGGCCATGCTGTTTGGGGATGATGGGAGCTGGGGTCCAACAAATATCAGGCTACCTCTGATTTAGAATGCTTGTGTTCCATTTCTGAGCCCAGAGAGGCTCTCCAAGTGGCTTACAAAAAGTTCTCAAAACACAAACTCAAATCTAGAACAGGAACAGAAATCACATAGTGTCCACAAAGAATCAAGATTATTCAGGTAGCACTTCCTGGATTCATCCTGCCCCCCCCTACCCCCCAGAATCATACAGTGGTAGGAATGGTAGAGTGATTTGATTTCTGTGAATTCCAACATGAACGCACCTGATCCGCACCTCCCAAACCAATGCGTGGATCGTTATTTTTGTGTGAGAACTAGGCCACCCAGATATCCAAACTCCCACCAGTCCCAATCAGCATGGGTAATGGTCAGGGAGAATACAAGTAGGTGTACATATTCTTCCCTGCAGAATGATGGTGGGAAGGTCACAAAGCTTGTCTCTATGCATCACTGGATTCATGACACTGGGGGATGTGTAAACAAAACAAAACACCTATCTGCAGAGCAGATGGAGATGCATAGATGTTGCTTTGTTGTTGTTTAGTCATTTAGTCATGCCCAACTCTTCGTGACCCCATGGACCAGAGCATGCCAGGCACTCCTGTCTTTCACTGCCTCCTGCAGTTTGGTCAAACTCATTCTGGTAGCTTCGAGAACACTATCCAACCATCTCGTCCTCTGTTGTCCCCTTCTCCTTGTGCCCTCCATCTTTCCCAACATCAGGGTCTTTTCCAGGGAGTCTTCTCTTCTCATGAGGTGGCCAAAGTATTGGAGTCTCAGCTTCAGGATCTGTCCTTCCAGTGAGCACTCAGGGCTGATTTCCTTCAGAATGGATAGGTTTGATCTTCTTGCAGTCCATGGGACTCTCAAGAGTCTCCTCCAGCACCATAATTCAAAAGCATCAATTCTTCTGTGATCAGCCTTCTTTATGGTCCAGCTCTCACTTCCATACATCAGTACTGGGAAAACCATAGCTTGAACTATACAGAACTTTGTTGGCAAGGTGATGTCTCTGCTTTTTAAGATGCTGTCTAGGTTTGTCATTGCTTTTCTCCCAAGAAGCAGGCGTCTTTTAATTTCGTGGCTGCTGTCACCATCTGCAGTGATCATGGAGCCCAAGAAAGTAAAATCTCTCACTGCCTCCATGTTGCTACAACTCCCTTAATCCCTGACCATTACCCTTCCTGGAGTTAGGGCTGATGCGAGTTGGACTCCAACAGCATTCAGAGGGCACCATTCAGAGGGCTGCTTTAGAGTAGCAATTTTCAAGTTTTGGACTTTGAAATAATCAAAAGGATCCACAGACTCTTTCATGCATCCTCTTTAACCATGTGGAAGGGAGAGACTGTAATGTAAAACACTGACTGGGCAGGTTTCCACACCACATCATGGAGGGAAGCCTACATGCTTAGAGAAGGTTCTCTTCTGCAGACATGACCCCCAGTGTGTAGATGGTGGGGAATCAGCATCCAGTGCCTCTCCCCCATTTCTATTCCACTGCATTCAGGTCAGCCACATGTTGCAGAGGATTCTGGTCCTGTTGTAGGCAGCAAGGTTGGCTCAGGCAGAGCCCTGGCTTAGATCTGCTGGGCTCCTTTTTAACACCTGCATAGACTAAGGTTGCAAGGACTCAACCTTCTCTCTCCTGCACATGTAGGGCGAGAGATGAACAAGCCTCCTTTCCAGGACCTCTTGTCCTGCTGCTTAAAAGTCCTCTGATGTTTGGGGAACTGCTGCATTCTAGCATTGTTAGGCCTTCCTTTGGCTTCTGCTGTTCTTAAGGTAGAAGAAAGAAGCCCATGTCTCAAGGTTCCTGGGGAAAGGCTGTCCTTTCAACTACAGCGGCAGAAACAGCAAATGCTGTTGCCCAGCGCAGCTGCTGGGACTGGCCTTGGGCTAAGAAATGTACTGTTTTTGTTCCAAAAGAAGATGAATGTCATTCCATGGCTATCTGGGAAGGGAGCAAAAAAGAGAATTGAACCAGAATCACCTCAGGGACTACATGTGATTCATCATAGCTCTCGGAGGCACTATGGATTTCAAGCCAATGATGTGAGGAGGGGAAAATAGAGAGCTTTGAAGTAAGATGCTGAAGAGGGATAATCCACAATTAAAGCAACTTAAAAAAAAATAGTTGGGAAAAGAACCATTTGCTGAGGTGTATTTATTATTATTTGGCTGAGGTGTGGAGGTGGTGGTGAGAAAATTAATTTGTTAGCATAGTTTTTGTGCCATTAAAGCCTGCAAGCCAAGCAATTTTGGTGCTTTGCTTCACTTCAAAGGAACACTTGGAGGACGTTTTTTAAAACAATCTGTTGCTGCCAAACATAGCCCAGCCCATTAACGAGCTTATTCTTGATTAATTACCTAACTCCAGCCAAGCCCACCTCAACATACATATGTGTGTATATATAGGGAGAGGAGACAGAATTTCTACCTCAGAGAGGGGTCTGGCATCCTTCTCTCTCTTTCTCCCTCTCTCTCCCTCTTTCCCATAATAACTCTTTGCTAAATATTCTTCCCTATATTTTGAATAAGACACAATGAACAGGCAATTCAGTTCCAGGTCTGGGGGTGGGGTCAGGGTCTCCCGCGGCTACAGTTCTTCGACTGCAGCCATTCCTGGAAGGACAAAAGGCAGCTTCACCTCAGTTTCTTTATCCCGGGCTGGGAGAAGCAGTGGAGGGCTAGGGGGTGGCTTTGGGAGCAGAAGCCTATACAGCCTAGGAGTTAACAAAAGCAGCTCCATTAGTCATGGTACAGGTGGAATTGGAGGCTTCTGGGGTGGTGGAATGAGTAGTGGTGGTGGGTTTGGTGGTGGAGGATTTTCAGTTGGGGGGTATGGATCTGGAGGTGGTTCCTTTGCAGGCTTTGGTGGTGGTGCATCAGGAATGGGGGGCTTTGGTGGTGGTCCAAGGATGGGCTTAATAGTTCCTCCTGGGGGCATCCAGCAAGTGACCGTCAACTCCAACCTCCTGTCACCACTCAACTTAGAGATTGACCCCGAGATCCAAAAAGTGCGTGTGCAGGAAAGGGAGCAGATCAAATCCCTCAACAACAAGTTTGCATCCTTCATTGACAAGGTGAGTCAATTGAACGCAACATTGTGGTCGAGTTTGCAGGAAAGGGATGGGCCGCTCAAGGGTACGCTGGATGAAAGCAGATTGCAGGCATCATTCTTCCCAACCAAGGTTTCAGTCTGCCTACCTCCGTGGTTTCCCACAAACCATGTGTGGAATTGCAGATTGTTAGATGTCCTCTTTCACAGGACTACATTTCCCAGAGTCCCATGGGAAGAGGGAATGTCTATTAAAGCATAGTGTGGGTTTGCCTGCTGCTGCTTCTTCTCCAGCTATTTGCCTTATTAAAGCAGCTGCCACACCCCATCCCCATTAACAAACCTTAGGATAAGGTTGTGGGCCTTATTTTTAGTAGAAGACATTTTCGAGCCTGGGTCACCATTATATGCAAGAGCATTTATGTTCATATTCATAAATATTATGGATTTAGATCAGGGGTAGTCAATGTGGTATCCTTCACATTATGGGTAGGCAAAGAGCCAGGGGCCAGATCCAGCCCCATCGCCTTCTTAATCTGGCCTGCGGACGCTCCAGGAATCTGTGTGTTTTTACATGAGTAGAATGTGTCCTTTTATTTAAAAAGCACCTCTGGGTTATTTGTGGGGCATAGGAATTCATTATTTTTCTTTCTTTCCAAAATATAGTCCGGCCCCCCACAAGGTCTGAGGGACAGTGGACTGGCCCCCTGCTGAAAAAGTTTGCTGACCCCTGCTCCACATGTTGTGGCCTGCAACTCCCGCCAGCCACCTATCCATTGGCTATGCTGGCTGAGAATGATGAGCACTGCACTGGAAACCCTGATTTAGATTATGAGTTGCCAGCTTGTAGCATGGGAGGGGCAGAAGCAGCAGGGCTTTCTTGTGGCACTCCTGGAGAGAAGCAGAATGGCCTGTGAGCCTGGCTATGCTATAAAGGCTAGCCTATATTCTTGCCTGCCTCTCCCATGTTGTGCTGCTGCTTGTTCTCCTGCTCAGTAGATCAGAGGCAAAACACCCCGAAGTTGCATATATACTATAGTGCACACTACTAGGATGTCATGCAATACATTGGGCTTGACTTTTTGGTAGGATTGCTACCTTCTCAGCTTTCAACTAGCCACTTAAGTTGTGTCTAACAGAACCTTTATGTGATATTTTAGCTGGTGAAAATACTCCCCCCTCCCATGCTGCAGAAACTAAATTTTTGTTTGCAAAGCTGCTGTTCAAAGGCACAAGCAAAGGCACATCTGTTTTGCCACTATCAGCTGGCAACCTGGGTCACTCAGTGCTCTTAACAGCACAGCTATTTTAGGACTAGGTGGGGGTAGATTGATATGAAAGTAGCATACAGGTTGACTCCTCATAAGTAAAGAGTCTCCAAGAAGATTCTGGAGGCAAAGGCATGCTCATTTTAACACTGTCAAATTTAGGTGAAGAACAAGCTGCTGTCACAGGCAGAAGACCAGTCCAGGAATGGGGAGGAGGCTTGTTTTTGGTCATTTGGCAGTACTATTTATGGGACTTTTGTCGGAAAGGCTGGCTGCCATTGATTTAGAATCATGTTTCACAAAAAGGAGGGTACCGAATTCCCTTTATATGTAGCAATGATGATTAGTTGAAGCTTATCTTTGCTGTAGGAGGCCTCAGGATTCCACCAACACAAGCAAAGGCAAGATTCCTGCATCCTCCTTATGATGTCTTTAGAGAGATGCTTGTACAGCAGAGTGGCGAGGAGTGTGAGCCAGAAAATTCCCAATTCTAGTTTCATCTCAGAGAGGTGGATTTAGGCAAGCCTCCATTGTCAGCCTCCGTTGCCATTGCAAAATGTGGATAATAATACTGGTCTGCCTTACAGGAGTGCTGTAAGTGCTTTGAAAACTTGAAACATTCAAGGGTATGCCCAGCAATTTAAGCCATTCCCTGGGTGTTTTGCATTCATTCAAATATGTGTGTCTCCAGGGTCTTTGATGATTTAAGGGGATTCGCTGAAGAGTACATCTAATCCTCATTGGTCAGTATGGAATAAGGACTGGGCTCTGGTTCCAGTATGCTTTTGACTCAGTTTATAGTTGTGATGATATGACTTTACATACTATGGGTCTCTTGATGGGTTTCAGGTACGGTTTCTGGAGCAACAGAATAAGGTTCTAGAGACCAAATGGGACCTACTACAGCAACACAGCAGCACAGGTACTAAGATCAACATCGAGCCAATGTTCGAGGCTTACATTGCTAATCTCAGGAGACAGCTGGATACCCTGACTGGTGACCGTGGGAGGCTGGATGGAGAACTCAGAAATGTGCAGGATCAGGTGGAAGACTTTAGAAAGAGGTGAGTGAGCCATGAGGGCCTACTTGGGTAAGAAGGCTCAGCATACTCATTGATGCAGCAGAATAGTAAAGGTAAAGGGACCCCTGACCATTAGGTCCTGTCCCGGACAACTCTGGGGTTGTGGTGCTCATCTCACTTTATTGGCCGAGGCAGCTGGCATACAGCTTCCGGGTCATGTGGCCAGCATGACTAAGCCGCTTCTGGTGAACCAGAGCAGTGCACGGAAACGCCATTTACCTTCCCGCCAGAGCGGTTCCTATTTATCTACTTGCACTTTGACGTGCTTTCGAATTGCTAGGTTGGCAGGAGCAGGGACCGAGCAACGGGAGCTCACCCCGTTGCGGGGATTCGAACCGCCGACCTTCTGATCAGCAAGCCCTAGGCTCTGTGGTTTAACCCACCTTGAAAAGGAGGCATGGACAGTACCATTTCAGACTGCAGGAGTGTGTGTGTGTGAGATCCCATTTTTAATGCCCCCCTTAATATAAACCAAAACAAATCTTCCTGGAAGTAGAAAATGAGCATGTAATTATGAAAAGTAGCATAGCCTGGCTCTCTATATCATCATCATCATCATCATCATCATCATCAAACCTTTTATTGGCATCACATACAAACATCCAAAACAGATCAATACAGAATTACCACTTCCCCAGTGGCACAAAACATTTGCTAAAAGAATGGAGGCAGAGCAGTCTATCGTCACATCTTTAGGTCTCCAGGGAGATCAGACGTCCGCAGTGTATTTCGACGACAAAAAACCAAATAGAGATATTTAGACACTAACTTGGTGAGCTCCTGATCAGGCTCTCTATATGCTGTGTTTATTTTCTGCTTGCAAGGAGGTTGTTGTTGTTTTTTAATGTAGGGATTGGGAGCATTTTTTCAAAAAAAGAATTCTGTTCCTGCTGTCTGAAATGGGGAGAGTGCCTCATGAGAAGCCCATAGGCTTCTGGCTGGCCACTGTGAGAGAAGGATGTTGGACTAGATCAGCCATTGGCCTGACCCAACAGGCTCCTCTCAAGTGGCAAATTCCATCCTCCTGCCATCTCAGGTCTCTGATGAGCTCAGTGGTCTGTCATGTGTCAATCCAGCATTAGGAATGAGCTGAAGATGCAATCTAGGTGTTTTCTGGCCTCATAGCAATGCTATCTTCTTTTCTTGGCATGGATTCCAACTTGTGGTTTAGGCTGGAGAAGTTTTCATTGCATATTAAAGAAATGAGGGCATTTAAAGCAAGTATTTACAGGATCATAAAATGCAGCTTGGCTCACAAAAAGAGCCATAAAAACGTGCAGCAGCAAATTCTGTCATATATATTCATGATTCCTTGGCCTGTTGAAAAGCATGTTGGTAGAAAAACACTGTAGAAACTTAGGGGCACAACTGCTTTAAAGGCAAGTGGGACTGAGGCACTTGAGACAGACTTTTAGGACCCCCACACAGATGGGATAGTCATTATGCTCTGACTTGGCTGATTTGAAGAATATTTTTGTATGCACTCCCTCACATATATGCAGCACACACAGATGGCCATGCATGCTGCTTGCATGCCTACAGCAAAAACCAACAAGTGTAATCTCGGCCCCATCTGCCCTATACCTTTAAAGCACTATTATCCCACTTTAAACAGTCATAACCAGGTACCCCCAAACTCGGCCCTCCAGATGTTTTGGGACTACAAAGCGTGTTCTCACTAGCAGAGAGCACGTGTTGCGGTTGGGGAGCAGGCCACCATCATGACTAGGCAAATTTGGGAACCCAAGTAGGAAAAAGGGTTAATTGGGTCGCTGGGGAAATTTGGATGTTGCAAAGTTGGAGGAGGGGTTTAGAGCCTATATATTGAGGAGCTAGACCTGGGGACTTCCTCTTGGCCATTTTGCATCGGATCACCCGCCCCCTCCCTTTTATAGGGTGGTTCTTGGGTTCATTTGACCTTGCTATGCCTGTCATGGGGTCGTTCGCCTTTGAGCGGGGGCCTGGTAGGAATTTTGCCATTTGGCTGATTGGCTTGCCACTTGGTTTTTGCCTACTGCGTAGCAAATCGTCACAACTTGTAAGGTTGGCGGTTAGGCATTGGTTAAATTGGTGATTGGAGGGGTAAGGTGCCTATCCCTCCAAATGATGCGAATGGGAATTCCTTTAAAGGAATCCAGGGGCTTGCCATCCTTTCGTCCTTGTCCGTGGAGCCGGACTTGGGCCGGGCAAGACCCCACCGGAACATGAGGGTGAGAGGTGTTGGACTGTATTTACCCAGCCTCATTTCTCCCCAATACTTGTTTCCCACGCTGGCTTCCGGTGGTGTCCGGAAGTGCCAGCTCTGTCCTTGGGGGGCAAGGACAGATAGTCATAACCAATGCCTAAGCAACCACTCACATTTTCTGTATTTAAATAAAGTTGTGGCCAAAATTATGCCAAAAACCTTAAACAAAAATTAACGTGTGCTGTGTGAATTTTTTGGGGGGTGGCACTGCGGAACTCAACACGCAACTCCCATCATCCCTAGCTAACAGGACCAGTGGTCAGGGATGTTAGGAATTGTAGTCCCAAACATCTGGAGGGCTGAGTTTGGGGATGCCTGGTCACAACTTTACCCCCTAGAATCCTGGGAATTGTAGTTTGTTAAAGAGCTGTAGTTTGCAGAGAGTTATTAGTAGACGTTTTACTTCCCAGGAAGAGGGATGGACTGTGAATTGTATCCCTTTGAGGGGAATAGGGGTGTCTCCTAATAACTCTCAGTGAAACTTACATCTGCGCAATGCATTTAACACTAGTATGTAAGGTTGCAATCCAGATTTCTAAGTAGCAACTAATCTACTCATCTGGACCAGAATCGCATCAAAGGAGGGAAACATTTTCTTGCTATTCTTCCTCTCTCTCAGTTCTCCTTGTTCTCAGAAGAATCCAAATCTGTTTCTTCTCTTAATAGATATGAAGATGAAATCAACAAGCGCACTGCGGCTGAAAATGAGTTTGTTGGCATCAAGAAGGTGACTTTTTTATTTAAAAAAGCAGCAATAAGTAGGAGTCTACTTTCGAGGGGAAATATCATTTTGTCTCAGCTCTTAGAGGAGTCCAGATTAAATGGGTTTCAAATTCCAGCTCAGCTGGCTGTTTTCCAAATAGTTGCCTACTGGCTTTATTATTATCAATAATCAATGAAAGGAAGATGTAGTCAACTGATTGAGGCTGCAATTCTATACCCACTTACCTCAGAGCAAGCATTATTGACCTCTATGGGTCTTACTTCTGAGTAGATATGTAGGACACTTGGCTCTGAGTCAGGAGGCCCTTGGTTCAAACCTTTGCAATGTAAGGCTAATAGTACTGACCTTCTTTACAGATTTCTTGTGACAAATAGTGAAATAATATATGTGAAGCATATGCTTTAGCATAGCTAACAGGAGCCTCCATAATACAGAAGAAGCACATAAGTGGATCACCACTTCTAGGGGACAAACAGCATTGCCTTGCATGTCGAGGTCCCCAGGGCCACCCCAATAACTCACACATCACCCCAAATTTTTTGTTTAAGGTTTTTGGCATAATTTTGGCCACAACTTTTTAAAATTACAAACATGTGAGTCGTTGCTTAGGCATTGGTTGTGACTATCTGCCCCCACCGTGGGGGACAGACTGACATTCCACACACCTGCGAAAGTCAGAAAAGGGGAATACACTTGGGGGTAGCGACAGAGCAGCGAAGCTGCCCTCAGCCCTCCCCAAATGCAGCCAGGAGCTCTTGCAGTGGCCCAAGCCCCCTTGACAGGGTGGACAAGCAATAGTTAGCCCCTGATTCCTTTAACGGAATCCCTTGCAGCAGCAGCATTAGAGGGGCAGGCATAGCCAATCCATGCCCCTCAACCAACCAAACCATAAACCAATGCCTAACCGCAACCTTACAAGTTGTGACGATTTGCTACGCAGTAGGCAAAAACCAAATGGCACCAGCCAATCAGCCAGATGGACAAAATTCCTACCGGGCCTCTGCCCCAAGAGCAGATGACCCCATGACAGGCATAGCAAGGTCAATGCAAACAACCCTAATTCTAGGGAGTGGGGGACGGGCAATCCGATGCACGGGCGAAAAGAGGAAGCCCTAGCCTCGTGCAAGGAGTTTTAGCATTTCTGGCTGTCAATCAACAAATGGCAACATTAACTTCTTCCCAACAACAAGGGAAGCCCAATCGCATCAGTGGCCAACGATCAATTAGCCCGCCCCACAACTTTGGAGTGTCCTGGCGGCCTCCACCGCAACATGTGCTCTCCATGAAGGAGAACACGCTTTCTTTGTGTCCTGCTCATAAGCTTCCAGATGCATATTGGGAAATTATGCAGAACTTCATGGAAAACACATGCTTTGGTTGAAGGAGGACCCAGGTTCAGTCTCCAGTATCTTTAAGGTTTTCTAATGCCCCTGGGAAAGTCCTCTACCAGTCAGAGTTACTGGGCTGAGCACCAACAGCTGCCTATGACTTCTAGCTTGGCTCTAGTCATGTTTAATGTAACATGAATTCAATGCATTTATTTCAGGATGTGGATGGTTCCTTCATGCACAAAATAGAGCTGCAAGCGAAAGGTGATAAACTGAGAGATGAAATCGACTTCCTGAGAGCCCTCTATGAGGCGGTAAGTGCTTAACTTTCTTGATTCAAAGAAATCAGAGTAATGTGGAATCTGATAAGCTGTGTCCTCACTGCTGGAAGCCAAGTTACTTCTTGCAGAAAGAAGTGGGCTGACTCATGTGAGAAAGAGGACACGCAAAAGATGTTTCAGCTGAATAAGTTGAAAATGGGACATGTGACTGGCTCCTTGGCAGATTCTGGAGGACAACATTTCATAGGTCTGCTGGGGAGTTAAATGCGAGCCTTGTTCAGTCATTTTTTGAATTTTGCACAGACCCAGGAATGAATCATGGGAGTTGTGAGTGAACTCAATATTGCATTGATGGTGCTCTAAAATATTTGTTTTAGAGTTGGTTATTTCTACATCAGTTCAAAGTGGTGTTAGGAATCAGAAATGGGATTCTGCAGGACAGCAAGGGAGGCAAAATGAAAACAAAACCAGTTGCTCCTATCAGGCAAAGCCTTACAAGGGGACAAAATCTGGCATGCATTAGACACAACCTGGGTTTTTTTTTGGGGGGGAGGGGGTTATTGGGTTGTTGTTTTTATTTTGATTATATATTTTTATTTTGTTCTGTGAGACCTCTGGGTATAGGGCGGTATATAAATATAAATAAAATAAAATAACCCAGTTATTTTATGTGATGGGGAAAGCCCTATACATTCAAAGGAAAGGATCTGATAGGGAAACACGAATGCACAGGAGTGCTCTTTGCATGTCACAACATAAACTCTGCTGTGGATCAGATGGTTCTTTATAGAACTGGGTGGGGAACCTGTGTTTCTCCAGATGCTGCTGGACTACAACTCCCATCATCCCTGCCCATTGGCTGGGGCTGATGGGAGTTGGAGTCCATCCACTTCTGGAGGTGCCACAGATTCCTCATCTCTGTTTCAGAGCTTTACTTTAAATGAAGGACAAAAAAGTTATTTAGAGTCTAGCCACAGAGTGAAGAACGTATGAGAGGGAAATTCCATGCAAGTTTATTTCAAAGTAAGTAAGTAAGTGGTACTAACTCCCAGGTAGGTAGGTAGGTGTGCATAGAATTTCATTGTGAGTCACATTTTATAATATGGCTGCCACACCCAGTATGCCTGAAACTAGTGGCTGTTCCACATGCTGGAGTGGTAAGAAATTAAGGTTGCCATATATCCAGAATTTCCCAGACATAGCCGGGATTTGGCTGCCGAAAAAAGTGTCTGTGCCAAAATCGCTGTAATGTCCAGGAAAATCCATACGTATGGCAACCCATGTCAGAAGTGTAGAATTTGGCAAATTTCTTTCAAAAAAAGCTCAAAAACTTTGGTGCCCGGATTTCCCCTATTTGAAATATGGCAACCCTAAAGAAATCATTTCAGAATTATTATGTTTTTGGCGGGGGATGTTCCTTCTGCTATTTGAGAGCAGCTAAACTCCTCGATTCCATTTCAGATTTGAGGCTTGCCACACTGGGCTCACAAACAAACATATGCCAGGTTTTGCCATGAATGCGCAAATGCCTCCTGCGCTTGGCACTGGTCAGTCATGTCACTGACACACGTTGGTGTGAGACTCATGGCCAGGCATAGCAGAAACAGTGAATCTAAAATGGCAGAGGTCTTTGCAGAATGTGCCACATGATGCTGAACTCTGCTATGTCTCTTGTATAACTGTTGTATAATTCTACAGTATCTCTAGTAGCAAGCCATATGGCCTGGGCCAACACGTGGGTGGTCCTCCACTCCCGCCTGTGTGGTTTATCTCCACACCACTGCCATCCATTGGCAGAAATGTTTGACAGCAGGATGGGTGATGAATCACATAGTGGAGGTCTGGTCTGTGTTTTGAGCTGGTACACACATTATAAAGGTTTCCATGTGGAGCATCTGCCATGCAGAGGCAGAGAAAGATGGCCTCCCTGTGGTGGTCCCGTCATGGAAAGGTTTTCTCATTTAGTCACTTCTTAATAATTAATTTTTTCACTCAGCTGTAATCCTAAAATCCCTGGGTAGGTTGTTGTTGTTGTTTAGTCGTTTAGTCATGTCTGACTCTTCGTGACCCCATGGACCAGAGCACACCAGGCACTTCTGTCTTCCACTGCCTCCCACAGTTTGGTCAAACTCATGCTGGTAGCTTCGAGAACACTATCCAACCATCTCGTCCTCTCTCGTCCCCTTCTCCTTGTGCTCTCCATCTTTCCCAGTATCAGGGTCTTTTCCAGGGAGTCTTCTCTTCTCATGAGGTGGCCAAAGTATTGGAGCCTCAGCTTCAGGATCTGTCCTTCCAGTGAGCACTCAGGGCTGATTTCCTTAAGAATGGATACATTTGATCTTCTTGCAGTCCATGGGACTCTCAAGAGTCTCCTCCGGCACCATAATTCAAAAGCATCAATTCTTCGGCGATCAGCCTTCTTTATGGTCCAGCTCTCACTGGGATACTAAGAACTTGTTTTTTTCATGCAGGAACTAGCTCAGATCCATGGACAGATCAGCGACACCAGCGTTATCCTACAGATGGACAACAACCGAGATCTAGATCTCAACAGCATCATTGCTGAGGTGAAAGCACAGTATGAAGACATTGCTAACAGGAGCCGGGCCGAAGCAGAAGCTTGGTATCAAAGCAAGGTGAGACCTTCTGCAGACTTTATCTTTGGCGCTCAGTGACTAAGAGGCCTCTGATCCATATCTGGGCCCTATTTTTCAGTCAACAGAGAAGCCTGAGGCAAATGAAAACTAAGTTGAACTTGCAGACCAAAAATATTTTAAATCCAAAATGTTCCATTTTAATGGGAATATTTGCCAAATTGGATCTCAGTTCCTACTTTTAAAATTGGAGTTGGCTCTGGAAGAGAGGAAAATCAACCACTGGTGGAAAGCCTCTGATAAGCAAAAGGCCTACTACACCCAATAGCACTGCCATTCTTACTTGATATGGGAGCATCCCAGAAGCTCATAGGACCCTAGACATATTTCTTTATTGTACATTCATGATTATTTTTTGCTCATGGTGGCATGAGGGTGATTATATCTGCAATCCCACTTTCGATGACATTTGTGTCTGGAAAAAGTTTCAGGGTGAACATACTGCTTCAATTTCAACTGTTGCATGTCCCATGGCTTCCTGTGGAAACCATGTAACTTTTTGTGCCACAAATATTTGGGGATCCTTTTTGTCCTGCCCCTCCAAATGCAATAACGTAGAACCATCGGAGAAGCATCACAGAAGGATGATTGACTCAGTGACATGTTGCAGAATACACCCTTCTTTAAAAAGTGCGGAAGGATTCAAAGAGACAGTGCAAGAAGAATCTTCTGGGTGGCAAGCCTATTATTCAGGTTGCCTAGCCTATTATTGTGGTTGTTGTTGTAATATTTATTTATGTCCCACCTTTTTTCCTGGTGGAACTCAAGGCAGCTTACAGCTAAAAGCACGAATTGCTAAAAACATAGAAAAATAATAAACATTAATAGATTCCAAAGTATATAGATAAAAAAAATTCAAGCATTTGCTACCAAGGAAGCTATCAAACCACTTATAATTATAATAAAAACAGCACGGCAGCAGCACTTTCGTTAAAAGCAGTCCATTGTCAAAAGCCTGTTGAAACAAGAAGGATAACAAGGAGGGAGCCAGTCTCACTTCTCCAGGAAGGGAGTTCCAGAGCCTAACCAAGCTCCCCTTTCCCAAATCCTAGAACTGGTACTGCTTAAAGTAGCTCAGTTACCGAAGAATGTGTTTCTGCATTGTAGTTTCAGGAACTTCAGAGTACAGCAGCTGGTCACGGTGATGACCTGAAGAGTACCAAGAACGAGATTGCAGAGCTGAATCGAATGATCCACAGACTGAAAGCAGAAATTGATAACGTTAAGAAACAGGTGGGGACCATTTTAATATAGCAACGACTGAATCTATGGCATGTGTGTATTTCATCCCCCTCCTTCTTTTTTCCCTTCTTTTTATTATTTATTCAATTTGTATTTTCTTGCAAGTTCAGGCTGGGTGGAGCCTTTGCTCAATGGCAGAACACATGGACGGTATGCACAAGGTTGCAGGTTCAGTCTCTGCTTGGTGATGCACATGGTGGGGGAATATGGGCTAGCATTTTGATGTCAGCGACATGGGGTGGGTGCTGCAAAAAACCTGCGTGCATGAGTAGTGCTGGTCCCACAATAAACACCCACCTGGAAGCAGCTACAGACAGCAGTTCCTGACAGTTGCTCACCACCCACCATTCTTCCATCCCAGATCTCTCTCACACTATAAACTTACTAAAACAGGAGCTAGAACCCTTCTCAAAAGTGTCATCAGGCCTAATATTTGTGGCTGCTGTTTGGTGCTCAGCACTAAATTGGGGAAAGCTGAGAAAATCTCAGTGGACACGGTGAAATTTATTTCTGTCCTGCTGCCACTTCTGTTTTTCCTCCTGAGCCCCTTGACTGAAATAACAGCAGAAGAGAAAAAAGACAGGGACTGTTATAGATTCACCTTCGTGGCTAATTGTGGCTTTGTGGCTGTAATGGGAAATAGTTCAAGGTAACAAATCCTGCAACCCTGATTCAATTTGTGCCTGCTGCAGCTACTTTTACTTTAAACTTGCATTTAACCAAAGGTTTTTATAGAGCCAAACATGGATCTCTTAGTCCACTGGGGAACATCTGTTCATGCACCGTGATACTAAAATAATGTATTGGTATTTGACACATCAAATCCATGCTAACTTAAGATATTTTAAGTTAAAGCTGGGTGTATAATTCCAAACTACTCCGGAAAAGAATTAGTTTGGCCCTGTAAGTTACCTGGTTGGGAAACTGCCTAGGAATTGTATTGGGCAGCCCATATGAGTTCCTTGGAGCAGGATTGTGTAAATAAATACATATATACATACAATAGGTAAAAAGGTAAAGGGACCCCTGACTGTTAGGTCCAGCCGCGGACAACTCTGGGGTTGCGGCGCTCATCTCACTTTATTGGCCGAGGGAGCCGGCGTACAGCTTCCGGGTCTTATGGCCAGCATGACTAAGCCACTTCTGGCGAACCAGAGCAGCGCACGGAAATGCTGTTTACTTCCCACCGGAGCGGTACCTATTTATCTACTTGCACTTTGACGCATTTTCGAACTGCTAGGTTGGCAGGAGCAGGGACCGAGCAACGGGAGCTCACCCCGTCGCAGGGATTCGAACCGCCGACCTTCTGATCAGCAAGTCCTAGGCTCAGTGGCTTAGACCTCAGCACCACCTGTGATGCTGTGACACATACCATAGATAGCCTTAATTATAGGGAGAGACAGAAAATAATCAAAATTCACAGAGGATTCTGTGAGCTACACTTTAAATTGATTGCCTTTCAGTTTGATGTTTATCTAGCCAGCAATCCAGACTATCATCTGGAATATTTAGACTGACCTCTTGAGAAACTTACCATGCCTCCAGCTGATCCTTTCCATTCTGACACCGAAATGGGAACCAAGTTATGAACGTGTGTTCACGAGGAAAACTGCTATCATTTCATGAAAACAGGGTTAGGTGTCTCTGCGCTTCTTCTGTAGCAGATGTATGGAAAGAGCTGATTTGTGACCAGTGGGCTCTTGAACTATCTACACGTAACACTGACAAGGCAATATTACATATTATGCTGTATGTAAAATAAGCACTTTAGGAAGTAGGAAGCTACTGACTATTTGACTTTCCTGATACCTGCTGTAGATTGCTCAGCTCCAGACAGCTATCGCTGATGCTGAACAGCGAGGCGAAATGGCCCTGAAAGATGCCAGAATGAAACTCACTGATCTTCAGCATGCCCTACAAAGTGCCAAGGATGAGCTGGCGCGCCTACTGCGGGATTACCAGGAGCTCATGAATGTCAAATTATCCCTGGATATTGAGATTGCTACATATAGAACTCTGCTGGAAGGAGAGGAATGCAGGTGGGTGCCATCTTGCGATGGCTTTATTTCATACCAGGTGTTGTAGCGTACTTTCGTTTGACACAACACGGCTAATGCCTGCATACTTGGGGTGTGAGTATCCATATTCAAATCTAGGTAAAGGTAAAGGTACCCCTGCCCGTACGGGCCAGTCTTGGCAGACTCTGGGGTTGTGCACCCATCTCACTCAAGAGGCCGGGGGCCAGCGCTGTCCGGAGACACTTCCGGGTCACGTGGCCAGCGTGACATCGCTGCTCTGGCGAGCCAGAGCCGCACACGGAACGCCATTTACCTTCCCGCTAGTAAGTGGTCTCTATTTATCTACTTGCACCCGGGGGTGCTTTCGAACTGCTAGGTTGGCAGGCGCTGGGACCGAGCAACGGGAGCGCACCCCGCCGCAGGGATTCGAACCGCCGACCTTTCGATCGGCAAGCCCTAGGCGCTGAGGCTTTTACCCACAGCGCCACCAGCGTCCCATATTCAAATCTACACATACTTTAATACCCTAAAACTATACATTTGGCTTTGTCTAACTGTCAGATACCTTCAGCAAAGATATGCCTGGTTAGTTTGTTCACGTCAGGGTGTGAAATACTGCCTGCCCACTCTTTGCCCTTCAGTGTTGCCTTAAGTCTCGGATACAGTATTAGCCTCCCAGTTTCTCCTGCTTGCCCATTCTTTGATCGCCTGTTATGAAGACCATACTTGGGCCGGCCTCCTTTCTCTTTGGCTCCTCCTCCCATTGAGCTGATGTTTCCTCTGTCACGCTTCCCCTCAGATCTTTGCTTCCTCCAACCATTATTCACAAGTCCAACTCACTTAGCATGCTCTCGCCCTTCAGCAATGCTGCCCCAGGATTCCCTGCTCCTTAGATGCCTCCTCTCCCTCACTTGGGCTTCCTGCCCCTACCTGCCCTCTCTCACCTTCCACTCCCCTTCCTACCAGCAATACATAACAGTGGTACCTCAGGTTACAGACACTTCAGGTTACAGACTCTGCTAAACCAGAAATAGTACCTCAGGTTAAGAACTTTGCTTCAGGATGAGAACAGAAATCGTGCTCTGGTGGCGTGGCGGCAGCGGGAGGCCCCATTAGCTAAAGTGGTACCTCAGGTTAAGAATGGTTTCAGGTTAAGGAATGAACCTCCAGAACGAATTAAGTTCTTAACCTGAGGTACCACTGTTCTCCCTCTTGTCCACGGGAACCAGATACACAGACATACGCATACACACCCTTCCACACACACAAAGTTAGTTTCTATATCTTTAATGGTTGTGTAGGAGAGGTTATGTTGGTACAAGAGGCCTTCCTCTCTCATTCCAAAGTTTTCTCTTCTGTACAACAAAAGTTCTACAGGACTCTGTACGAAACAAATGCAAGAACTCTGTATTTGAATCTGGTCACCCTACTCCTGTACCTAAAACCTACATGAGATATTTTGTAGCCAAATGGATAGTACACATTTCTGTGTGGGAAGTGAAATATTTCAACCTAAACTGATCCTTTCCCCACATTCCACAAAACCACGCAGAATACTCATGGACATGCTATGCCATCATGGTAGCTCAGAAAATACAATGGTACCTCGGGTTAAGTACTTAATTCGTTCCGGAGGTCTGTACTTAACCTGCATCTGTTCTTAACCTGAAGCACCACTTTAGCTAATGGGGCCTCCCATGCTGCCGCACCGCCAGAGCACGATTTCTGTTCTCAACCTGAAGCAAAGTTCTTAACCTGAAGCACTTATTTCTCGGTTAGCGGAGTCTGTAACCTGAAGCGTATGTAACCTGAAGCATATGTAACCCGAGGTACCACTGTAGTTAGAAGGGGGTTTTAAATGATAGGCATCAGCCAGTTTATAAACATAGAACATGGCATGATTCGCCCAGTTTGGGATTTTGCAAGAGAATCATTCAGGTGGTGGCACCCATTATTCCTGCTTTTTATTACATTTATTCATGTGGGCATTGAAACGCAGATACATTTGCACGGCATTTATCCAATCATGTAAAATGTCTCATATTTAATGGATCTCTTAGCCAATATCTATGTGCATACTTAGGAAGTATTGCCTGCTGTTGCACATCATAAGTAACATTGCATGCATATGTCATAGAATTTTGTGTTTCCACATGCATTTTATTTGCATTCATATTAGCTGAAGCAGCTTATAACATTGGGTGGATTTTAAAAATGCAAATGCACAAATGTTTTACATGCATATAAGTAGGTCTGTGTTCGTTTATTAGTAGATGTGTATCTAATGCATTTTTAAAAAACATAATGCTACTTAGAGACTATTCATAAAAGGAATCTCTATTCATAAAAGGGTCTCTTAGCCCCTATCTTGGGCATGAAAGGCCTACTGACAGTTATGCAATGGTGAAAAACAGGTACTCTGTACATGCTTAGAGGAACCTGCAACTTTCTTATTATTTGCTTATGTGCCTAAGGCTGACGTCTGGCATTCAAAACAGATTCCAATACGACTCCTGTTGCTTGATAAGTCTCAATGAGTAAAAAGACCAGCCATTCATTCCTGGTCAAAGTGCTCCCACATATAAGCACCCTCACCACTTGAGGGAGCTCTTTGGTGATTGCTCCATGGCTGAAGTTGCTTGGCACTATTAATTGGCCCCTGGGGGCAGGTTTTGCAACTGGGGAAAGGAGAGGGAGTGTGCATGGCAATGTCAGGGGTGATTACATGGACTTACACCATAGTCCCAGCCAGTGGCAAAATGTTTCCCACTGAGATCTGAGCTCAACCGCACAATGACAGCAACCATGTAATGTAGACTATCTCAGAGGCAGAGCACTGGTTCCACTAGTTCGACTGGTGTGTCCTCCACCCCAGGATTGTGAGAAATGGTTAAGCCTGAAGCTGGCAAACAACCCCAGAAACCACTGTCAGTCTTTCACTCTGAGGCTGTGATTGCAGAATCCCCAGAGGCAGGGATAATGAAACGGCTTAGGACCGCAGCAACTGGGGGAACAAAATGGTGTGAACTGCCCCTCTGCTTACCAAATCAGAGTCCCCGTTTCTTCACAAGCCACCCCCCTTCATACGCCTCCAGGGGGCGGGTCCAAGGCCTTTTGTTTCCTGAGATGATAGACAAGACACTGACTCCCTTCCCTAATTTGATGCACAGAAACCAATTGGACCGGCAGTTGAATTGTATTTCATTGCTGGCTAGCTTCTACTACACCTGACAACTTAGCTTATTAGGAGTAGAGCAGACTGTGTGGCAACAATCCCTACCTCCCAGTATTTGCTGGGAGAGCATGTTGAATGTTTCAAATTCCAGTTATGAGGGGTGCTACAAAGTTGTGACATGACTTGGAAATTCAAAAAACATTCAGGTTAAATTAATATAATTTAGTTTTACTTGGTAAAATTAAAAGTATGTAAAATTGCATAGGAAAAATTAAAAATGGTTGTCAGATACTTGCATTATATAATATTATAGAATACATAATACACAATACGTAATATTAATTATATTATATTCTTGCTATTTATTCTTATTATTTCTATTCCCTGACATTTTCAGAAGGTAAAATTAAATTTCTTTGGTTTTCTGAAAGCTTTGTCATCAAATGTAGACTTACCAAGCTAAATGTTGTCCAAACACAAAAATAATAGCGGATTTGAATTATTCACACCCAAAAACATACAGTGGAACTTCGGGTTACATACCATCCTCCTCATCCTCCTTATGAATGCTTCGGGTAACGAGCTCCACTAACCCGGAAGTAGATGCCCCTAGTTGTGAACTTTGCCCCGGGATGCAAGTGGAAGTTGCACGCCAGTGGCGCGGCGGCAGCGGGAGGCGCCATTAGCGAAAGCGCACCTCATGTTAAGAACGGTTTTGGCTTAAGAACGGACCTCTGGAACGAATTAAGTTCGTAACCGGAGGTACCACTGTATTTTAAAGACTGCTCACCGAAAAACATTGCAAAATTATGTTTCACCCCCTAAAATGACACACCCTATTGTGGTTGCATCATCCTGGCCAATGGTTGGGCCGGCCCTGTGAGGCCTCCCACAAGCTCAAACCAAACCTGTGTCCCTTTCTCCCATTTAGTCAACATGTCAGAACAGCCATTTGGTTGAGGAAAAGGGCAATCTCACGGTCACTTCCTAGAGGTCCCCCGCTTTCAGGTATTGGAGGACGGGGTAGTTTGTCAGAAGGTCAGGCACATGAATTCCTTTTAAAAGTGGGAAAATTCTCAAGGAACAATGTGCAATTTCACCTGAGAGCAGTATCTCCTGTTCCTGTAGTGGCTCTAAAATATATTCTGAGTGGAAAGGTCTCTCTCTCCACTCACAGTATGTATGGTGAGGTGCTGGGCATTACTGTGAATTTGCAAATCATAAACCTATGGCCAGTACCATCTGGAAGGCTGTGAGTTGCCCATCTCTGCCTTAGGACTGCTGGGCCAGAGCAACGTGGAAACCTGCTATATGTAATTTTACACCAACAACCCAGGTTAGGGTGGAAGATGTTGCCTGCCATGACACCAGTGATGGACAAGGGCAGGAAATGCTGCCCGACTAATCCTGGTAGTGTAAACGAACCATTGAGCCTCCCCAGGCTATAGAATGGGGCCTTCCAGATGTTGCTGGACTACAGCTCCCATCATGCCTGATGCTCACTGGGAATGATGGGAGTTGGAGTCAATGATATTTGGAGGTCAAGAAGTTCCCCATCCTTGGTCTAAGGTATGCAGATGCATGACTGGGATCTAGAGGAGGGCTCTTTAGTAAGTTTTCTTGCAGGGAGAGACATGCAGCTTCTCTTGTCCTTGGATGGCAAGCTTCATTTACTAGGAAATCTCCTTTTGTATGCAAGATACCAGGGGCCCTAACTTCCTCCATGTCTGATCTCCCCACTGAGTGACTAAAGTGCCAGGCAGAGTTTCTTGCTCTGTGTCTGGAAACTGTCCTTATGACTTCTTCTTGTTGTTGTTTAGTTGTTTAGTCGTGTCTGACTCTTCGTGACCCCATGGACCAGAGCACGCCAGGCACTTCTATCTTCCACTGCCTCCCGCAGTTTGGTCAAACTCATGCTGGTAGCTTCAAGAACACTATCCAACCATCTCGTCCTCTGTCGTCCTCTTCTCCCTGTGCCCTCCATCTTTCCCAACATCAGGGTCTTTTCCAGGGAGTCTTCTCTTCTCATGAGGTGGCCAAAGTATTGGAGCCTCAGCTTCAGGATCTGTCCTTCCAGTGAGCACTCAGGGCTGATTTCCTTAAGAATGGATAGCTTTGATCTTCTTGCAGTCCATGGGACTCTCAAGGGTCTCCTCCAGCCCCATAATTCAAAAGCATCAATTCTTCGGCGATCAGCCTTCTTTATGGTCCAGCTCTCACTTCCATACATCACTACTGGGAAAACCATAGCTTTTATTATACAGACCTTATGACTTAGCAGACATATTTATTTTGCCTGGGCACTGTTTCATAGGATTGTACTGTGACGCACCTTAATCATTTTGCTCAAAAGCATTTCATCCTTGAATGATTGGCTGACTTGCCTTCAATGTTTTTCTCTCACTAGGATGTCTGGAGAACTCACCACCCCTGTAAGCATGTGTAAGTATTTTAGTTATACTACTTTTCACTGTGAATGTCCATGATACCGCACTCTTTCCCATAGAATTTACCTCTGGGCTGAAGTTCCTGGGCTGAAGTTCTCCCAGTCAAGAATTGTGCAGGACTTCTGAAGGCTCTTTTGAGAACTTCATAGAATTGGGAAGAACGAAGGGACTGGGAAGCTTAGATGGGGTTCATCTGCTTTGTGTGCAGGAGGTCTCAGATTTCATCCTTAGCATCTCCAGATAGCAGATTAAGCTGAATTAAACTGAAATCCCACAGAGCTGCTGCCAGTCAATGTACTGAACTAGGTGTAACAATGGTCTGACTTACTATAAGGCAGCTTCCTATGTTGCTATGAATCTCACATCCATACCATACATTTAAAGTATATGGCTTCTCCCAAAGAACCCTGGGAACTGCAGTTTCATTGGGGTGCTGGGAACTTTTAGTTCTATGAGGGCTGAGCTACAGTTCCCAGGATACTTTGGGGGAATCTATGTGTCTTAAATATGTTTTAAATGTATAGTGTGGTTTCTAACAGACGCCTTGTCACGTATCCCATCAAGAACCTCCAGGGAACAATATTTCATAGCTTCTAAGTGGCCAACTTTGACTGAAGACACAAAATAGTTTCCTTCCAGAAACCCTAGACAGTCTGAAGGAGGGCTCCCTGCACTCATCCCCTCTGTTGACTGTAGTAAAGAGATTTTGTAGGTTTTTGTATTGTTTTAAAAATACTAAAATGTGTGGTTATGTGTACACCACTGGCAGTGATGCTTCTTATATACCATACCTTGCCAAAGCCCCTTTTAGGCTTTATACTCATATATATTTCTCTATATGATCTCTTTGGATGGAAACTTACTTAAAAAGTTTATTGGTACTATTGCGTCACCTCACATCTCAAACCAAAAGTTTGATGGTGATCTGTAGATGAAAATATATATACAGGAGAAGCCAGCGGTGGATGTTGTAATTTTGAGTTAGCAAATACCCACAGGTTGACCAAAATGCATTAAGGTTACAACAGAGAGATCACATTTCCAGATACAATAAATGATGCCACCCTAGGAATAATCTAACTAGAAAGGAGGCAAGCCTTGAAGTAATCCTGAGTGCTGCCTGGGATCTGGTGAAAGATGTAGGTGTTCTCATACCGGCTGTTGCAAATAAGTCCAAGGGGATGCCTGTGTGGTTAACAAGCAGAATCAAGGAATAAAAGCAGAATAAAAGGCAAGAAGGATTCTTTGGGGAAAATGTAAGCCTTGCCCAAATGAGGAATATCAAAACAGGGACAAATTCTGGCGGGAACAAAAATGCAAGTGGACAAGAAGGCAAGTGAAAATAATAATAATAATTTGAGGAGGGTATGTAAATAATAATAATTAAAACTTATGATAAGTAATGTATCAGAGGCAGGGAAATAAATCAGAGGCAGGAAACGAGTTGGTTTGGCCTCTCAATGGGGTGCTGAATTGGACAGATCTTCGGTCTGATTCAGCAGTGCTCAGTCATGAAACAAATTTATACATTATATTTGTTTTATTGCATTTATACCCCATCTTTCCTCCAAAAAGCTCAAGGTGGCTTACTTCCTTCTCCCTTGCCCCAATTTATACTCACAGTCACCCTGTGGGTTAGGCTAGGCTGCGAGGCAGCGATGGGCCCAAGGTTACCCAGCGAGCTTTGCAGTGTTTTGCATGCCGTGACATTTGCTTGGAGAATTTCTCTGGAGCATCTTTCAGTAAAATGCCTTTTTTTCTCCCCAGCGGTGATCAGCAGCTCTTCTACCATGGGCGGAAGCAGTTACGGCCTTGGTGGTGGTGGCGGCGGCGGCCGTGTGAGCAGCGGAGGATTTTCCCTGGGTGGTGGTGGTGGTGGAGGTGGTGGCAGCGGCGGCGGCAGCCTTCATCTTGGAATGGGGGGTGGCAGTGGCGGCGGTTATGGCATGAGCAGTGCGGTCACTGCAGGAGGGAGCAGTTACAGCTCTGGCTTTGGTGGGGGGCTGAGTTCAGGAGGGGGAGGGGGCTCCTTGAGTGTGAGATACAGCTCAACAACCTCATCATCAAGCAAGAAAGTACGGTAGTCAGATAAAAAGGAAAGCAACCACAAGTGCAGCCACTTCTAGAAAATGTTCATATCTGTTCTAACTGCCCGCAGCAACACCCAGCCTCCAAGCTAGTTGTCCTTGACTCAATGATGGGAGAAATGGTCCCCCAAATGACCACACACAGGAATGCAGTGGATATTCATGAAGAATGCCTTTCCACAGTGCCCCCTAGCCTATAGATTCTGTTGTTTAAGGCTATATTTTCCAATTAGCATCATCATTCTGGCTGCACAAACATCTAGACCTCATTGAAATAAACGAGAGCAAACTTGACCAGAGAGCAGCGCATCTCCTACTTTGTTTATCTTTTTCATTCAGTCCCTGTTTCCCCCCTTCTCTCTGACACGGTTAACATTGGCTGCAGTGCAAGAATTCAGAACCACTTGCAGCGTGAATGAATCGAGGCACCCACATTAAATTGCGTCAGCTGCTGTCTCTGTTCCAGTTGTTTGGGAGGGAGCGGGGACGGAACTGGCATGACAGTTTGAAATCTTTCAAAAAGTCCGACAAAACCAGCAGGAAATTTACTTCAAATTTTGGGTATTTTTTTTCTCTCCATTGAAGGCAAATAATATAACACTTGGATCCCATTGTAATATTGCAATCATTTGGGGGCATGCTCCAACTGCAAAAAAAATAAATAAAGCACTTTAATACCCTGCTGATTTCAGTGAGAGAATTAAGGATGTAATTCAACTTTGCCCACTGAAATGAAAGTGGCTGATAAAATGCTTAATCTTTGGCTGGATTGTACTGCTTAAAAACAAAACAAAACAACACCCTAGAAAACTTGAGTATGTCAAAGAATGACATTTATTTTAGATCATAGCTTCACTTCAAAAGACACATTTGAAATAAATCCCTACTTCTAATGACTTTGTTCTAAACTTTAGGCAGCAACTGAATGTACAGTTACACACAGGGTTTTAGAATGTGTAACACTATGTGAAATGCAACCTTAATGTCTGTGTTTTTCCCTATGAAATTCCATTGCTCCATTTGCAGATTTGTGGACTGATCTCTTGGAGCACCTAGAAGTGTGGAATGCAATGTATACCATCCTCCAGCCAAGGTGACACTGGGAATATCAAATACCATTTTATATATTAAAATAATTTTGCCATAAAAGGCATCTGATATCCCAGTCTGTGCAATCTGATGCACGTCTAACTCAGAACTAAGCCCCATTATGTTCAGTAGGACTTACTCACAGGTAAATGGCTGTACTCTTATGGATCCTATATCCACTTGCCTGAGTGTAAGTCCCCTTGAACTCAGGGGTCTTTACTACAGAGTAGACATATTGTGGATTGCACTGTTCATTTATTTTGAATGATTATAAACCACTTCTGACACCATGTGCCACAGGCACAGTCAAAACAGGGAATTGTTTAATAAACAAAAGGAGCAAGTGCACCAATCAATCAGCTTTGGTTCTTTTTTAATTTTAATGAGTGCCCAGGACAATGATAGCGTTTGGCTTCATCAACGTCACAGTTGCAGCTCCTAAGTGGAGCACATATTTGTCTTGGTTGGGTTGTTTTGCAAAGTGATGAATTTTACAAGTTTGAATAGAATTGACACACTGTTGGAGATTTTAAGGAATCCATAACTTAGCAAGCACATTCACTTTGATTGGTTTCTGTCTGCTAGTGCTTATTGTAAATAAAATTGCAGAGGCCCATCCTTTTCTCACTGTTCATTTTTCTGCATGATCTTTATTGCCAATAAACTGCATTGTAATATTTCTTTCCTGCAAGTGTTTTTTTTTTTAATAAAAATTTAAAGTATAATGGAAGGATACCATGCAGCCTTGCAGAATTGCCTGGATCACATACAATCTGGGCAAGGAAGAGTCTAGTATAGGGAGCCTGTTGGGTCTCTGGTGAGACCAGAACATACTACCACATGGAAATACAGGAGTGAACTGAGCTCCTGTAAATGAGGGTGGAAGGAAATGTGGTTTTGTGTGTGGATGTGTGTCTGTGGATGTGCGTTAAATGTATGATGCACACACAGTCAGTTTCAGAAATTAAATAAAGTCATCCCAGCTGAAGACGGCTAAAACTCAGAGTCAAATCACCTACTGGAAGTTTATTAGATGAGTCGCAGCATCCCTAGTGCCATGGGCCACATGACAAAAGAAAGCTCAACTCCTGTATAGTCTGATGAAGCATGGAAAGATTACTACCGCCCCTAAATCTATGTGCATATATTAAGAAGGAAGTTACATTGAGATTGTATTTGGTAATGCCAACTAAGAATAGGACACAGACTTACACCTTGATGCCAATTAGGGTTGTTCCGATGTAAGACTCATTGAGCCCAAGGGGCCTCACTCCCAAAGACGTATGGAAAAGATTGAAACTCTTATTGTGGGGGACATCAAATGATGGCCAGGCTGACAATACAATTTATGTTGCTGTCATTTGCAGTGTTAGCATGTTGTTGTTGTTGTTGTTGTTTAGTCGTTTAGTCGTGTCCGACTCTTCGTGACCCCCTGGACCAGAGCACGCCAGGCACGTCTGTCCTCCACTGCCTCCCGTACTTTGGTCAAACTCATGCTGGTAGCTTCGAGAACACCATCCAACCATCTCGTCCTTTGTCGTCCCCTTCTCCTTGTGCCCTCCATCTTTCCCAACATCAGGGACTTTTCGAGGGAGTCTTCTCTTCTCATGAGGTGGCCAAAGTACTGGAGCCTCAGCTTCACGATCTGTCCTTCCAGTGAGCACTCAGGGCTGATTTCCTTAAGAATGGAGAGGTTTGATCTTCTTGCCGTCCATGGGACTCTCAAGAGTCTCCTCCAGCACCATAATTCAAAAGCAAGTGTTAGCATACTAGATGATAGATAGATGATGATAGATATAGATAGATAGATAGATAGATAGATAGATAGAGATAGATAGAGATAGATGATAGATAAAATATTCTTTCCACTGGATAAATTTGATGAAATGTTCTCCCCCTCCCCAGTTTCTCTTACCACAAGTAAGATGGAGAATGGCAATAGGTCATGTGCTTAGAGCTCTAAGTGAAATATACAGGAAATGTGAGAGTAGATAACTGTTTTCTGACCTGGTCAAATCAAGACAGTTTATATCAGAATCTAATAAACAGATCAAATTCCTAAATGAATCCATTTGGATTAGACGCAGCGCATAATACATTCCAGGCTACCGCCATGACCTACATGCATGCTAAATTTGCTGTGTGAACCTTCTGGGTGAAAGAAGGCTGTGGCATGAAGACTTTTCCTGCAATCACCCACACCCACAAGAGGATTTGGACATACTGCCTTTGAAGTAGAAGCCTGATATATTAATTATAAGGTTTCATGATGTCCACAGCCATATATGCATGGTTCTTGTCAATGATAACTCAGGTGCACCCAAGATACCAGCTCCAGCTTGCTGTTCCAAACTGCTATAGCGAGAAGAAATTTCCTAAGACAGCCATGGAAATGTTCTTGTCTTCTCCATTTCACACCTTTGTGTGAATCTCCAAGCTGCTGCCAGCCAGAAGCTCAAGATGTAGCCCAGTCAGAGATCCACGAGGCAGGAGACCATAGTAGCCAATCACTCCAAACTAAATCTGTCCCAAATGCACAGATGTGGATCCAAAGAGGGATGGTCAAATCAATCTATCTCCAGATGGATATCACTGTTGCATGTGTTTACTCGCAAATTTGTTCTGTTTCATTTCTGTATAAATTGGTGAATAAGGAAAAAAAAAATCAGTGTAAATGTATTTTCCTCAAAATATGCATTTCTACAAAATGTATTTGGATAGTATTTTCCCCAAACGGGAACTGTACAAGTCAGCAGAGATGCTGTAGTGGTGGTTCCTGAGTCTGGATAATGGGGCTATTGCCTATTTTGGATGGGGCCACACTCCTGTTGAAGGAGCAGGTTCATAGAGGTAGGGTGTGCTACTACTGGATCCATCTCTGTCACTAGTGCCCCAAGTGACCTCAGTGGTTAGGATTGCGTTTCCCCAGCTTTGGTCCATGTGCTGGTGTCCTCCAGATTGGATTACTGCCATATATAGAGTGAGAATGACCTGGAAGCTGCAGCTAGTGCAAAAGTGCAGTGGCTCGACTGCTCCTTAGGGAAGAATATCGCCATCATATTATGCCAGAAAGAATGGCACTGGCTGCCCATCAGCTAACTGCCTAATTCCAACCTGCTGGTACAGGTGAACAAAGCCATATATAGCTCAGGACCAGGAAACTTAAAACAGTGTATTATATATCCTCAACTGATTGCTGAGTTCTGCAGGAGAAGACATCCTGCAGATATCATCTTTCTTTGGTCCCTATTACAGGTCCCAAACTGTGTTCCAAATTCAATTCTATTTCTGGAAACAGGTGAATGCCCACTCTCCTCCAAAGCATGGTGAGTTGCCTTGAGATACTGGCTCAAGATCTCAGTATTTGGCCTGGGGAAGGGATTATTAGTACATTTAACCAATGAGAAGTTTGTCAGCCCATGGCTGAAAACTATGGCCAGAAAAGCCTCCTCGATTGGACTGCCATCATGCCTCTTATATCATCTGGGTTACGACACTGCCCTTGAATCCCTGAGGCAAAGGCTTTGGGACATCTCACATAGCGACTTGTGATCCCAATCATATGTAATTTGTAGCCCGGTCGCAGCTGGAATCCAATACACGTATGACTTTCAGATATCCTCATACCTTACGAATTTGTCTGTACCTACCTATTGGCGTTTATTTACCAAAGCCAGACCAAATGTATTTCTGAATGGTAGACTGAGTGGCATCCCCTATCAGAATAGACTTTGTTTATGTTCCCAGGACATCGATTGTATGAAGCATATCCTATTGCAATGTGGGCAATATGAGCAAGCAAGGGACCAACTGATCAAACCCTTACTGGCAAATTTGCCGGGAAAATCCGAAGCCTCCCATATTAAATATAAAGACAGTTCAAACGATACTCCACTGGCCGTGGCAAAGTTTCTTTCAGGGGTTATAATAAATAAAATCATTATGCCCTAGATAAAACAAAATGACTGCCTTGGTTTCTTCCATCTGTCTGGTTGTTTTAACTGTATCTAATTTTGAAATTGTTTTATGTTTTATGGGTCTTTGGACCACAATAAAATATTGATTGATTGATATCATCTTTATAAGGAGGTACATTCTGCATGATGCCAGAATTGAGCCTTTCGTGTGGTGGCACCTAGCCTTTAAAACTCCCCCTCTTTATATATTATGCAGATACAGGATATTCTTTTCGGTGTATGTTGAAGAGTTGCCTCTTTCAACAAACCTTCTAAGTGCAGCGTTTTTTTAAAAAGCAGAAGATCCCAATTGGTATCATCTGAAACTCTGTAATCTGCACATTAGTCTAGGAGCTGCAGGATCAGATCAGTTCCCACCAGAGTTCACAAGGATCGAATTCTTCAAGCACTTCTTGAAGGGGGCAACTTTCCATGCAAAATGAGCACTATAGCTTTGCACATTTAAGAAGTGTAATGATATTCCTTTCTCCACGTGCATTTTTTTTTTAATGATGCAAAGGTGGTAATGATTCGAGGAAGAAGGGGGAGGTTGGTACCCACTCAGGAATCTGCAGCCTTTATTCACAGCTTCACTGTGTTTCATTGTTGGTACAGCCCTGCATGTAGGGACTTGTGCTCCCACAATTAAAGCCCAACCCAATGCCTGGGAAGTAGGGCAGGCTTGCCGTATATGGCTGCTGTAAGTTTGCTGTCTGGGCTGGAGGCTCATATACGATGGCTAGCGGGACCTGCTTAAGGTGTTACACAAAGGAGACCCAGCGCGTTCCCATCAGAATCATCATACAGTGGACCCTCCGGATATGAACTTAATTCGTTCCGGGGCTCCATTCACACCTGAAAATTACATAAATAGAGGTGCACTTCTGCGCATGTGCATGCGGCGAAACCCCGAAGTATAAACTTCCGGGTTTGCCGTGGCCGTAACCCGAAGATTCTGTATCCAGAGGGATACGTAAGTAGAGGTACGACTGTACTTTTTCATTCATTCATAAACTTTATTGCACTAGCCAAAGGCCATGGCATCATTCACAGGGGGAACAAAAGGAAAAACAGCAATAACCATAAATACATTTTAAAAAACATTTTAAAAGAACTACCAGTGCAATAAACCATGGATACGTCTCCTAGAGATTATTTGTTGCATAAGCTAGTATAGCAGGGAAATCTCAGATAAAATATGCCAGCTTAAATGTCCGAATCCCCTTTGCAGTTGACCACTATTTTATCTTGCTCTTTTCTCCTAATCTTCTTAGCTGCCAATGCATATAATGCTACTTTATAAGATACAGAGGACTGTACTTCCTTTGCCTGGTACACTCAGGGCAGGGCAAAGGCAGGAGGTAGCAGGCATGCCAACATTAGGGGGCCAAGGGGTCTTTGGTCCCCTCAATATCTGGAGGAAAGGGGCCAGGGCCCCTGAATGTTTGAGGCCTCCTCCCAATGGCTGAACATTGGCTTCCTACAGTCTCACATATGACACATGAAGTTCCAAGGTGCAACTGTGCTCATCAACAGAGCCATGCTGGAGGGCTGGATCTTCAGTATAAACCTCTGAGGAGCCCAGCACACCAGTGCTGCTGTATGGTGCCACACGTGTTTGATGTCATTCATGTGTGACATCATTCAACACGCGACGGGCCCGCTCATGTTGGGTGCAACTTGGTGCCTCTGGGAGGTGGCCTAGCAGCTGAGTTTGTTTATGTTTGTTTATTTAGCAAGAATTATATACCACTTGATTGAAACAAAACCTCCAAGCAGTTTATCAGAAATATTAAATTTATCAATCAAAACTAACAAAACTATTAAAATCCAGAACCAGCAGGACCAGACTTTTCAGAAAGACTGGAAAAAAATTTATGCTATATTTGAAAGACAATTGTAAACTATTAACATCGCTAGTAATTCAATTCCTTTTGTTGTTGTTGTTGTTTGTTTCAGATGCTGCCAGTTTGGATACCAATAGCTCATCTGAACAAATGGCATTAAAACAATTAATAAGTTTATATTTCAATTGGACTGATCAAGTATTTAACAAATCTTTATTATACCCAGGGCTTTTTTTCAGCCAGAACTTTCCAGAACTCAGTTCTGGCACCTCTCAGGTGGACACCATTGCCATTACAGTGGTACCTCAGGTTACAGACGCTTCAGGTTACAAATGCTTCAGGTTACAGACTCCGCTAACCCAGATATAGTACCTCAGGTTAAGAACTTTGCTTCAGGATGAGAACAGTAAGCCATGCGGCTGCAGCAGCAGTGGGAGGCCCCTTTAGCTAAAGTGGTACCTCAGGTTAAGAACAGTTTCAGGTTAAGAATGGACCTCCAGATCAAATTAAGTTCTTAACCTTAGGTACCACTGTATAAAAAGAGAACAAGGTAGGCATTTATGGAGAGTTCTGGCAAATCTTTTTCTAGAAAAAATAGCACTCACTGATTATACTTCCACCCAGTGGCGTAGCGTGGGGGGTGCAGGGGGGGGGCGGCCGCACCGGGCGCAACATCTAGGGTTAGGGCAAATCCACAGGTTAGGGGGCGCAAATCCACGGGTTAGGGGGCGCAAATTACTTGCCTTGCCCCGGGTGCTGACAACCCACGCTATGCCACTGCTTCCACCAATCAGCCGGCAGTTGGGGCATTCCAAACTTAAGTAGCTATTATGAAGGGAGCCAATTTAGGCCATACGGTGGAATTGCTGTTTTTCAATAAGAGAACCCATTGGTTGAAACTGGTGGATAAAGAAATCCATATTGTTCCTATAGGGGTATTAACATTAATAATAATAAAAAAGCTTTGATCGCTGAGTTGTCTTACTAATTCCTATACACTCAAATCATTTAGAATATGAAAAAAATGGACATTTTATCATGCTTGGTGAACATGTAAAAAAGCCAAAAAATATTGGATACAAATACATGCATTGATATGGAGAATTTTGAAGACTAACTATCAACTGAAGCCAGAATTCTTCCTGCTGGAACATATAGATAAACAGTTAGAAAAGGACTATGAAACTTTGCTTCAGCATTTGATTATGACGGCGAGACTTTTAGATGCACAAAGATGGAAGGGCTCATCACTACCAACAATGGAAGAATGACAATGACTATTAAAATTAATAGATTCAGCTGAAATGGAGAAACTGACATGTTTAATGAGAGAAAAGTCATTGTTAACATTTATTAAAGAGTAGAAACCTCCCATATTTTTGCATGAAAAAGAAAAAGAAATAATGACATTTGGATCTGAGGATGGAAGATAATGTTTGTTTATAAGAAGTGGCTTTTTAGGGTGTTATACTGGAGTGGTTGAAATGAATATTGTTTATATACAGTGGTCAGACGAAGAAACGAAAGTTCTTTAATTTCTGAATTTTATTTCTCTCTCTCTCTCTCTTTCTTTCTATTTACCTGCTTTTATTTCTCTCTTTGTTCTTATTGTACAGTGATACCTCGGGTTAAGTACTTAATTCGTTCTGGAGGTCCGTACTTAACCTGAAACTGTTCTTAACCTGAAGCACCACTTTAGCTAATGGGGCCTCCTGCTGCTGCTGCGCCGCCAGAGCACGATTTCTTTTCTCATCCTGAATCAAAGTTCTTAACCTGAAGCACTATTTCTGGGTTAGCTGAGTCTGTAACCTGAAGCGTATGTAACCTGAAGCGTATGTAACCCAAGGTACCACTGTATTTAGATTACAGTGGTGCCTCGCAAGACGAAATAAATTCGTTCCGCGAGTTTTGTCGTCTTGCGTTTTTTTTCGTCTTGCGAAGCACGGTGTTGGGAAAGTTTTGGAAAAGCTTCAAAAATCACCAAAGTCTTTAAAAACCTCAAAAAAGGCTACCACACCGCGTTCTATGAGTTGCTCCTCGAAGTCAAGTCGCAACTGTATTAACGGTGTTAAGAAAAAGGAAACAAACTTGCAAGACGTTTCCGTCTTGCGAAGGAAGCCCATAGGGAAAATCATCTTGCGAAGCAGCTCAAAAAACAAAAAACCCTTTCGTCTAGCGAGTTTTTTGTCTTGCGAGGCATTCGTCTTGCGAGGTACCACTGTAATGTTTTAGTTTTATATTTTTTTTTAAAGGCTATTTAATATTAAGATGATAAAATATAAAATATTTGAGAGGGCCTGGCCCATCCAAAGTTACTGGGCATTGCCATTCAAATGATCTTGTGATTAATTGTGTGGTACAGGGCCCCAATTTTATTCAAGTTGGCACTCCTATGTCTGGCCATACAAACAGAGCTCTATATGATGCATGTTCCTCCCAATGTCTCAGATACTTCTCTCCCCCGCCTCTTACTGTCAAATTAAGAGTCAATTGACAGCCTTATCAGATTGTTTGTGGAAGAGGGAGGGATGCTATCTTATCCTTCACTTCAGGAAACAAAATATATTGGCCCAGTCTTGAGCTTAGATTGATAAACAGTGCGTCCATGACATAATTATTGCCATAATAATAATAATAATAATAATAATAATAATAATAATGTATGTTTGGACCATCCTGCCTTGCTCAACAATCTGGCTACCTACAGAGGTTGCCCCACAAATAACTCACTGGAAGGACAGATCATGAAGCTGAGGCTCCAATACTTTGGCCACCTCATGAGAAGAGAAGACTCCCTGGAAAAGACCCTGATGTTGGGAAAGATTAAGGACACAAGGAGAAGGGGACGACATAAGACAAGATGGTTAGACAGTGTTCTCGAAGCTACCAGCATGAGTTTGACCAAAGTACGGGAGGCAGTGGAGGACAGACGTGCCTGGCGTGCTCTGGTCCAGGGGGTCACGAAGAGTCGGACACGACTAAACGACTAAACAACAACAACAACATGCTAACACTGCAAATGACAGCAACATAAATTGTATTGTCAGCCTGGCCATCATTTGATGTCCCCCACAATAAGAGTTTCAATCTTTTCCATACGTCTTTGGGAGTGAGGCCCCTTGGGCTCAATGAGTCTTACATCGGAACAACCCTAATTGGCATCAAGGTGTAAGTCTGTGTCCTATTCTTAGTTGGCATTACCAAATACAATCTCAATGTAACTTCCTTCTTAATATATGCACATAGATTTAGGGGCGGTAGTAATCTTTCCATGCTTCATCAGACTATACTGGAGTTGATCAAACTGCGGGAGGCAGTGGAAGACAGGAGTGCCTGGCGTGCTCTGGTCCAGGGGGTCACGAAGAGGCGGACACGACTAAATGACTAAACAACAATAACAACAGTAGTTCAACCAAGAGGTTAGTAGAGCATAGTCAACAGAAGTTAGGCTGCCCCTGTCCAGAGAAACTCTAATCTGATGGAAGGCACACTGAGGCTACTTGAGCCTCAAGTGACAGGAATGGTTCCAGAAGTACCCATAGATATGTTCCTGCTCCTACACAGAGAGTGTCTCCCCACCCAGAGCAAACCACATCTCCCCCACCCAGTCTAGGGAGCCACCTTGGGACTTGTGCCCCTTCTTAGCATCCCTTTTGAAAAAGTGCCCTGATGTTTTGCCTGACCTTGGCATCCCTCACCATCAGAAATGCTATACGTCTCTTGGAGTCAAACATGTGCAGGCATGATCAGAAAGGAGTCTCTTCATTTTAAGGCTTGATGTTATCAAGTCAACACAATTCCTCCTATCATGTTCAGTCCTGTATTATTAAATGGTGGGTTGGCCACTACGCTGGCCTAGGATGAATGAAAATGCTTTGAGTTCACAAGGGAAAGAGACGGAGCAGGTGGAAGCCTCATTCCTGCCCATCTTGCTCGGCATCTTAGGTGTGGCTTCCTGAGCATTAACCTGGATGGCACCACAAGTTTTGGCCAACTCCATAGCTATACAGGAGAAGGCTTCAGGATATAGAGTGATGAAAAGAGCTCCTTTGGTGCTTAGGGATTCTACAGAAGGTTCATTATGCCATTTCTCGCTGCCTCTTTCTCTGGGTGGGGAACCATTTTCAGCCTGAGGACTTCATTCCCTTCTGGATAACCTTCTGAGGGCCTTATGCCAGTGGTGGGCGGGAGCAGAGGCAGAGAAATGAATGTAGGGTTGACCTTTGTGCAGTAGGCTAGTTTCTAGAAACTCACACGCCCTTCTCTACTGTCTTGGCAAGCAAGAGGCAGTATCAGAGTACAAGGCCACATCTCAGACAGGGAACAACGATGACCGAAGCAAGGGCCATTGAGAGGTGTGGCCTGGGGAGAGTATGAGAGCCAAATAGACTTACATTAGACACACATTTGGGCACATTCCCCACCCTTGTGTGCTCTCTCGCTCTCTCCCCCTGGCCAAACAGAATATTTCAATAGCGGGGGAAATAGATGAAAACCGAGGAAAGGAAAAGCTAAACTGGTGGACTTCTTTGTGGCCTGATACAAAGAAGAGGGTGTGTGGCTGGGGAGAGGGTGTGGTCTGTGCAGAGTCCCAAGGGCTGCAAAGAGTGCCCTGGAGGGCCACATTTGGCCTGAGGTCCCCCCTCAAAATACATGTTTAAATATGCCCTCATCAGCTGCATACCCAATGCAACCTTACTGCTCGCACTGCCCTAAATTTGCTGATTTGAATTTTTTGAGGAACCTTAAACAAATGCTTAAGAACTTGAGAGTCTGTCTGGAGTAGTGTTCAAATCCAGGGTTCAAATCCCCACTCAAGCATGAGGCTCACTGGGTGTAGTGTTGTTGCGGTCCAACTTGGATCAGGCTGCAAGCCATAATGGGTCCCAACCCACCCTCTGAATAACAATGCCCTAGATGGAGCCTTATTTGGATTGCAGAGAAACAGTCACAGAGAAAGTTTTGTTTCATAAACACCCAATTTTGCTTTATTTCTAAAGCAATTTTGTATTTCTAAGATCTCTTGATTCCATGGGCATGTTGATATCCTCCCTCATGTGCATGGGGTAGTGCTGTCTTGGCTACAAAATCTTCCTTAATGGATGTTGGGTCCATTATGTAATTGGCAGTGCTGTGTTGGGAACATAAACAACAGCACCTACCCCCTGAAGATTGATGTTAAAGGGAATGATAGCTGCCTTGGTGGGAGGGTCCAGATAGAGCCACAAAGCATTCAGATGAGATGCAAAATCTTGCTTGAAGAATGCTTGATGACTTCAGATACTCACCACATAATGAAGAGGAAAAGGTTGTGTGTCCTCGCATGGTTCTAAGGGCTGTAAAGAAGTATAGGAGCATCTTTGTGAGTACTAAAGAGCCCTAGTAGAGAAGGCAAGACTTCAGAACTATGTTTAGCACAGGGAGGAGGGGGACTGTGATCTTCCATATGTTGTGGGCTCCAGTTCCTATCAGCATCAGCCAACATGGCCAAAGGCCAGGGATGTTGGGGTATGTAGTCTTAGAACATTTGGAGGGTCATGTGTGCCTCATCTCTGGTTTAGCATGAGGGTTTTTGTTTTTTTTAAAACTAGACCACTGGTGTATATGATTTATGAATGAATGAAACTTTATTTGCATCAGCCATCAGCCATAGCAACAAAAGAACATTGTGATATACACAGAACAAAATTAAAAGTCAATTATATAAAACACAGTTTAGGGTCCTGAATCAACAGTCAAATAGTGGACCTTATTCTGATTGCCCCAGCTAAAAACCTTGCAACTGTTGCTGTCATCTCCTCCTCTTGATCTGCCAGGAGAAAAGACACTGTGGCAGTGGTTGGGCGACCCGGAATGGTCAATAAAAGAGGGGTGATAATCTCATTCCTCAGGTCTTTATAAAGAGTACAAGCCAGGAGGGCATGCGCCACTGATTCGGTGCTGCCATCTCTGCAGGGACATAAGCGTTTATCGTGTGGAATTTGTTGGAATCGTCCCTCAAGTACAGCTGAGGGCAATACATTCAATCTTGAGAGGGTAAAATCGCATCTATATTTTGAAATTGCTAGGTAATACAGATGGGGTGCCAGAGAATTGAAGTGGGAAGATGGAAAATGGTCATACCATGGGCAAAATTTCCTTATTGTGGCCAAGTTGTTCTGATGCTCGAAATCATTTAGACATTGACAAATTAGACTGTTGCTTTACTGAAACCTACGGTGAGTAGCTGTTGTGGGGATAAACCACAAGAGTGAAGTTTTTGATAGACAATTTTAGACCAGGCACTCTTGTGACAGCCTTGTAGAACTAGGGATATTAGACTGGGGGGATTTGAGTTTAGCCGAAGCCAGAAGTTAAATGTCCTGTGCCAGATCCGTTACTTACTTGCTAACAGAGAGACAAAGAGTGGGGAATTTCTGGTCTCTCTCAGGTATGTGCTTCCCAGTGCTTGGGGGACTAGTCAGATCTAGGCAGATGATTCAAGTTCAGCTCAAGAACAAACATAGCACAAATTAACATAAACATCCATATTTTGCCCACCCTGGTTGTGCCCACTCTGAGGGCATGCACAGCCCATGGGGGAAAGGTGCAGTGTGCATGTATCCACTTGCAACATTTGCAGCTGCAGAAATTGACAACCTAGCTCAAAAACGCATTCTGTGGAAAGACTCTGAAGGGAGTGAGTCTTGGACCGGCTACTTGTTGCATTCCATTGGTCTTTCTGCCTGTTTAAACCTCTGACATCCTGAACATTTGCTCCTATATGACAACAAGAGTAGAGTACTGTGTCTCTGCAGTGCAGCCACCATGAACCGTGACAGATGGAACTCTGCATCCTAAATATTAACTGTATAGTACAGCTAGTCACAACTATAAATGAAGAGAAAAGAAGGTAACTCTGTGTGTGACTCGGAAGGCGAAAGGAGATTCCTGTGACTTGCTGCTATATTTAAAACATAATCATACCACTTTAAACTGCAATGGCTTCCCTCAAATAATCCTGGGAGCTGAAGTTTGTCAAGGGTGTGGATAGTTGTTAGGGGGCCCTATTCCCCTTAAAAGGTAAAGGGACCCCTGACCATTAGGTCCAGTCGTGGCCAACTCTGGGGTTGCAGTGCTCATCTCACTTTATTGGCCGAGGGAGCCAGCGTACAGCTTCCGGGTCATGTGGCCAGCATGACTAAGCTGCTTCTGGTGAACCAGAGCAGCGCACAGAAACGCCGTTTACCTTCCCACTGGAGCGGTACCTATTTATCTACTTGCACTTTGATGTGCTTTTGAACTGCTAGGTGGGCAGGAGCAGGGACCTAGCAATGGGAGCTCACCCCATCGCGGGGATTCGAACCACCGACCTTCTGATCGGCAAGTCCCAGACTCTGTGGTTTAACCCACAGCGCCACCCACATCCCTCCCTATTCCCTTTACAGAGCTACAATACTCAGAGTCAGTGCCTTTTTTCTAAAAAATGTTTAGGGGTACTCTCATTTTGACTCAAGAAAACCACCATTTTATAGTTCAAATCGGGGGAAATAAATACAGTGAATGGACAAAAGTACAAAGATTCACAAAATGTTTAGGGGGGGGGGGTGGACAAGACTGCTCAGAGTGATTTTAATAGTCAATCCCTCTTCCCAGAGAACTCTTGAAATTGTAACTCTGTGGGGGTGGATCAGGGTCTTTTAGCAACTCTCAACACCTTCAGCTAACTACAGTACCCAGGAAGGTTTTTTTTTTGGGGGGGGGGGGAAGCCATGGCTGTTTAAAGTTGTATGATACTGCTTTAGATGTTTCATGAAAATGGGGCTAAAGCGTCTTGAGGCCAAGGGTGGTGGTGGTTGTGACTCAGAAAAAACTTCTTCGAAAAAGTGACCAAGTGGTCAGAAAGAATGCGTTGTTAACTAGCCTCACATAAGGTAAAGGTAAAGGTATCCCTGCCCGTACGGGCCAGTCTTGACGGACTCTAGGGTTGTGCGCCCATCTCACTCAAGAGGCCGGGGGCCAGCGCTGTCCGGAGACACTTCCGGGTCACGTGGCCAGCGTGACATTGCTGCTCTGGCGAGCCAGAGCCGCACACGGAAACGCCGTTTACCTTCCCGCTAGTAAGCGGTACCTATTTATCTACTTGCACCTGGGAGTGCTTTCGAACTGCTAGGTTGGCAGGCGCTGGGACCAAACGACGGGAGCGCACCCCGCCGTGGGGATTCGAACCGCCGACCTTTCAATCGGCAAGCCCTAGGCGCTGAGGCTTTTACCCACAGCGCCACCCGCATCCCAAGCCTCACATACCCGCCAACATTTATATGATGAAAATAGGGATGTCCCATTCCACAATGGTGATTTTACTATTTAGACCCCACACGTCTTATTGGGTTGCCCCAGCGCTCTGGGCAGCATCCAACATGTATAAAAACATAATAAAACATTAATTTTTTTTTAAAAAACTTCCCTATACAGGATTGCCTTTAGACTGCTCAGGGGTTGGATAACTCCAAACCCTCCAACCTTTCTCTAATGAAAAAAAAAAAGGATGTCCTAAGGAAAAACGGGACATTCCAGGCTCAAATCAGAAACCAGGACGGCTTCTCTAAATCAGGGATGTCCCTGGAAAATAGGGACATTTGGAGGGTCTGGCCTCAGGGTTGGGGCAGGCTCATTCACCTTTAGTCAGCAGGAGGTGGTAGTGGCTGTGGCAGCTTCTGTCTTTAGCAAACACATGCATAGTTTGTTCCATTGCAGATCTCATTTGCTGCAAAGTTATTAAAGTTGTGGCTTTACTTTACCCAAAGTCAAGTTATTTTATTTCTGAGTATGAGTGCAATCAAACCGCAAGCTATTACCTTCAAAAATAGTTCCGAGTGTGAGCAGATAAATGTGACTCAGAACATAGCCCTAAGACACATCAATCCCCCCCACTCCCATCGTTGATTTTTGGGCACCACCATTAAGGGATGCAGTCTATTTATGCCACACTGTAAACCCTGGCAGGCCAACCAACTAAGCATTGGGTTCAAAAGAAGACAAAAAACCATTTGTATAAAGACAGAAACAAATGATTACTTATGACATGTATTCAAGGACATAATTTGCTTCTTGTCAAGGGTGTAGACTGGTGTTAGTGCATTTACTTTGCTGTGGAGGTAGCCGATTCTGATCTAGACTATTCTCAAATTCTAAAACAAATCATTAGGGGTTGTGTACCATGCTGCATGGGGTGGCGCTGTGGGTAAAAGCCTCAGCGCCTAGGGCTTGCCGATCGAAAGGTCGGCGGTTCGAATCCCCGCGGCGGGGTGCGCTCCCGTTGCTCAGTCCCAGCGCCTGCCAACCTAGCAGTTCGAAAGCACCCCCAGGTGCAAGTAGATAAATAGGGACCGCTTACTGGCGGGAAGGTAAACGGCGTTTCCGTGTGCGGTGCTGGTGCTGGCTCGCCAGAGCAGCGATGTCACGCTGGCCACGTGACCCGGAAGTGTTTGCGGACAGCGCTGGCCCCCGGCCTCTTGAGTGAGATGGGCGCACAACCCTAGAGTCTGTCAAGACTGGCCCGTACGGGCAGGGGTACCTTTACCTTTTTACCATGCTGCATGAGTGAAGTTCCACTTGTATAATGAAACTTCCCCTTCATCTCTTGTCCCTGTGTGACTCCCAAATCTTCTCTGGAAAGTCCCCGGCCCCGTGGAGGGCATTTTAAAGTTGTGGGCAGCAGTGAACATGAGAAGAAAGACAAGTTCCATTGCACAAATGGAAGTCTGTTGCAAGAGCAGCACCTAAGTGCTGTTTACAGTGGAACCTCGGGTTGTGAACATGATCCGTGCAGGAGGCACGTTTGCAACCTGCAGCGTTCGCAACCCACAGCACCACATCTGCGCACAAACGTGACATGATTTGGCACTTCTGCACATGCACTAAGCGTGATTTAGTGTTTCTGCGCATGCGCGAGCTTCCAAACCTGGAAGCAACCTGTTCCGGTACTTCCGGGTTCAGCGCGTCCATAACCCGAAAACACGCAACCTGCAGCGATCGCAACCTGAGGTATAACTGTACAGCCCTTAATCAATATTTTCCTGATATTTGCAGGTTGCATAATGGAATTTCTCAGCTGAAATTTATTTATGACTTATTGAACATAACGTGATTTTCATCTTCTGTGAATTTGTGCTGCTTTGGATACAACCCACTGAAGTCCTCACCGTGTGTAAATTTGAAATGGAATACCCATGAAAGTAAAAAGTTTTTTTTAAAACAGACTCGGCTTCCCATCTCTACCCTCACCCCCCCCCCCCAGTTCAGGATTTTCTGTTTTCTTGATAGCGGTAAGCAAAATATGCCATACAAAGCTCTCCCAAATCTTTGATTGCTGACCTGCAATAGAAATGCTCATTGAACTCAACAGAGCTTGGCTTTTCCCTTCCTTCCTCAGCTTATGTCCATAGGTGAATGTACAGACATGGCAACAAATTGTTATGGGACAATGGGGAGTCTGCCACGCATCTCCAAAATTTCTTTCCTTGTATTTATTGTCTTTCTTAAGTTACTTACAGTCTGGAACTTGCATAAATGGACCAAGTCATTAGGGAGGACTTGTTGGGGTACACACTATGGTTCTTGTGTTCATGAATGTTGTTAGGGAAACAGAAGAAATGATTTTTCTGCATCTCTCTTTGACAGGTGTGGAGAACCTTCAGACCAGGGGTTGGCAACCTAAGGCCCATGGGCCGGAAGCAGCCCACGAGGGTCGTTTAACCAGACCATGAGCCGCCCGCTTGGCGAGTCCCTGCATGCTGTGCTAAACCGACACAGCGTGGTGAAGGGACTCTCTTCCACGGCTCCGGAAATAGCTTCTGCGCATGCCCAGATGCCGGGAATCGCTCCTGCGCAGGTGCGATTTCTGGCATTTGGGCATGCGCAGAGGTGATTTCCTGCGCCGCGGACATGCGCAGACGCGATTTTCAGCGTTGCGCTGCGCCGGCCCAGCTCACGGAGGATCTCCGTGGGAGAGATCCAGCCCATGCCCAGTAAGCCTTGCCAACCCCTGCTTTAGATCTCCAGATGTTGCTGAACCACAACATCCGTCATCCCTGGTCATGGGCCATGTTTGCTAGGGATGATGGGAGCTGTAATCCAACTACACGGGAGGAAGAAAAGGTTCCTCACACCTGCTCTATGAGGATCCCTCCATACGTAGAGACTGTGCTTATATATTTCATTCACAAAATGGTTTTTATAGGAAACTTAGCAATGAGGGTATTTTAAAATTAATATTGTCTTAGGAGATAATTCTTTGGACATTGGCTACAAACTGGAAATATTCTTTAGAAATTTTTAAAAAATCATTTCATTGAAGGGCACGAGCAGAAAATCCTCCATCTCCGAGGAGGTGTTTTTCCGTTTAAAGTTAGGTGTGTCCCAAGTATTAAACTGAGGTCTCCACCAGGGATGGGCCAATGTATCCGTTTCTCTCTCAGTTTCTAGTTTCCCCAAACTCATGTTTAGTTTTTCACATTTCTTTTCCCACACAAGGTATGTTTGTTGACTTTTCAAAAGCAACAACATGCAAACAAGGCCAACAATAAAAAAGCAAGGAACAACGACTGTGTGGAGAACATTATTGCAGCTGGAATAAATTAAACAGAAGGTCCGGTACAATTCTGCAGACATCATAATACAATAGATTTGATGAAACAAGATTTCAAGTAGCCTTGCCACATAGAGGCTTGTGTTGTTGGAGACTTATGAAGCACATTATTTTCATGTATAGGGCATATAAACTGTGCCCATACAACATCAAACAAGTCATGTTTTTAACCCCTCTCAGAAACTTCCTAAATGCTCCGACAAGGCAATATCCTCTCAAACCATCCATCCCTAGAGTTTCCCACATCAGTCTGCATTTAAAAAGTCATTGTGAAAATTCACAAGCTTTTTAGTGTGATTTTCTCCTAATATACATATTTTTTGTGTGCAGTTTTGCCTAATCTATACCTTTTTGCATAGCATTTCCCCAAAATGCAATGCATTTTGTTTGATATTTTCAATGCTATAGGCATGCATATTCTAGGTTTTCATGCATTTTTGTATACATCACTGGGTTGGAGAACTACACTGTAAAATTAGGAGAAATGCAGAATTCATTGTCTTGGAAAGTGTGAGTTAGGCAACTTTGTATGTGAAGTGAATCAAATTTCTTCCCCCATCGCTAGTCTCTGTGTGGTACACGTAAATCTGTTTAGTCCAGCTAACAAGCAAACAAATGAAAAGCAACAAGAGTGGGTAGATAGACCTTGCATATCAGTGATGCTCTAGCATGAAGTAAAATATGTTGTTTACCCAATGGCTCTATCCTTGCTAGTTTCTTCTCACATCACCATTGGCTCATGAAGAATGGAAGTGAGTAGAAACACCAGGTAGCAATTCCTCCTCTCCTCCTCACTGAACGACTTCTGTATTTTATTGCACACAAAACATCAGTTTCCCTTTTCCACGTCTCACGTTCTCTAAAGGATATCACCCTAAAGGTGTGCAAATTATGGCTTCTGCAGAACATTGTTTATCCCGACACATACTTGGATCTCTCTATGCAAGACCATTAATGGGTAGAGAATATATCTCTTGGTTAGCATCATCCGACATTGCGTTATCTCACCTTTGTGTCCCATAGCTTAAAGCCGTTTGCAGGAGGCAACCATGGTAGCGGTTAACATGAAAGAGATGCTAATGAGCAAGTATTGCATGGCAAGCAATTTCGACAAATTAAAAGCTATCTAATAGGTGTGTTGCATTTGGTGTTGAGCCGTTAGTGGAGAACTCATTGCTTGAAGGCAAGCCAAGCCCTTGATGAATATTTAGCCGTAATCTTCCCATTCCCAGGCAACCAAGCCCAGCTCTCCAAACACATATAAGGAGAAATATCCCACTCCCACATCACAGGGGGCTCTCGGTCTCCTCCAGTCTCCGCTCGTCTCTCCCTGCTTCGCAGCTTTTGCCATCCTAACTTTTGCCATCCTCCCAAGGAGCCACAATGAACCGGCAATTCAGTTCCAGGTCGTTCTCAACAGGTGGAAGAAGGGGCTATTCTGTTTCTGGCAGTGGCTTTCGAATGGGCAGCGGCTCAACTTCCGTTGTTCCTGTTGGAGGAGTGGGAGCCTTCAGCGGTGGCTTTGGCAGCAGAAGTCTCTACAACCTTAATGGAAGCAGGCGGATATCCACGGGCCTAGTTTCTGGTGGTGGTGGTGGTGCTCACTTTGGAGGAGGCTTTGGCGCACGAAGTGTTGGGGGCGGTCTAGGATTCAGCAGTTTTAGCAGTGGTTATGGAGGTTATGGTGGTGGGGTAGGCTTTGGTGGTGGTCTTGGCATGGGCAGTCATGTTGGAGGCTTTGGTGGTGGTGGTGGATATGCCCTTGCAGGCCCTGCTCCCTGTCCAGCTCCGGGACGAATCCACAATGTCATTGTAAACAAGAGCCTATTGGCTCCTCTGCACATGGAGGTTGATCCTGACATCCAGAGGGTCCGGGTGCAAGAGAGGGAACAGATCAAGACCCTCAACAACAAATTTGCCTCTTTCATCGATAAGGTAAGATGGGACAGGGAGGAAGTTGTGTTGCAAAAGGGGCGAAAGGAAGACAAAAATGACCTGTTGATATTCTAAAATAGGAAATGAAGTAACTTTTTCTCGCAATACAAATGGTTAGAATGATGCTATTTCATGTATGGGTATCTTGGTGAACACAAAACAGTCTAAGGAGAGACAGCATCACTAGGCCTGAAGCAATAAAATATTGGTTTTCAATTGCTTGTAATTCTAGGGCAAGGGCAAATAACTTTAATCTATGGATGTAGGTTAAACACTAGGAAACTATGCAAGCATACTTCAGCAGCGGAATTAGCTTCTTTAAGGGGATTGTAGAATATCCTTGTTGTTCAAAGCCTGGACAAGCAGCTGTCAAGGATGCTACAGATATGAGAAGGAGCTAATTTCTGAGGATGAGATGAGTAGTTGGTTCCTTTTAACTCTGTGATTCTATCTACTTATACCTATGTAAAAAGATAAACCATTGAGATTTGTAAGCTTCTAAAGAGTCCATACATCATGCCATCTGGGCAATTTAGATGTTTATGAGCCATTAAGCTTGTGGACCATACCTTACTGTTGATCACATATGCTTAAAAGGCCGGTTCTATGTTTTGTGGATGTTTACATGTTTAGGGCATTTAGTATTAGCATAACATGGAATGAGTAGAGCTCCCATTATCAGAGTATATGTGCAAGGACCTAAATTCTATCGACAGCATTTCTAGCACATGGGCTAGGAAAGATCTCTGACGGAGAAATTCAATAGTGATAATGCTATTCTAGTGTTCTAGGTAGCCTTGCAAGCAAATGTAGGACCAGCAGCGTCAATTATATTGACTTATAAAAGCCTCCATGAGGCACAAACCATTTTGATTCCTCAACAGACATTAATCTGCAGAGCAAGTCATTTGGGACAAATACCATATTTTTCGCTCTATAAGATGCACCGGACCACAAGATGCACCTAGTTTTTGGAGGAGGAAAACAAGAAAAAAAATATTCTGAATCCCAGAAGCCAGAACAGCAAGAGGGCAGCGATCCCTCTTGCTGTTCTGGCTTCTGGGGTAGCTGTGCAGCCTGCATTTGCTCCATAAGACGCACACACATTTCCCCTGAGTGAGTCTTATAGAGCAAAAAATACGGCATTTCATTGCTGCGTCTCAAAAGATGATCTTGTGTTCCTAAAATTGAGATGCATCTGAATAAATATAGCCCTCCTGGATACACAGTAGATTTTTTACAAGAGCAGAGAATGGCTGGAATGTACACAGAACTCATTGCATCCATTTTATTGGTTTCCCCCCTGAGGTTCAAACTTCCCACATGCAAGGTGATTTTGAGGACCAAACTACTTTTAAACAATCTATTCCAAATGGAATGGAAATGAAATTTCATGAAGTCAACAGTTAGCAAGATTCTAGAACTTACCTTTTTGAATTTGGAAATGCTACAGATTCTGTGTTTGAAATTTGTCTTTGAGAAAGTTACATCCTCATCCTCATCTTCATCCTCATCCTCATTCTCATCATCATGACAACAGCAATAATACACATAAATCTTAAATCTTTGATTAGTTCTACAGCAGTAATGTAAAGGGTAAATTTTATGTCATGAAAAGCCCTGAGATTTGCGGATGACAGGCAGTACACAAATTTTGAAAAGAAAAAAGAAAAGGAAGAATTAAACCCAATGGCAAAGATGCAAAGAACTGTGGATCCAGTACTGGGGTGGGGAAGGCTAGGGTCACATGATACTTCTGAAGTCACAATGTAGCTGAAGGCTCACTAAATTTCTCCATGTTCAGCACGATCATTTTCGTAGCTCTTCAATGTAGCCTTTAAGATGTGTTAATAATCTTCTAGATGGACAAATTCCAGCAATTTTAAAGGAGAATTAATGGCTCGCCTCAGTTAAAATTGTCTCTGACATTTACCTTGTCAATTTCATGCCAAACACTCATTCAAAACATTCCCCTTTGGGAAGCTCATTGCTTTCCAAAGCCTTGACAAAGTTATCAAATGCTGCACATCTACAGTTTGCCAGGAGAACGTCATTGTTTTCCCCTTTTAAAATGCAAATGGAGAAAGAGAGTGGAAGATTGCGTAACTGAGTAGGGCACTATCTACAGCTGTACTGAAATGCTATAATCATAATAATTTAATTCAAAGCTACTGAATAACCCCACTCTCTCCCCAAAATTTAAGGCTCCAGTCCTGTTCTCATTTCCCTAAGAGCAAGTCCCACTGGGACTTCTCAACAGACAGGCATAGGGTTCTGCTGTAATTAGACCTTTGTGCTATACAGTGGTACCTCGGGTTACATACGCTTCAGGTTACAGACTCCGCTAATCCAGAAAAATTACCTCGGGTTAAGAACTTTGCTTCAGGATGAGAACAGAAATCGTGCTCCAGCGGCGCATCAGCAGCAGGAGGCCCCATTAGCTAAAGTGGTGCTTCAGGTTAAGAACAGTTTCAGTTTAAGTACGGACCTCTGGAATGAATTAAGTACTTAACCTGAGGTACCACTGTACATTTTGATGAAGAAGGGACTATAAAAATGTATTGCAGCCACATGTGATAGCCCAAGCACTGAATTTAACAACTGATTAGCAAAATATAAATATTAGTGTTTTCAAAATGTAGGAATAGGTGGGGAATTCAATTCAATTTGCACTTTCTGAATCAAGATGTGAACAGAAACACATCCTTTACAATTTGAAATACAGTTCTCCAGCCAATAATGTCTACAAAGTGCATACGCTAAAGTCTGCATGTACATGCAAATATTAGTAAACATACAGACATACATTACATCAGGGGAAATCGTTTTGCAAAAATGTCTCTGTTAGGCAAATCGCACACAAAAATGTATATTCACACTAAATTCACACTAAAATGATGATGACTTTTCACTAGGATTTTTTTATTATTATTGCAAAGTGATATGGAAATGCGAAGGATGGGGGGAAAGAAGAAATAAAAAGAAACTGAAATTTACAGATTGGCCCATCCCTATTGAAATATTAGGCAGAAATTTTCACAGATGTTGAACACAGATGTTTCATCAGGAAAGTGCTCCTTTGTGAAAAATTCAGGGACACGTGTACATATATAGTATTGAATTTATACAAAAACCAGTTCAGGCTACTTCTTGTATGTCACTCTTGTTCTATTGTGGCTGCCATAGGTGAGATAGATCAGATATGAAGTCAGGGGCTGTGTGCATTCTTGTGCTGAAGGGGGAAATGGAGATCAAGTGATGATAGTCTTATGCTTCCTTGCCCTATCAGAAGAGGAATATGTAGCATGTGGGGTGGGGTGTCATTTCCCTTATTGGTTTCCCAAAAAATATATTGGGAAGATATTCTGGTCCTGTCTTCTCACATTAAATATGATATGGAAAGGCCTTATTTTAGACATAGCATTATTTTCAAAGAACAGCAGACATGCAGCCTGCTCCTGTGCAGAATCTAAAACCTAAAGACACTCTCAATATAATTTCACACTTTCCAGCAGTTTCTCTGTACCTGTACTTCTTATAAGCAAAGTTTTCCTACTGCTTATATCAGAATTAGGGGATATGGGTGGCGCTGTGGGTTAAACCACAGAGCCCAGGACTTGCTGATCAGAAGGTCGGCGGTTCGAATCCCCGCGACGGGGTGAGCTCCTGTTGCTCGGTCCCTGCTCCTGCCCACCTAGCAGTTCGAAAGCACGTCAAAGTGCAAGTAGATAAATAGGCACCGCTCTGGCAGGAAGGTAAACGGCGTTTCCATGCGTTGCTCTGGTTCGCCAGAAGTGGCTTAGTCATGCTGGCCACATGACCTGGAAGCTAACGCTGGCTCCCTCGGCCAATAAAGCGAGATGAGCGCCACAACCCCAGAGTCGGTCACGACTGGACCTAATGGTCAAGTGGTCCCTTTACCTTTACCTTTATGTCAGAATTACCGTATTTTTCACTCTATAAGACGCACCAGACCACAAGGAGGAAAACAAGAAAAAAAATATTCTGAATCCCAGAAGCCAGAACAGCAAGAGGGATCGCTGCGCAGCGAAAGCAGTGATCCCTCTTGCTGTTCTGGCTTCTGGGATAGCTGCGCAGCCTGCATTCGCTCTATAAGACGCACACACATTTCCCCTTACTTTTTAGGAGGGAAAAAGTGAGTATTATAGAGCAAAAAATACGGTACTTCCCTCCCCCTTCAAAGACGTCCAGGGCTCTGCGCTCTACTAATGGGGAAAGGATAATCTTCATCCAAGTGAGCAAGCCAGGGTTTCAGAGTCCCACGTTGGGAATATTCTTGCAACTGTGTCACACTTGCACCAAGCTTCAAAAACCATTATCCCATTAATTCTTCCAACATCCCTTTAGGCTCAGTTCCTTATTACTATGTCTCTTGTTGTACAGATTAAGGAGCTGAAACTGTGATATAGATACTTTGCCCAAGGCCACCCAGAGACTCCTTGGCAGAGTTCCAGTATGCATTCAGTTCCCACAGTTTAAAAGCCTGTATTCTGGAATAATTTGAGAGTTTGAATTACTGTTAGGAAATGGGTTTCTGTGCTTGATTTATATCTTAATAATAAATACGTTTTAACTGAAAATCATTTACCAGCACCACCCAATTCCCCCTCTCCTACATTTTCACTCTCACTTTAGGGGCTCCGTGATCAAGAACGGATCATGCTCACACCCAAAATATACAAAGTGGCTTTCCTTTTATAACAAAGAGTCCTTACTAGTTAGAAAAACATTTCTATTTTTTCACTTCCCCAAATGTACTGAGCAGATCTTCACTAAGGGCCCCTCTGGACTGGGTGGTTTTGTTGTTGTTGTTGCTGCTGCAAATATACTTATGGTCTTAATGGGACGCGGGTGGCGCTGTGGGTAAAACCTCAGTGCTTAGGACTTGCTGATCGTAAGGTCGGCGGTTCGAATCCCCGTGGCGGGGTGAGCTCCCGCCGTTCGGTCCCATCTCCTGCTCACCTAGCAGTCGAAAGCACCCCTAAGTGCAAGTATATAAATAGGTACCGCTTTATAGCAGGAAGGTAAACGGCGTTTCCGTGTGCGGCGCTGGTGCTGGCTCGCCAGCTGCAGCTTCGTCACACTGGCCACGTGACCCGGAAGTGTCTTTGGACAGCGCTGGCCCCCGGCCTCTTAAGCGAGATGAGCGCGCAACCCTAGAGTCAGACACGACTGGCCCGTACGGGCAGGGGTACCTTTACCTTTACCTTAATGGTCATTCACAATAAAAATTTTAAAGTCACCATTTTCAAAAGTCAGTTCCGCCTTTTAGAACGTAATATTTCAAATATTGCTGAGTTATAAATGCATGCATGATTTCATTTCAGTTTTAATTGGCTTTTTAAAATGCACTGAAGGGGTAGACGCAAGGTTGAAGGAAGCTATGCCTCCCCTGGTACTAATATATTGTGAGACAGGTATACCTGTGGTGGTATAGTCCTACCACAGGAGTGTAATACCTTAGAATGTGCATGGCAGGTATTTAGTACAGGGCCAGAGACTCACCATCTTCTTTTTACATGATGAAAGCTCTGTGAATTGACTCTGGTCACATCCACGCCACGCCTTTAAAGTATGTGGTTTTCCTCAAGGAATCCTGGGAACTATAACCTCTAGTCTCATCTCTGCCCTTCCCTTGTTGTGTTTCAGGTGCGATTCCTTGAGCAACAGAACAAAGTGCTGGAGACCAAATGGGACTTGCTCTACCAGCAGGGCAGCCCAGCTCTGAGGGACAATCTTGAGCCACTTTATGAGGCTTACATTGACACTCTCCGAAGGCAGCTTGACCACCTAGTCAACGATAAAAACCACCTGGACATTGAACTGAAGAACACACAGGAGCTTGTAGAGGATTTCAAGAACAAGTATGTGGCAGAAGGGGGACGCGGGTGGCGCTGTGGGTAAAAGCCTCAGCGCCTAGGGCTTGCTGATCGAAAGGTCGGTGGTTCGAATCCCCACGGCGGGGTGTGCTCCCGTTGCTCGGTCCCAGCGCCTGCCAACCTAGCAGTTCGAAAGCACCCCCAGGTGCAAGTAGATAAATAGGGACCGCTTACTGGCGGGAAGGTAAACGGCGTTTCCGTGTGCTGCGCTGGCTCGCCAGATGCAGCTTTGTCACGCTGGCCACGTGACCCGGAAGTGTCTCCGGACAGCGCTGGCCCCCGGCCTCTTGAGTGAGATGGGCGCACAACCCTAGAGTCTGTCAAGACTGGCCCATATGGGCAGGGGTACCTTTACCTTTACCTTTTATGTGGCAGAAAAGGTGGCAGTGAGGGTGACAATGCCTCTTGCTTGCCTGCTTGGAGGACAAATAGATGTGTGTGTTGTGTGTGTTGTGTGTGAGTGTGTGTGACTTTAGCCTGACTGAAATCGAGCCTACTTTTAAAAAGTGACATCCATAGTTCTGCCCACTTTTTTTGCCTCTGGCCCTACTTGGCATGTGGCCTCTGGAAGGTTCTCTATGGGGAAATGTGGTCCTCAGGCTGAAAAGTATTTCCCACCTCTGGACTTTTGGGAGGTCTCTTCCATTCATCATCAGTTAATTTCCTACAAGGATAGCATACTCCTCAAACATCCCAATTTGAGCAGGACATCCCGGAATTACAGAAGCCATCCTTGTTTCTGATTGGATCCTGGCATGTCCTGCTTTTTGGCCCGGCGCAGGAATTTGGGACCAAAAAGTGAGCGTCTTGATTTTGATCAGCAGGAAGTTGGAGGGTGTGAGATGGCTGTGATCCAGCAGAATGACCACTCCCCACATCAAATGGGGCGCCTTTTGCGTGGTCGCACACAGCTCCCCAGATCCCAGTGTGGCTCCCGGTTGTACAGGCTGGCTTCGCCCTCCCCAGGCTGGATACCTGGAGGTTTCCACCTACCTCAGCCAATCGCCCAAACCCGCTTGGGGAGGTGTTGCCAGGGGATTGGCCAGGTACTGGGAGGGACCACCCTGCCCACAGAACAGAAGGTCAATTTTACCTGCGAAGGGTCAGTTGGCTCCAGAGCTTCTCCCACCCTGCCCTCCCTCAGTTAAGCCTTCTTTTGCAGGTTAACCTCTTCTCCACATCTACGCGGACGCTGCTACGTCATGGTTGTTGTTGAAGGGCTGGAAAGGAATTTTCCTGCATTGGCAGGTTTTGCCTTTCCCATAGCAAAATGTCACAACTTTGGCGGTTTCAGGCCTTGGGCGGAATCCTTTAGTCTATCTTCCTAAATGGGGTGGGTGGGTGTGAAGCGGTGACCCACGCCCCCCTTGCAGCGGTGATCCCAGGGTTCCCTGTTAAAGGGGCCTTGAGGGGCGGCATTGGCCATACGCCAAGTGGTTGTCATTGCTTTCCCCTGCGATGGTGGCAAAATGGGGGGGTGGGCTCTCTGCTTGAACATATGTTCTCCAGACCAGCCCAATCCCCACACATTCTGGATAACCCTGATGTCTCCCAGATCCCCAGCTGGGGACTGGGAAGGATAAACGCCCAATGCCTGAGCCAAGGTCTTCCTACATCTGAAACTTAATAAAGTTGTGGCCAATTTTAATCCCATAGCACGTTGTCTTGAGTCATTATTCAGCTCAGGGGTTGCCTGGGGTTGGGGGACTCTGCCTGTCCACACAAAGCATATTCTCTTGGGATAAAGCAGTCTTCCAAAACATTGGGCTTCCTGCAAAACTTTGAGTAAATCACTGTCTCATAGCCTCATCTGCCTCACAATGTTGTTATGAAGATATATACTACTGGATAGCTCAGTTGGTTATAGTGTGGTGCTGATAACACCAAGGTTGCAGGTTCAGTCCCCATACGGGACACTGCATTGCAGGGGGTTGGAGTAGATGATCCTCAGAGTCCCTTTCAACTGTATAATTCTATGATTCTATGCCTGTATGGTTTGTATATCATGCACTTAAATTATGATGGTGACAATAATTATTTCCCCCTTTCTAACAGATATGAAGATGAAATTAATAAACGTACAGCTTGTGAAAATGACTTTGTGGTGCTCAAAAAGGTAAGTGGCATTAGGAAAATTTAAAACCAGAATGGCAGACCACTCTTATTTCCTATTTCTTATACACGCTGATCCTAAGTATCTGTATTCATGTATCCGTCTGTAGTGCAAGAATAATGACTAAAGTCAGCACTTTTGCATTTTGTAGTTCCACTTGTGCAAAACCCAGACCTAAACCATGGTTTGTGCCGTTTGACTGGTGAAGCAGAGAATAGTCAGAGCTGGCATGAAAGGTCACACACTTACTTTTCAGTTAATGTTTAAAATTATCTAAAGCTCAGCTTTGGGTGGATTTTGATTGTTAAATTCAATTTTGAGGAAGACTTTTGACAAAACAGAAGCCTAGCTGTTGAGGCTGGTTCTTAATCAACAGATTCACATCAGGGAATTCCACTTCACTTTGTTCCAGGGTGTATCACACCAATATGTTTTGGAGTTTGCCCCTAATATTGGGCCTTATTGCACACACTGCTCTGCCCGGCTTATGCTAACAGTGATTTTATGTTCACCCCTAAGGATGTGGATGGCTCCTACATGCACAAGATAGATCTGGGATCCAAGGCTGACTCCTTGACTCAGCACATCCAGTTCTTAAGAGCGCTCTTTGATGCGGTAAATATTTTCATCTCCTTTTCTAACTGTATGGGAATGTATTCCTAAACCAACTGCATCATCCATAATGTGACAAATAACTACAGCCCCACAAACAACAGATCCCTTGGACAGACTAAAGTACAGTCGTACCTCGGCTCCCGAACGCCTTGGGAGTTGAACGCTCTGGTTCCTGAATGATCGAAAACCGGAAGTGAGTGTTCCAGTTTTTGAATGTTTTTTTGGAAGCCAAACATCTGGTCCAGCTTCCGCCATTGTTTCCGGTGCGCCTGTGCAATCGGGACGCAATTGGAAGCCGTGCCTTGGTTTTCGAACTTTTCAGAAGTTGAACGGACTTCCAGAATGCATTCCGTTCAACTTCCGAGGTACACCTGTACTTCAACAAATTCATATCCACCTGCCAATCTATTCCCCAAGGACTTGACTTTATTCCAGTTTGTTAAAAACAAGCAAACATCCTAAACTGAACTTCGCTCTTCAAGCCAGTCATTAATTTTAACACTGGCTAAACCAATTCCTGTTATTATGGCAGGGTGAGTGCCAGGGTCCTTGGTTGGGATGTGCACAGGCGGAAGAAGGGGTGTGTGGTGGGTATGGTTTGCCCCGGGTGTCACCACTGAGGGGGGTGACAAAATGCCGGGCAGCACTCACCGCAGGGCCTGCAGCACACCCGAGCCATGCATCTCTCCTGGGATAGACACGGTGGCTTGGGCGCACACAGGCTCCGCACTGCCCAAATAGGCTGCCTGCTGCCTCCCCCCCCCAGCTGTAGGGCGCCTGAGGGGGAGGAGGCAGGCAGACTCTGTGGTGTGCCCCACCCTTGCCCTGGCCCTAAGGGCAGCTCGCCCCACCCCTGGGCGCACCACCCCAGGCTCCTGAGCAGCTTCCTCCGCTGCTGGGGATGTGCTATGCTGTTATGTGCTCTGTGCATACAGGCACATGAAGGCCAGGCTGTCAGGCACCAGAAGTGAGGGAAGAGTTTCCCCCTTTTGTGACAGCACCTTCAAGTACAGTCTCTGCTTCCCCCCCATAAGGGGGGATACGATAGTGGTGTTTGCAGCAAGGCTATAAACAAAATCCATTTCTTTTCAGCAACCACAGGTCCAGTTTGTAGGCTATCTCAAATGTCCCTTTTAATAGAAAGGAAGGATTAAAAATACCTTGGACAAATGAATAAATACCTGCTGGTGCCAGAAACCACAAGATGTAAAGACCAAGATAGTACAAAAGTTTTTCAATTGATAATAAAAATTCTTTAATAATTCCCACAGGAACTGACTCAGGTACAGGCACAGGTTAAAGACACCAATGTCGTCCTACAAATGGACAACAACAGAGATCTGGACCTGAACAGCATCATTGCTGAAGTGAGAGCTCAGTATGAAGATATTGCCAACAGGAGCAGAGCTGAGGCAGAGGCTTGGTACCAAAATAAGGTAAAATTTTGCTGTAGCTCAGACACAAAGTGTTGCCAAAAACTGAAATTCAAAGGCCCTCCTGAATTTGAAAGTAGATTTTTGAACTGTTCCAAATTGTTCATTGGAATTCAAATGCTTTTCTCAATGGAGCAATCAGCTTAGCACTACATTGAATTCCTTCCATTAAGTATTTCCACATGAGTCCATTCATAAGGACACAAAGATTTTCTCCCATGTGTCTTTGCTGGCTTATATAGACAAGCTGAACAATATAACACAACACGATGGCCAATTAACAATGGCACTAAACACTATTTATAGACTAATACAAATGATCAGAAATTACAACCAAAGTCTCTAAATCTTCTTCACCAGTCGCGGTAGAATAATTCAAAAGTTTGATATATACATAATCTGTCACCAAATATCGCTGGAACAGAGTTTCCGGATAACCAATCTGTTTCGTTCAATGCTTCATCAGCCAATCTTGATCAATTCTTCATCAGCCAGATTTGTAAGAATTAATATGAGAAGGATGCAGTTCAATTTCTTAACAAGCCAATCTTACATGCAAGCAAATATAAATATAAAATATGCTCTGGATCAGTGCTCATATGATACTGTAGTCACTGATGAAGAAGATTTAGAGACTTTGGTTGCAATTTCTGATCATTTGTATTAGTCTATAAATAATGTTTAGTGCCATTGTTATTGGCCATCATGTTGTGTTATATTGTTCAACTCATTTTTGTTGGCTTAAGCAGAAAATATTCACACATTACACTTTAGTACAAAGATATGGTCCATATGGCCTTCCTGGTGTTGTTGAACTCCAACAGTTTCCAGCTCCAACATGACAAATTGGGAGGGGTGGTGGAAGTTGTAGTCCAACATTTGGATGGCCGAAGGTTCCACATCCCTGGTTTAATACCATCCAGAACTTTATCTGTTTCCAACATCTGTGTAGAAGTGCATCCATTATACCTTTCTTTGTAAAATTGCAACGATGTGTCCTTTCTAATCAATGCAACATGCTACCAACTGAAATCTAACTGAGCACCAACTCCTTTATCTATATCCATTTACAGACATGTACTTAGAAGAACTTGTTGACATGAATTGCTTATGGAGTATATGATGATTGCTATTTTGTTTTGTGGGTATCAGTTCCAGGAACTCCAAACTACAGCTTTCAAACACGGCGATGACTTGAAATCCACCAAAGATGAGATCGCAGAGATGAGCCGGCTTGTCCAAAGACTTCGCTCTGAAATTGAAATTGTGCAGAAAGCTGTAAGACATAACTTTCCCCCCCTCCGCATAGTCTGTAGGCAACCAATTGAGGCAGTTAAGGGCTTCATGAGGCTCAAGGTTCCTTCTCCTATAATATGCTGTATAAATCTATGTCAAGCTCAGCCCATCCTGGACATGTTTTGAGCAAATGACAAGATATCCAAAAAATTCCTTCTGATCGCTTTTATTTAGTTTGTCAAGGACCTGTGTCATTGCTATTTGTGTCTTATGCTTGTACATCCTGTTCTTCCTCCTAGGAGCTTAAAGCAGCTTATATATACAATTGTCTATACAATTGTCCCATCCATGCAACTCCCAGGTCCAGACCTGAACAACATGCCTTCAGACAGCTCTCATATATTCTACCCTCCTAACACCTTCCTCACCCCCAGGATTTAACCTGGGCTTACCGTATGCAATTATCGATGCTTGGGTGCATCTTTGGCTTATGAAAGGAGGTGGATTTAAGAAATAGCAGGGGCAGGAGAGAGTGGAGAGCCATGGAACACCGTTTGTTGCATACAGTGCTGCTTCTGCTCTGCTGCAGTTCATCTTCTGCCAAAACCTACATTATTCATCTCACTGTCCACTGTGGCTTATATTACATAAATTATGCAATGACAGCATCCACCCCATTCATTTCAGTGCAAAGGAAATGCAATGCAAATAGTGGGGGGAATGCATTCAATTTTGAATTGTTTCAAGATTGAAAGCAACAACAACAGTGAATGCCAACTGTATTCTCTGGATTAGTTTCCATTCCAGACATGAAACAAATAAGAGAACATTGTTGTCATTGGAATTATCTGACATCTCTAATGAGAAGTGAACAACAGCAGTTATGGCAAGACTCTTGCAATACCAGATGTTAAAAACCTTTCTCTTGAATGTTTGTGTGAGCAACTATAGTATCAAAGTAAGATCTTGTAGATAGACTCAGTGGGTAGAGTTAGCAATAGCCAATAGAATGAAAGAAAGTTCCAAGCTGGCCTTCCCTTTGCATTTTTTATTTATTATTTTTTTGGCCTCATTCCTTCCTACATACAGAGTACTTCTTTAGTCCTAACCTGTTCCTCATCCCTTATCCCATAAAGCAAAAAAAAAAAAATCACCTCTCGTTGTAACAAGCAACAGCATCACAAATGAAAGCAGCAATATGAGGGCAGGGTGTTTCTTTCAGGGCTTTCAGGACTTTGGATATGAACACTACCCATCCAATAGATTGGTCAGTTTTGAGTGTGGTGAGAGGAGAAGTGTTGCATGATGATGAAGAAAGTGGAAAGACCAATGGAAAGCGGAAAGCAAAACCTACCATCAGGTTATTTTACTGGATCCTGTATCATAAAATGGATGTTGGCAGAGCCCACAAAATCTTTGATTAAGACATCTCCAGATGCACAGTTGCCTTGGCAATTGCCATCTTTGATACTCCCCCTTTCTTTCAGAATAGCGTTTGGGGGAAAGATGTAGGAAACTAACCCACATGATTAATAACTCATAACCAAAGGAGGTACTTCTCCATTTTTTATTTTATTTTATTTTTTAGATTAATGGCCTGCAATCTTCCATAGCAGAATGTGAGCAGCGTGGGGAAATGGCCCTCAAAGATGCCAGGACAAAACTGGTGGACCTGCAGACTGCTCTGCACACGGCAAAGGACGAGCTGGCTCGTCTGCTGCGGGACTACCAGGAACTGATGAATGTGAAGCTGTCCCTGGATGTTGAAATTGCTACATACAAGACACTGCTGGAGGGAGAAGAGATCAGGTAGGCACTGGGAAATCAGACATATCTGACGGCGTGTGGATCCAGGTGCAAAATATGTCTGCCATTTTGTGATTTGGATGTTTGGAATGGGACTCCTAGTTCTTTTTAGAATGTGGAACATAGGAGGCTGATTTATACTAAGACAGACTATTGGTTCACCTATCTCAGAACTGCCTACACTGACCGTCTCCAGGGTTTCAGAATGGAGTCCGTCCCCAACAGTAACTGGAGCAAACAGGGATTGGATAGGCATATGAGGCGCATGCTCTGTCACTGAGCTCTGCCCCTGTCCTGTATCCAGTTCATGGAGCAGCCACTGCCTAGTAGCCCTTGGGAAGTCTCTTCAATGAGGAATGTACTCTGTTGAATGTAAATCTGTTGAATTTTCAAGTACTATGCAATGTTCATTCTGCAGCTGTCAGGTGTCAATCCATCAATGTGGCAGTGCCTTTGCGTTGGAATTCCCTGCCTGTTAACATCAGACAGGCACCCTCGCTATCCTGTTTTAAATGTCTGACCTTTTTACAGTCATACCTCGGTTTGCAAACGTGATCCATGCGGGAGGCACGTTCGCAACCCGCAGCATTCGCAGCCTGAAGAGCAGCGTCTGCGCACATGTGTGACGCAGTTTGGCGCTTCTGTGCATGCGTGTGATGTCATTTTGTGCTTCTGCGCATGCGTGAGCGCTGAAACCCGGAAGTAACCCGTTCTGGTACTTCCGGGTTCAGCGCGGTCCGCAACCCGGAAACACGCAACCCGCAGCATTTGTAACCCGAGGTATGACTGTATTTCAGGATTTTTCTTAAAAGGGTTGTGGGAATGGGTGATTGGCTAATGCGCATGGTGAACCTGTTGACAACTGTTGATTACTCTAATTACTCCTACATGAAAAAGCAAGGGATGCTTGCTAAAGATATTTTTGGTCACTATCTCTTTAAAAATGCCTTGCTTTTTCCTGTCAGACCAACTGCAGTCATCAATCCTTCCCCTCCTTCTTATTATATGTGAGGGTTTGGTGACTTCTGTCTCAGAGTATCTGAAGAAGTGTGCATACACACAAAAGCTTATACCCAGAACAAACTTAGTTGGTCTCTGAGGTGCTATTGGAAGGATTCTTTTAAAGACTTTCTTAGGACAAATAGACTTGATTCTTTTAAGGGAGTTTCTTTGGAAGAGCTTTTAAACAATCTTTTTAAAGAATTTTTTTGTTTTACGTTGGTTTGCGTACACTGCCAGGGCCGTCTTTAGCATATGCGCTAAGATCTGCCCATCGCCCACAAATTTAGTTTAGCTGGCACATTTTTGCAGAAATGGAAAACTAAAATCTTGTGCTGAAACCATGTTTAGTAGAGCCCTAAGTACTAAGTAGTTAGTCAAAGAAAATGCAGACAATTAGCAAAAATAAACATTTTCTCTCCGGCGCGAGATCAGCCGGGTCAAAGGTGCCGCTGACCCTGCTGCCGCATAGCAGCTCAATACAATACGTAGCATAATCTTAGGCAGCTTCAGCAACGGGCCCCTGATGCCCCCCAGAATTCGGCACCTGGGTGCCCCGCACCCCTCCACCCCCGGGTACAGTGCTTAGATTTTTAAAAATCAAGATATATAAATTAACCCCCCTCCAAATAGAATGAATGTAGGTAGATTCAAGTACTGGAGCAGGGCTGGGAAGCAGTGGCCCTCCAAATTAGGAGGCGCTGTTTCCTGTTCCACCTTGTTTTTGTCACATGCAGCACTGTTTCCGTTTGCTGCAGTTTGACTTCTGCCAAAAGCTACATTATTCATCTCAGGGCTTATCCACCCTTACCTTTCCTTCACTCTTAAATTGTGGCACAGCCCACAATTCAAAGCTCTGTGTCCCATTCCCCTTTTGCTCCGGAGCTTTCCCCATGAAAACCCACTCTTGGAAGCTGAATTGGAGCAAATGTCCATCTGCGAAAAACCTGAATTGACATTTGCTCTGATAGAGCACTAAAGAGTGGGTTGGACTGCACCCCTGACCATTGACCATGCTAGCTGGGGCTGATGGGAATTGTAGTCCAAAACATCTGGAGGGCAACAGGTTGAGGAAGGCTGAGCTAAATCAATCCCTATAACTAATGAAATTATCAGGCTGGTCTAGCATGGTTTGCTCTCACCTCAATAGGTTGTGTTTATCTTTTTAGGATGTCTGGAGAATTCTCAACCCCTGTTAACGTATGTAAGTATGTGCCATAGCATCTGACTCCATTAAGAAACAAGGCTCTTTGCTTGAGGGACAGAAGGGCATCTCTAATATGATTTTTCTACCCCACAGCTGTGGTCAGCAGTTCTAGCACCATCAGCGGTGGTGGTGGTGGAGGAGGATATGGCTTTGGAGGCGGAAGCGGATACGGCATTGGAGGAGGAAGTGGATATGGCGTCGGAGGGGGAAGTGGGATGAGCCTTGGCGGTGGAGGAGGCGGGAGCTGTGGACATGGCCATGTCAGTGTTGGAGGAGGAAGAGTCAGCAGAATTAGTACCGGAGGCAGTTTAAGCGGTTCTGGAAGCCTCACCGGTGGAGGATATGGCTATGGAGGTGGCAGTTCGAGTGTGAAGATCGTACATTCCTCTTCAAGCAAGAGAATAAGCAGCTAAGGTGTCCTTGCTCACACCCTCCAAAAGTACCCACCATTCCTTGCTTCAATAAAACAAAGATTCTCCCCCAATTATGTACATCTCCCTCAAAGCCCATAACACACACACACCTACTGGTGGTTTTCACCTGTATAACTTCCCCTTCAACAATGCAACAAGGAAAGTGCCAAATATTCAATTATTCTGTTTATGCCACTCTTTGAGTCATGATGAGAAAGGTTAGCTGGCGCAGCTTTGTACCAGGCTGTAGACAGGAGAAGCCCAGGCTTGAATATGTAGGCATATTTTTAAAAAGAAAGAAAGAAAGAAAGAAAATGAATTCCTAAATTAGTGTTAAGGAGGAGGGTTTCTTGTTCAGCTTTCTCGCTGGCATGCCAGTTTTGTGTGGATAGGGAGGCTTTGTAATAAATGGGAAGCAGTTAAAAATGTGCTTGCTCTCCTCACCCAAGCAAAGAGCTGAAGTAGTACAGTACAGGAGAAATTGTACCACGCGACATGACTGTTCCAATAGTGTGGTGTCTTCAGCCCAATGCTCAGTCACAATAAGGTTGTAGAGAGTTGCTTTTTCCTTGCGCTCTAGTTTTCTCTGTTGATACTTGATCTTCTCTACCCATGGGGTGCTTCTTCCAGAGCACTCTCATCCTTTTCGTTACAGTTGCATAATTCTGAAGCAAACTGGTGCATAGCCTTGTCCCAGAATTTCTCTTTTCTCACCTAAGTGGCTCCTCCCCAAGCCCATTTCGTGGCAAAGAAAAGGAATGTCTGGAAGCGAAATGAGAAATGAATAAATAAGGTGGCGCAAAACAACAGAAGTGCTTTCATAAACTCCCTTTAAAAATAATAATAATTGTGTTGTATATTCCATTTTAAAACACACAGTCTGTGTGTTTCCATTGTTAAACATGGCTAACAATAAGCTACAATTCAAGTATTCAACAATTTCATTGGCCGTTCCGTAAGTCTGATGAAGTATGCTCTTGTCTATGGAAGCTCATACTGCAATAAATCTGTTAGCTTTTATGGTACACCAAGACTCCTTGTTGTTTTTACAGTTCAAAGCATTGGTATCTCTCTAGGCAACAGGTAGAACTGTTCTTACAGATCAGGCCCAGGCAGACTACTCTGGAGAGCACTTATGTCAGGCATGGCCAATTTGGCCCTCCAGCTGTTTTGGGACTACAATTCCCATCATCTCTGACCACTGGTCCTGTTAGCTAGGGATGATGGGAGTTGTAGTCCCAAAACAGCTGGAGAGCCAAGTTTGGCCATGTCTGGCTTATGTGAAGTACAAGGTACTTGTCATGTGTTCATGCTGCTCCAGTGGCGTGAGAGGCAGACATGTGAGAGAAATCAAAATGGACAGATTCTCCCATCTCTAAAACCAGGGTGGAGCCAACATGGTGCCCTTCCGTTAAACTCCATACTCCCACTGAACAAAGTGAACACAAGCAATATTCAGGGGTAAAGATTGGTGGAACAGGGACATCCTAAGCCAGATAGGAGCTCAGTCAACGCTAATACCCACCTCATACCTTTGCAAGGATGTAAAGGAGGAATTTCAGAAGCTCAGTCAAAATCTGAAAATCAAAACATACCTCCGCTGCAAGGACCGCTTACCGTGTGGACATAAGCAGGCAGCTCACCTGTATGCCTTACTCTGGAACTATTCAGCTGCCATATTCAGAGCTAGGAAGGAATTTGCCTGCAGATGAATCGGGCTTGCCTGGGGTTTTTGCCTACCTCGTAGCAATTGTCACAACTTTTTGGCAAAAAGGGCATTGAGTTGGATTCTTAGTCAAGACCTAGGGGGTGGGTGGGTGCCCGACCCCCAGGTCCAGGATCAAATTCAGGATACCCCAGTAACAGGGTATAGGGGTTGGGTTCTCCCCAAAGCCCCACATGGGGGACTGATGGGCCTTAGGATATACCAAAATCACGACCCATTAGATTTGTGTCAGTGGGATATCCTTACCACCAGGTTCCACCCTAATGGAGGTATCAGCAAACAGTTGGTTGACTGATTCAAGATAAAGATCCAATGCTGATGTCAAAGCCAACTTATACCTGAATAACTCAATAAAGTTATGGCCATTTCAATCCCAAGCTGGTGCCATATGTTTTTCTCTTCCCCTCCCTCACCTCATATATTTGGCCCCACTTCACTGTTGTCTGCAACTTACATTATTCTCAGCTCTGTGGTATGAGAGGCCTTATTTTTGGCTCAAAATGTAAACATTTAAAAACATGGACTCTCTTTCTGCAGACCAGATAACACCACTCTCCAAACACACTGCTGTTTATTGCAATAAATAGATTCCTGCACTGCAGGGAGTTGGACTAGATGACTCTTGGGATCCATTCCAACTCTACAGTTCTGTGATTCTACAGTGGGAAGGAAACCTCCATCGGCACCAGTGGAGGATTCCCTCCAGTAGGGGAAGAGACATAGTTCAGTGGTAGAGCATCTACTTTGCATACAGAAGATCCCAGGTTCAGTTCTCTGGCATCTCCAGGTAGGGCTCTGAATGTCCCCTGGCTGAAACCATGGGGAGGTGCTGCCAATCCGTGTAGGCAATACTGAGCTAGAAGGGCCAGTAGTGTAAGGCAGCTTTCTAAGTTCTTCCTATGGTGCATATAACAGGATCCTCTGCCATTTGCTATTCGTGCAGGTGGAGCTGTGGGTTAAACCACAGAGCCTAGGACTTGCTGATCAGAAGGTGGGAGGTTCAAAACCCCGCGACGGGGTGAGCTCCTGTTGCTTGGTCCCCGCTCCTGCCCACCTAGCAGATCGAAAGCACGCCAGAGTGCAAGTAAATAAATAGGTACCACTCTGGCTGGAAGGTAAATGGCGTTTCCATGCGCTGCTCTGGTTCGCCAGAAGCAGCTTAGTCATGCTGGCCCCATGACCCGGAAGCTGTACGCCGGCTCCCTCGGCCAGTAAAGCAAGATGAGCACCGCAACCCCAGAGTCGTCCACGACTGGACATAATGGTCAAGGGTCCCTTTACCTTTTTACATAACAAAACAGTGTGAATGTTACTTACATTACGGCTGTGTTCAGCACTTTTACAAAAGGGATGTGTGTCGGGGAAAACAGCATCAGCATCATTCACAAGTACATAGAAGACAATGCCTTGCCTGCACCTTATAATCTAAATACGTCCCTGTTTCAGGAGGCCTCAATTAGTTATCTTATATGCATTTTGAAGATATCCATCATGGATTCTGTTTCATGCAAAAGGGCAGAATGATATATTTCTGTCATGCACTCTGGGATAGCTCAGCTGGTAGAGCATGAGATTCTTCGTCTCAGGGTCATGGCTTTGAGTCCCACATTGGGCGAAAGATTCCTGCATTCCAGGAGCTTGGACTAGATGAACCTTGTGATCCCTTCCAACTCTACAGTTCTATGACTGTATGACCTGAGCCATCTTCCTGGGGTCAGGTTGCTGACCTCGTCCTAAACACCTGTCAGGTGAGATCACTGGACAGCCTGTTCTATGCTGACATTGTTTCCCCCCTAAAGTGTTGCATTGACTTCATGGCTATAGGTCTTCTTCCCAAAAGCTGCTTTGTGGACCTATTTTGGCTGGGCAAAAGGCCTCAAACAAATCAACCAGCATGGGCCAACTGCAACAAAAAAGAAGATTTCAGTGTTCCCAGGGAAATACTTGAGTGTGCAGAAGAACAACAATATTAGCTTCTAAAATTAGTTGATACATTTTATTCCTGCCACACACAGGGGCGTAGCAATGGGGGTGTGATAGGGGCGCTCCACACCGGGTGCCACCACTGAAAGGGTGACAAATTCTGGGGGGCACTCACCATGGGGCCTGCAGCACGCCCGAGCCATACGTCTCTTCTGGGAGAGATGCGGTGTCTCGGGCGCGTACACTTGTCTCAGACTCTGTCACTGCTGCTCAGCAGTGGTATCAGTCTTCTTGGCCAGCTGCGCTTCCTCTGGGAAGTACAACATTAATTATAGTGCTTGCTCTGCTTCTAGCACATTCCTCTTGCAGGACAAAACTTGGCATGGAGCACTGGAGCAAGCCCTTGAGCCAAGAACTTACTGCTGGAGATTAAGCCATTTGAAAATTAATTGAGTTAATTCTTCCCTCAGCTGCTATTTGGTCTGCAGGAAAGGCCTCTTATGCTTAGCTTTTCTGCTTATTTGCCTGTATGAATGGATGAAACACATAAGAGTTTGGATTCGATATCCCACTTTATCACTACCCGAAGGAGTCTCAAAGCGGCTAACAACTCCCTTCCCTTCCTCCCCCACAACAAACACTCTGTGAGGTGAGTGGGGCTGAGAGACTTCAGAGAAGTGTGACTGGCCCAAGGTCACCCAGCAGCTGCATGTGGAGGAGTGGGGACGCGAACCCGGTTCCCCAGATTATGAGTCCACCGCTCTTAACCACTACACCACACTGGCTCTCAAAAGGGGGAAGGGCTAGGGATTGGGCTAAATTAAATTGTGCTGGTTGGGGGAGGTATTGAGCGCAGGACACTATATAGCTCATGTTTAAATTACTGCCTTTGAAGCATACCACAATGAATTTTCAGAATAAAAAAAAAAGCATTTTGAGGAGTTATTTCTCCTATGAGAAATCTGCATGAGATTTTTGTTTTCTCCCTGCAATTCCCTTCAGTTTTTTGTTGTTCTTTTGTTTTGCATCATGTTTTGGATCCAGTTCCTTGAGCAGCAGATGATGCTGTCGACCAAATGGGAAATGCTACAGCAACACCATAGGCGCCTTTGACTGGACTTAACCGCCCAGGGGTCCTTTATCTTTAGGGACAAGGGTGGCACTGTGGTCTAAACCACTGAGCCTCTTGGGCTTGCTGATCAGAAGGTCGGCGGTTCTAATTCCCGTGATGGGGTGAGCTCCCGTTGCTCAGTCCCAGCTCCTGCCAACCTAGCAGTTCGTAAGCACGCCAAAAAGTGCAAGCAGATAAATAGGTACCGCTCTGGTGGGAAGGCAAACAGCGTTTCCATGTGCTGCTCTGGTTTTGAGTTTCCGTTGCACCAGAAGCAGCTTAGTCATGCTGGCCACATGACCCGGAAAAACTGTCTGCGGACAAACGCCGGCTTCCTCGGACAGTAAAGTGAGATGAGCGCCACAACCCCAGAGTCGTCTGCGACTGGACTTAACTGTCAGGGGTCCTTTACATTTTTACAGCAATATAGTCTGCAAAGTGTGAGCCTTCAAAGTACTGAATCGCTTTTTGCAGTCTTCTGCCCAAAACTTGGGGATGGAACTAAGCGGGGTGCAAGGACAGAAGGGACTGCTGTTATCAGAACCCCAGCTACTGCAAGTGGTTGTGGAACACCCAGCTACAAGGTTGAAGGATATAGTTAAAAAGGAACAAGCACTTTGGAAATTGCCTCAGACAATTGAAAAACTGGAGGTTATGCAAAACAATGGATAGCGTCTTGCTCTGAAGCTGCAATTTGTGGAGATATCTCAGGTGGCCTAGAAAACTCTGAGGGCATTGCTTGGCAATTCAGAGATATAGCTCTGGAAGGGTAGCGTGTTGCTCCAGATGGATTACCTGCTCTAGTGGTAGCACAGGTAGATCAGCACCTTGTGGGAGTGAAGAATATGCTTCTCCCATTTTTGTAAGAGAGCGTTTTTGTAGAAGTAGTGGATATGACACTAGAGGTAAAGAGAGCTCTGAGATATGTGTAGCTCTAGAAGTTCAGGTAGCAGCTCCAAAGACAAGAGATACAATTGTATGCATGAGGAATGTGATTACAAAAGCTTAGGGAACTGCTGCAGGAAGAGTGTTTGGCTAGAAGATTGTAGAGATGAAGGAAGATTTTTGGGTACTATGTTTGGCTCCAAACCTTCTGGAGATGAGCAGTTCTGGAAGTAAGAGACCCAGTTTTGGAAGTGGGAAGGGTAGATCTAGAGGTATTAGTAGTTTAGAGCGGGGAATAAATAGCCCACCAGAATGTGGAAGTGGAGGGTTTCATTTTGGGACAGTTGACTGTGGGTCAACTGAATGTGAAGGACGTGCCTTCTGGGCAAGGAACTACTGTGTGAGCATTGGGGTTCATGGAGTTACCTGGGCAGGGAAGATTGATTGTTAAACCATTCTGGAAACTGTAGATTTGTAAGGGGCAAATGGTCTCCTAACAGCTCTCAGAACCCTTCACAGACGGATGGACACGGGTGGCGCTGTGGGTTAAACCACAGAGCCTAGGACCTTGCCAATCAGAAGGTTGGCGGTTCGAATCCCAGCGACGGGGTGAGCTCCCGTTGCTTGGTCCCTGCTCCTGCCAACCTAGCAGTTCGAAAGCACAAGTGCAAGTAGATGTACCACTCCGGCGGGAAGGTAAACAGCATTTCTGTGTGCTGCTCTGGTTCGCCAGAAGCGGCTTAGTCATGCTGGCCACATGACCCGGAAGCTGTACGCCAGCTCCCTTGGCCAATAAAGCGAGACGAGCGCTGCAACCCCAGAGTCGGCCACGACTGGACTTAATGGTCAGGGGTCCCTTTACTTTTACGGATGTTTAAAGTGGCATGATATTGCTTTAAATGTATCATACAGATGGTTTCTATTGCACTATTGCATCAAGAATATGTGGCAGAATACACCCACAAGAAAATACATCCGTCTGGAGAAGCCTGAAGTATATGGCAGACTGTACTCTTCTGAGTAACCATAAGAATATTCTATTCATCCAGCAAAAAATATTTCCTCTGTAGGTGTGTTTTTCTTTCCCCCGCCCACCTTAATAGATTCCTGTTCTTGAAATCTTTAGTAGCCCTAAGCAGTTGTCAAATTACAAGAGGCATATATTTAATGGAGCAAATTGCATCTTAGATGGAAAAGGATCCTCCCTGCAGAAGGTGGTGAGCCTGGCATTCCTCATGAACCCAATAAAATTAAGGAATGCCTAAGTGAGGGGATTAACAAGGCAAATGAGTCTGGTCTAACTTTGCCACAGACACAGGGCTCAATAAATGCTGCCCGTTCTGTCTCAGAGGCAGACATGCCTTTTAAATGAAAGGGAGTTGGTTGCTGGATCAAGGCTGGAACAGAATCCCAGGGAGGTCCTTCCTCTTCTTGCCCCACAGTCATCAGACTTGGTGGCACCTCCAGAACAGGGCATGATGATCTTTGGACGTGTCAGCTGGTCCAGAGGAATGTGATGAACAAGTGAATAGCCCAAGTGTATGGCCCCCTACAGACACCCACAAACCCACACACCCAAAATCAAAACAACCATCTCCTCCCACAAAGACATTAAAACTTTGTGCCAGTTTAACCATTTTTGAATGAGTTACTTACAAGGAGATGTCTGATCATGCAAGTATAGCTGTCTAGATCCAAATGCCAGAGGCAGGTGCTTTTATTCCAGCCTCACGGAATCCCCTTTCCTTCATTCTGTGGAACTGTGTGAACATAACAACACCAACCACATTTATATTCTGCCTATTCTCTGAAGCATTCAGGGAGGCATACATGACTCTCTCCCTGTCCCTTTTATCTGTACAACAAACCTGTGAGGTATGTTAGCCTGAAAGAGAGTGGTTTATCCAAGGTTCCCCAGTCTACCCATTCATGGCTGAGCGTGGATTTGATCTCTGAGATCTTAGTCCAGCAGTCTAACCACTACACTGGCTTTCACATCCTTTCTTCCCCTCCATTCGCTTCTCAGGAAAATGTCTGTCCACCCCTTGACCATATACAATAAGATACATGAAAGCATTAAGTGGGAAGAGAGAGTTTCATTTATTGCCATCATGGATGTTTGCACTTTGCAAGCTGGTTTCCATCTGTCATCTGTGTAAAAAGATAAAGGACCCCTGACCGTTAAGTCCGGTCGAGGACGACTCTGGGGTTGCGGCACTCATCTCGCTTTAGTGGCCGAGGGAGCCAGCGTTTGTCCACAGACAGCTTCCAGGTCATGTGGCCAGCATGACTAAGCCACTTCTGGTGAACCAGAGCAGCGCACGGAAACAGCGTTTACCTTCCCGCCAGAGCGGTACCTATTTATCTACTTGCAATTTGATGGGCTAGGTTGGCAGGAGCAGTGACCGAGCAAAGGGAGCTGACCCCGTCGTGGGGATTTGAACCGCTGACCTTGTGATTGGCAAGTCTTAGACTTTGTGGTTTAGACCACAGCGCCACCCGCGTCCCTTGCCATTTGTGTACAACAGCACTTATTTCCATGCAAGCTGCTTGTCTCAGAAATACTGATGGTATTTCTCATTTAAGTCAGCAAATGACTCACTTGCTGGGTTGTAGCTTAGCCTTGATGCTTTCTTCAGCTCCACCACTGCAGGTTGCTTGCCTGGTTTCATATTTACTCAAAGGTCCAGACCTTAACTAGCATTCCAGTCCTGAAAAGTAGCTGAGTGACCAAGAACTGCTAGAGGCTGGGCTATTCCAAATTTAAAAAATGATTATGAGGCATGTGAACCACAGCACTTGCTGTCCTTGCTGAGCAAGAGGCAGGAGAGCCAGTGGCTTCAATTAGAATGCTTCTTACTGACAGATGTACAGCTGCTGGCATTTCGCCACACATGAAGAAATATGTTAAATCCAGGACGACAAATCAACATACTACAATGCAGGCAGTTTTTCAGGCCTTGATGAGGAGAATGGAACTGCTACTGCGGGGGCTCTCTCCACTAACTCTCCTGCAGGATCATCAGGTGTACAGACTAACTCAGAAGGTGCTGGACTCTCCTGCAATGGAAGTTTTAAAGCAGAGGTTGGGTGCCCATCTGCCATGGGTGCTTTAGTTGAGATTCCTGCATTGCAATGGGTTGGGTTAGATGACCCACACAATTCTATGGTTCTATGATTCCGTTGTATGCATGAGTGGGTGTAAACGCAGCTACAGTGGTACCTCGCAAGACGAATGCCTCGCAAGACAAAAAACTCGCTAGACGAAAGGGTTTTTTGTTTTTTGAGCTGCTTCGCAAGACGTTTTTCCCTATGGGCTTGCTTCTCAAGATGGAAACATCTTGCAAGTTTGTTTCCTTTTTCTTAACACCGTTAATACAGTTGTGACTTGACTTCGAGGAGCAACTCATAGAACGCGGTGTGGTAGCCTTTTTTGAGGTTTTTTAAGACTTTGGTGATTTTTGAAGCTTTTCCAAAACTTTCCCAACACCGTGCTTCACAAGACGACAAAACTTGCGGAACAAATTAATTTTGTCTTGCGAGGCACCACTGTAGTGTGATTCCTGCCAGCAGGATCTAGTGTAATGCCTCAAAATGGAGCAATGGGGGGGGCAGGACAAAGTTTGCCTGGGTCTATTGGATCAGGAGCTGGCCCCACTGCCATCACATGACAGCATTTCTGATGGTTTGTTGTTCTTCAGTTGAATTTGTGCCTATGAATTTGTGCCTGGATGATGCTAATGGTTCTCTTCATTTCTTGTTGCTTGCATTAATTGTGTCTCTGTACAACAGCACCATCCCAGTACAGTGGAACCTCTACTTACCACCATAATCTGTTCCGGTGGCTCGTCCTTTAGGTGAAATGGCTTGCTGATAGAAGCGCCGTTGTGCGCATGTGCAGACGGCGACAGCTGCTTCTGCGCATGTGCAAATGGCAGAAGCTGCTTCTACGCGTACACGAATCACAGCAAACCCGGTATTTACTTCCGGGTTTGCCGCAGTCACGACTTGGATTGGGCCCAAGTAGAGGCGGTCGTAAGTAGAGGTTCTATTGCACAATGATACCTTGGTTCACAACTATAATCCGTTCTGGAGGACCTGTTGTAAACCAAAACAGGTTGTAACCCAAGGCGTGCTTTCGCCAATGGGGCCTCCAAAAAAAGGGGGGTTGTAATTCCCCCAAAATGGATTGTAATCCAAAAAAAGGGGGACACACTTCCTGGTTTGACGTGGTTGTAATCCAAAATGGTTGCAAACCAAGGTACCACTGTATTAGAAACATCTTCTGAACAGATAAGGGTGATAGTAACAACAAACAATCATGCTTCAGCTTTTATATTGTATCCCCCACCAAAAAAACACACACAGGCATTATTGCAATAATCATTACAACAACACTGTAAGCTATATAGAAGCAGGGAGAAGAGTGTGTTCATGTTTTCATAATTTTTCAGCCAACCAGCTGGCTCCACTCATTGATCTGTTCAGGCTATAAATAATAAAAGGGTAGATGTGCCAGCTGTGCATGTTAAAGGCACAATCATTTGATTTAAAATGGAATGGCTTTTTGAGATGTGTCTTGATTTACGCCCCCCCCCCCCAATGTAATCCTGATTATGTCAGAGGTGGGGAGCCTGGGTGCATTATAGCCATAGTTGGACTCCAACTCTCATCAGCTGTAGTCCAGCAAGAACTGGAGGGTCTCAGGTTACCCATACCTGTTACATATCTTAGAGAGGACTTTTACACCTTGTTTTTTATGATTTTAGTTCTGAATTTCAAAAGTTTGCAAAACAATACATACATTCCAAATACACATCCATTTCACATTTGACTTCCCCTCCATGGTTTCCCCTGTAATTTCTAAATTTGTTGCATATTATAAATATTCTGTCTTTTCCAAATTGCACTCCAAAAGTCTTCAACTGCTGTTCTTCATTCAAATCCTACCTGCATTTTTACATGTTTACAATAATTCTTTCAATATTCCACAAAAGGTTTCCACTCCGCCTTAAAGTCTGCCTCTTCTTGATCTCTTGATAGTTAAATTTGCTAATTCAGCGTGTTCCATCAGTTTTAACTGCCACACTTCTTTAGTAGGTATTGCCTGATTTTGCCATTTTTGTGCATTTAAGTGCCAGCCTCCGCAGTGTGGCGCCCAGTGCCAGTCACGCTTCATTGCGTTTGTTGACTGAACTAAAAAGTTTCGTGAGCCTATTTATTTATCTATTTATTTATTTATTTATTTATTTATTTATTGTGAAACTCGTATTTTGTCATTTTGTTTCACACACACACACACACACACCTCCCTCAGTGATGACACCCGGGCAGTGGCGTAGAGTGGGGGGTGCAGGGGGGCCGGCCGCACCGGGCGCAACATCTGGGGGTTAGGGTTAGGGGGCGCAAATCCATGGGTTAGGTGGTGCAAATCCACGGGTTAGGGGGTGCAAATTACTTGCCTTGCCCCGGGTGCTGACAACCCACGCTACGCCACTGCACCCGGGGCAGCCCGCACCCACTGCAGCCCCCTTCCTTCGCCGCTGCATGGAAGATGGGGCAGGATGGTGGCATCTGGATGAGGCAAATTGCAAAGGGCCTTCCTGAAGCCATTTAGCTTGAGCCTAATTGCCTTATGGAAAACAGATTAATTAGCTAACACAACATCATCATTCAGCTGCTTGCAAGCCCAGCGACTTCTCCCCATTTCAGATTACTTCATTGGCATAAGGTTCTCTTTCTTTGATGTCTCCTTTTGTATGCATGTTGAAAAATGCATTTCATTTGCCATTTATGACTTCCAAGTCAACCAGCCCCATGGATTAAACTGATTGCTATCTTGAGGCCAAGCCCATCTTATTGAAGGTATATAAAGCCTCAACTTCCAGTGGACATGTGAAAAGGGGTTCCATTCTCTTCCCCTCTCTCTGGGACATCTGGTTGCAGCTCAGCTTTGCTTCAATAATCTCTGTCCCATCTCTGATTAAGCCATCATGAGCCGGCAGTGCTTCAGTTCCCGGTCCCTTAATGGAAGACGGCCATCATCTGGCTCGGCCATCAGCAGTGGATTTAGGGGTGGCAACAGTCTGTCTTCCATCTGCTACACCGGAGCAGGCCGATGTGGTGGCTACAGCAGTATAAGCCACTATAATATCGGCCGTAGCAGAAGACTTTCTGGCGGAAGCCTTGGTGGATACGGAGGAAGTTCTGGTGGATACAGTGCAGGCTTTAGGGACTTCAGTGGTTTGGGCTATGGTCCTGGGCCATTGGGATATGGTTTTGGGCATGTAGGCTATGGTGCTGGCATTGGCAGGCCTGGAGGCTTCAGTAGTCGAAGTGCAGGGGCCTATGGCACAGCTGGAGGAGTCGGCAGCCAAAGCCTTGGAGGCTACGGCGGCGAAGGAAGTGGTAGCTACAGATATGGTGGCTTCAGCAGCCGAAGTTTTGGTGGTGTTTGTGGCAGAGGCTATAGGACAGTTGGCTTTGGCAGCCCGAGTCTGGGTGGTGGTGTGTATGGCAGCAGAAGCGTTATTTGTGGCCGCCCTGTTTGTGGGGGCTTGGGCTATGAGCCCATTGGCCGTTTTGGTGACTGCAGGGGGATCCAGTCGGTCAGGGTCAATACAAACCTCTTGAGGCCCCTTTGCATACAGGTTGATCCAGAGATCTCTAGAGTGAAGGTGGAGGAGCGAGAGCAAATCAAATGCCTCAATGACAAGTTTGCCTGCTTCATCGATAAGGTGAGATTGTATGGTGAGTCTGCTCTGGTGCATTCTGTTTGAGTTAGCCTCTTGTGAAGAGACAAAGGGATGTTTCACTTTTCAAAGAGCTTCTAGTAGTTTTTGTGTCTGGGATTAAGTGGGGAAATAACCATTTGGACTGCATGTTTAGTTTCCGAGTTACTCAAATTATGATTACATTTCTCCTTGCCTTTTAAAAACAGATTTCATTTCTAGGCCTGTCAATCAGTGAAATAAAACTGACTAATCAACTATGTTTATTAACTAATCAGCTAATCAAAATGTTGATTTAAATATTAATTATTTAAATAGCTTTGCATATAACTAAAAAATACAGGGCAAATATCCTTTTAGAGCATTAAAGGGCTGTGAGATAATGTCCACACTACAGTAACACACCAGAACCAAAACAGCCCTTATTAACAAAAGTGATTCTAATGCCTCCAGACTGATCAAAATTGGCCTGCATTGGTTATTTTATTGTGTATGGTGTTGGAATGGGTCACAACAAAGAAGATAAAGAGATAAAACAGAGTTTAAAAGAAAAATCCACCAAAAGTAATCGTCCTTCAATCTGGACATACTATCATAAAAGGCCTGCAAGAAGAAAGCAAGCTTTTATTGGGTGCCAAAATATATACAATGCAGAAGCCAGACAGAGGTCAGAGGGGAGAATATTCCACAGGTGGGGTGCTACTGGGCAAGACTGCATGGGGAATGGCATTCCTTCAGGCACTCAGACCCCGAGTCATTTAGGGGTTTGCATATTGTACTGGCGACTAATAGGCATCTAGCATTAATATTTAAGAACTGGTGTCATAAGATCCCTTGCAAATGTGCCTGATGATCATCTGGCTGCTGCATTTAGAACTAGTTATAATCTCCAGACCGTCTACATGGGTAGGCCCTTGTAGAATGCATTTCAGTAATCCAACTGTGAGATTACCAGGGCATGGATAAAATAGGCTAGAATCCTAGTGTGAAACCCTGCAGAACCAAACTGTGCAGATTCCTAAAATCCTGACCAGCAGCCTCTTGGAGACTGCGTGAAAAGAGGCAAGTTGCAGCACAGCACTCAGCAGTGGCCAGCACAACCCATGGCCAGAATGATCAAGAGGGAGTTTAGCTGTGAGATGTGCTCTGCATCCTCCAACTTCTTTCCTATGGTCTATGGACGCAGGTGGCGCTGTGGTCTAAACCACAGAGTCTAGGCTTGCTGATCAGAAGGTCGGCGGTTCGAATCCCCGTGATGGGGTGAGCTCCCATTGCTCAGTCCCAGCTCCTGCCAACCTAGCAGTTCGAAAGCAAGTCAAAGTGCAAGTAGATAAATAGGTACTGCTCTGGTGGGAAGGTAAACAACGTTTCTGTGTGCTGCTTTGGTTTCGCCAGAAGCAGCTTAGTCATGCTGGCCACATGACACCGAAAAACTGTCTGCAGACAAACGCCAGCTCCCTCGGCCTGTAAAGTGAGATGAACACCGCAACTCCAGAATCGTTTGTAACTGTCAGGGGTCCTTTACCTTTTTACCCAGCAAGACCTCCTTCTCCAGCTGCTTTAAAGCAAGAGGTCTATGGAAGCAAATAAATCCCTCTGGATTTTCACATGCATTGAGTGTGTGGGTGCAAATGGCTGCCCCCTTTTCTTGGCTGCTCTAACTTATGGAGGTGATGGAAATGCATCATTTCCAGCTGCCTTATAAAAACCCAGTGGGGTCTCAAAATTTCAGTAGCGCCCTGCGCATTGCCAAAAATCAGTGACTCCCACCTCTCGTCTTGCATTCTACATGACAGCACTGCCTGCAGCGCCCCCAAGGCTCTGTGCCCAGTGCAACCAAACTGGTCATGCTCTCCTAAATCTGCCTCAGACAAACCTCACCCAACCCAGTATTGTCTTTGCAAACAGACAACAGCTCTCTAGGGGTTCAGACAGGGGAGACTCCCAGCCCTATTGGGAGGTACTGGGAAAATGAACCTGGGACCTTCTGTACCACTGTCCTGTGGCCCTTCCCCAATTCTATTTAAGCAGAAATGGACTGAACTCTTTCAGACCCTTTGGAATTTAAACTTGAAGATCATTGTGTGTGTGTGTGTGTGTAATAGTAAACTATTTATATTCCATTTTGATGTTTCCTTTGGATGAATTTGAACTGGGAACTGAATGTGAACCAAAGTAGTTTCTTTAGTAAAGCAACAAATGTGAACTAGACTTATTTATTTATTATTATTTTTAATGGACTTTCCAAGCTCTTGTTCTGTGTGGCTTGCTCCCAGGCCAAACCTTAACTTGATTAACAATTAAATTGATTATGACTGCACGCTTAGATAAAACTTGCTTGGGAGTAAGCCCCATTCAACACAGGAGGGCAAACTGTCGATTCTGAGTCAATAAACATAGGATTGCACTATAAGGCTTGCAGCTCTGTCTATTTGCAAACCATTCTTTTTTCCAATGGCAGATTTAAATGCTCTTGTTCTATAATTTGTCACTGTATACTTAAAAGTAGTCATTTCTTCTCAGATAGCATTCCCTTAGCAATTACAGCTGTACTGCATAGTATACTACCCATCAACTCAGTTCCTGGGAGTCACAAGTGAGAGAATGCTGTTACACACAAGGTACTGCTTGTGGGTTGGCTAGCTACTGTGAGAACAGAACAATGGACTACAATGGGCCTTTGGCTTGATCCAGCAGAGCTCTTTATGTTCCTAGATAATTGTGGGTTCACTCTGTTTCTTCATTGTCAACTCAACTCTTCTGTTTGCTTTAGAAATGCATGAAATGCCAATGCCTGGTTCTGGCAAAAAAAACCAACCCACTGGATTCAAGAACTGAGGAGGAGATTTTTCCCCACCTCATAGGAAGACCTAATAGGTTCCTGTGTTTAGTACACTATCACCATGGCTCCATTTTAATTGCAGGTGAGGCACTTGGAGCAGCAAAACAAGCTTTTGGAAACCAAATGGAATTGCCTGCAGCAACAGGGGCCTGTTGAGAAGAAAACCATTGACCACCTGTTTGAGAACTACATTGCAACCTTGAGGAGGCAGCTGGATCTTTTGCTGAATGAGCGGGAGCAGCTGCAATGTGAGCAAGCTAAATTCCAGGATGTGGTCGAAGAGTACAAATGCAGGTAAATGGTGGGCTGTCTTCCCCATAAAAGGTCTGGTTTAAGAAATGAGTAAGGGGTCTATTTCTCCTGGGATGCTGTGTCCTCCAACCATTTGTGATGGTTCTAAGACACAGCTATCGGCAATTTGAGAAGAATAACGCTGGCCCACCTTATAGGGCTATTGTAAAGATTATGGTGGTAGTGTGACTAAAATGTTTGGACACTTGAAGTGTGCTTTATAAAACAAGTGCTAAGTGTTACCTTTATTTTCATTCTGAGTTCTACGGGGTAGATTCAGTGGAGAAATATTGCCTGGTTCAATATGATGAACATGCTCGCCCTTCTTTCACCCTGTGCTTCTCAGCCATGCTGAGTCCCAAGCCAGAATCTCCCCAATGCAAGTCCAGCCTTCTGTCCATGCCCAGACAGTGGCTCCTAGACACTTTGCAGTAGAGCTGATTCTCAGGAAGCTTTGTATCTCCTTCTGTTCTCCACTGCAAGGTATGAAGAAGAAATCAACCGGCGTATGGCTGCGGAAAATGAATTTGTGTTGCTGAAAAAGGTGAGTCAAATTGGTTTCGAAGAATGGAAAAGACAATGAATTACAATGTTCAGAGAGTTGGAGGCATGGCATGGTCATGACACTTTGCCCTGCTTGAGAAGCTCCCCCCAAAGCATCTTCTAAGCACAGTGCTGGAAAAAGGTCTTTCTTTTTATCCATCATATTCTTCTTACTAGGTACCTTATAATAGGCCTTTCTTTGCATGTTGTCTATATTATAGCAGAAGTAGGGAACTGATGGCCTTCCAGATGTTGATAGACTCAGCCCCACCATCGGCTCCAGCCAGGTGGATGGTGGAATTTGTAGTCTGGCAACATCTAGAAGGTTGTGTGTACCCTACATCCTTTTAAAAAATTTTTTAGAAAGGCCCAATAAAATCATAGTATACATACATATGCAATGCTACAGTGATTTTCCCCCCTTTTGATCTAAGAGTCGAAAGCATGTCAAGTGCAAGTAGATAAATAGGTACCACTCTGGCAGGAAGATAAACGTCGTTTCCATGCGCTGCTCTGGTTCACCAGAAGCAGCTTAGTCATGCTGGCCACATGACCCGGAAAAACTGTGGAGTAATGCCGGCTCCCTTGGCCTATAGAGTGAGATGAGCGCCACAACCCCAGAGTCGTCCGTGACTGGACCTAATGGTCCGGGGTACCTTTACCTTTTTTAGAATCAAGCAAATATCATTGGATGTCAGGTTACAGGCAGTAAAACTTTGGGGTTCGCTCTGTGGCAGCTACAGTGGATTGCAGGAAGTGACATGGTGCAATTCTAAACATCTCTATTCAGAAGAAAGTCCCATTGAGTGCAGTAGTGAGAGCCACTTCAAATGCATGGAAATATACCAATATGGGAAGCACAGTCCCATAAGTATATATTGTTTGGAAAAGTTCTGGGAAGCTGCACATTGACAGAAAGGTGCCCTTCCTCTGACTGTGCCACTATAATAATAATAATAATAATAATAATAATAATAATAATAATAATAAATAATAATAATAATAATAATAATAATAATAATAATAATAATAATAATAATTTATTATTTGTACCCCGCCCATCTGGCTGGGTTTCCCCAGCCACTCTGGGCGGCTTCCAACAAAGATGAAAGATACACTAAAATGTCACATATTAAAAACTTCCCTGCTTTGACATCTGATGGGAGGGCGTTCCACAGGGCGGGCGCCACTACTCTCTCCCAACTCCATTTGAGACAAGTAGATAACACAAGAATGGTTGATTTAATTATCTGCCATATTAAAGCTCAGGTCTTTCTTGACTGAAAGTATGGAGACCTCCTCTCCTCTCCTCTCCTCTCCTCTCCTCTCCTCTCCTCTCCTCTCCTCTCCTCTCCTCTCCTCTCCTCTCCTCTCCTCTCTTTCTTAAACAAGGCTTGTTGTCACTGAATTACAAGAGAAGTATTTATTGTGTCTTGTCTTTCAGGATGTAGACTGTGCTTACACCGGCAAAGTGGAGCTGGAGGTGAAAGTGGAAGCTCTAAGACAGGAGCTGGAGTTCCTCAGATGTGTCCATGAAGCAGTAAGTATTTCTCATGATTTATTTTGGATCTCTGTTTTCTTAACTTAAATTCAATTTTTCACATTTCTGCAGCAATTCGCGATTTTTGAAATAAGAAAAACAAATCCTCGTGAAATTTCGCCTGCAGTTTAGTTTGAATATCTCCTGATAAACACATTTTATATGAAGTTTTCACCAATGTACAATTTTTTTCAAGCAATGTCCCCTAAAATAAAGCAGTTTTGCATGCTATTTTCCCCAGCATATGCATTCTTGTGAACATTGGTTGGAGAACTGCACTGTGAAATTCGATAGATCCACCTTTAAATGTGAGCTGAATCAAACTAATTCCCCATGCCAATTTCCAAGGCAACCGGAAGACAACTTTAGATAGTTCATCCATCTCTACAGCTAATGAAGTAGTGTCTGCTATTAATACTGGATACAGCAGAAAGCTTTAAAAATACAAACTAATCATAATTCACATTAAAAATATTACCTGCCCTTCACCATCAGGTACCCGGGTGGGTTACCACACTTTAAAAGTCAGAACTAAAACCATTTAATAGGTGTTACAGTCACAAGAATAGAGTGGCCACACGGAACAGCCCAAACTGTCTCCCTCCAGTATGGACAATTAATGACCTGCTAAAAATATATATCAATTATATATTTTCTTTTCAGGAAATAGAAAGCTTACAGACAACAACAGCTGACACCAATGTTGTTGTGTCTATGGACAACAACCGAGAACTAGACATGGAGGGGATCATTAACTCTGTGAGGTGTCAGTATGAGGAGATTGTACAGAGAAGCAAGGATGAGGTCAACGCTCTTTATGAAACCAAGGTAAATATGATATAGGCCTGTCTGCAACAGAGAGAAGCAAATGCCATCGATTGTTACCACTGTTTTAGATAACTGAATCCACAGAGGCAAAAATAAAGTCATCCTTTCTCTCTGATTTTAGTTCAAAGATCTGCAGTCCACCTATGGGCATCACTGTGACGCTTTGGCTAAGGGCCGCCATGAAATCCAGGACCTGACTCGCCTTATCCAGCGACTCAAGGCTGATATGGAAAATGCCAAGAAACAGGTGAGAGAGGTGAAGTCGAACAGGAGAAGTTTGAGCATCAGAAATCCTTTTCCTGGTCTTGATGTACACCAGGGTTAGTCAATGAGGAGCCTTCCAGGTACTTTTTGTCAATGGGAGATGTAGTCCATCAGGGATGGTAGGAGCCAACAGCAACTGGAGGTCACTTCATTGGCCACCTCCAGGTTCACACTGTCCTTTGTGCTCATCCTTCAGAACTGAATTTTTTTTATATATCTATTCAAAAATGGGAGGCGAAGGAAGGAAAATTCCTGATCCTCCTGTAATAAAAGTTAAGGCATTAATGCTGTCTTCGCTTGCTAGATTCATTGCCTTATATTCTAAAAGGTAAAGGTAAAGGGACCCCTGACCATTAGGTCCAGTCGTGACCGACTCGGGGGTTGCGGCGCTCATCTCACTTTATTGGCCGAGGGAGCCGGCGTACAGCTTCCAGGTCATGTGGCCAGCATGACTAAGCCTCTTCTGGCGAACCAGAGCAGTGCACGGAAACGCCGTTTACCTTCCCGCTGGAGCGGTACCTATTTATCTACTTGCACTTTGACGTGCTTTCAAACTGCTAGGTTGGCAGGAGCAGGGACCGAGCAATGGGAGCTCACCCCGTCGCAGGGATTCGAACCGCCAACCTTCTGATCGGCAAGTCCTAGGATCTGTGGTTTAACCCACAGCGCCACCTGCGTCCCTTAGGTTTATATTCTACTCATTCCAAAACCTGAAACCTCATTGATAATTTAAAAAACCCACCTGCTCATACATAATTTCCATTCCTGTTTCTACCAGCTGCCTTCCTTTTTGATTCTCCCCTCCGAGAAGTCATCTGGTTTCCCCACCACCACCCTACGTTTCCCCTTTTCTGCCCCAGCTGTTTCCTTCACAACATAGAGTTTAAAGACACCTCTAGCTGCTGCTCATTTCTTAATTTCTAATGATTAGCCTGGACTAAACCGAATCAGAAGAATCACATACGGCTCCAGAATCTGGGGCTGCATGCATACCGTACTCTTAAAGCGCATTCTGCTGCCCTCCCCCAGTAATCCTGGGACCTGCAGATTACCCCTCAGAGAACTATAATTCTTAGCCCCTTAAGAAACTACATTTATCAGGATTTCTGGGTGGGTGGGTGCTTTGAATGTGCTTCAAAAGTATGGAATGCATGTAGTCTGTGACTATCTACTTAGACTGGGCCAGGAGGCAGAGTAGATGAAGATCTTTCTCCTACTCATTGAATGTTATTACACTCAGGATGACCTTTCAAGCCCTAAACGGCCTCAGCCCAGTATACCTGAAGGAGCGTCTCCACCCCCATTGTTCTGCCTGGACACTGAGGTCCAGCTTTGGGGGCCTTCTGGCGGTTCCCTCACTGTGAGAAGTGAGTTTACAGGGAACCAGGCAGAGGGCCTTCTCGGTAGTGGCACCCGCCCTGTGGAACGCCCTCCCATCAGATGTCAAAGAAATAAACAACTATCTGATGTTTAGAAGACATCTGAAGGCTGCCCTGTTTAGGGAAGCTTTTAAAGACTGATGTTTTAATGTATTTTTAATCTCCTGTTGGAAGCCGCCCAGAGTGGCTGGGGAAACCCAGCCAGATGAGTGGGGTACAAATAATAAATTATTATTATTATTATTATTATTATTATTATTATTATTATTAATTCATGGACCAACTCTTTTCTCTCTTTATCTGTGCCTTTTGAAGATTGATGTACTACAGACAGCTATCGCTGACAATGAGCAGCGTGGCGACTGTGCCCTGAAGGATGCCAAGGCAAAACTTGCGGAGGTGGAGAATGCACTGCAGTGCTCTAAGGATGAACTTGCCCGCCTGCTAAGGGATTACCAGGATTTGCTGAATGTCAAGATGGCTTTGGACATCGAGATTGCTATGTATAGGTCACTGCTGGAAGGAGAAGAGAGCAGGTGGGTGGGGAAAAAATTAGCGCCCATGCAATACTCATACATCCTTGCTGGAATGTTGCTTACATTGCTCTTTGGAATGTAAATATAGAGATTTTGATGAACAACCTAAAATCAACAATAACATTGCATTGATAAAACGAATACAGAATAAATGAATAGAACAGATTACTACATCATAGAAGTATCACTCCTCAGGGAGCGCTTGGATTAAGATGCTGAATTAATCGGCTGGAATCCAGGAAGAAATCCTGTTATCAAGTTATCTCAATAATGTGTGGTTGATTCTTAAATGTTACTAAGCTTTGAAACATGGCCAAATAATATATGATATGATTGAGCCTAGTAAGCTTACACAAAAAACTTGCCTTTCAATTATTCACTATTCCTCAAAGTCACATTTCAAAAGTGAGATTCGAAAATATTAAAGAAAATTTGAAAATAATTAGAATTCTGAAATATTGGGGGGGGGGATTAACATTTTGACTACTTCTGCTGCTATTATTAAATTCCCGATTACTACAGAATTGTGGCACTCTTGGAATATTAACATTTTCTTCTCTTTTCTCAACAGGATATGTAGTTCTACTCCAGTTAACATAGGTAAGTAACTTTAAAGCTATATATTATTGCATTTGGACGCGGGTGGTGCTGTGGTCTAAACCACAGAGCTCAGGGCTCGCTGATCAGAAGGTCGGTGGTTCAAATCCCCACGACGGGGTGAGCTCCTGCTGTTCGGTCCCAGCTCCTGCCAACCTAGCAGTTCGAAAGCACGTCAAAGTGCAAGTAGATAAATAGGTACCACTCCAGTGGGAAGGTAAACGGCGTTTCCGTGCGCTGCTCTGGTTCACCACAAGTGGCTTAATCATCATGGCCACATGACCTGGAAGCTGTCTGCAGACAGACACCGGCTCCCTTGGCTTATAGAGTGAGATGAGCGCCGCAACCCCAGAGTCGTCCGCGACTGGACCTAATGGTCAGGGGTGCCTTTACCTTTACCTTTATTATTGCATTGAAAAATGCTATTCATTTCACTGAGAGGCCTTAGATGTGTGTGTCTAAGTAACTGTCTTTTCCTCTACTCTTGCAGCTGTGTTGGGTTGCTCCAACATGTCTCCAGGCGGTGGAGCTGCATATGGTGGTACCTTGGGAGGAGGTGGTGGATTTGGAAGGAGATGTGTCTATGGACTTGGATCAGAAGGACAAAGTGCCAGCGGCGGTGGAGGATTCAGTTCCAGAAGTGGAAGGCTGAACTACAGAGCTGGATTTAGCTCTAGGAGTGGAGGGTACCTTTCGAGATGCACAATGAGCTCTGGATTTGGGCAGTGCAATACCAGTAGTGTGGCTCCCTGTGGACCTAGGGATTGTGGCTTAGGATCCATAGGCAGTGGAGGCTTTAGTTCTAGGAGCAGAGGATACAGTTCCAGAAGTGGGGGTTGCAGCTCAAGTGGACCATGCATTTCCTCAGCTGGTGGAGGCTACACCACTGAGAGCACAGGAGGCTGTGGAGTGACCCACACCTCTGAGTGTTCAAGCGGTGGCTACGCCACTGGTGCTGCTTCTTCTGCTAATACCGGATGCAGCAGTGGAGACGCGAGACGCAACTCTGGGAGTGGATGTCGAACAGGGTATGGAGGAAGCTGCTCCATCATCAGATAAAGTTCAGGCCCAGAATATTGTTTGGGGGCAGTGGGGGATGTTTCTGTTTGCTGAGGAAAACAATATACCATTATCCATCACTGCAATTTGTGTTAAAAACGAGGGAGATCTTGGCATTAGGGAATTCCCTTTCTTTGGCCTTTTAACTCCCCCCACCCCTCCCAAAGTCATAATATAAGTTGGTCCAGAACACCTTGATTCTGAACATCACTACAGAAGTGGTGGGTTTTTGCTACATGATGGGTTTTGCCATAGGGGTGAGAAGGGTGTCAGAGAGGGCAACCTCACTGAGAAACCCCCACCATTTCAGTCATTGCATCGTATCCAACTAAGTTATAATCAGAGTAGAGCCATTTAAATTAATGGACCTAAGTTAGTCATGTGTCCACTAGCTTCAGTGGGTCTCCTCTGAGAAGGGCTAACTTTGGTTACAACCCATAATTATTGACAACCTCTTGCCTCAGGATATGGCACCATCATTTCATGAAGATTTCTGCACCTAGTAATGTTGGCTGTTTGCTGGGTGACTTAAAGTAGTCAATAATATTCATATTGAAGCCCAGAATCCTAGGGAAGACACTTTGGGTGGATTTCAGCATCATGCTATGGTGAATGTCCCACCAGCACAAGCATTGCAACTTGCCAGGTGGAATGGTCCTCTCTCTTTGCCTCTTTTGTGTTGTTCTGGAGGTTCTCCCAATGTTCTCCAAGCCAATTTCAGGGGTGGCAGGGAGCATGAGGGGGGAGAAGAAGGTGGAAAGCCCCTTTGCACGAGAGGTGGCCCTTACACAGGGCTTGTGCTGATGGGACTCATTAGGTGAATCCCACACTATGTCAAGGGCATTGTAGGAAATTAAAATGACTGATCTTCAGGCTCAGCCACGTAGTATGAGGTGCTGGAATCCCAGCAGCTATATGAGGACGCTGTGGGCTGTATTCAACCAACCCTTACTTGGGTAGATCCATCAAAATCAGTAGCCAAGACTAACTGGGGCCCCATCTGCACTATGCATTTAAAGCAGTATCATGCCACTTAAAAAGTCATTACTACTTCAAAGAATTATGGGAACTGAAGTTTGTTGAGGGTGTTTGGGAGATCCCATTCCCCTCACAGAGTGACACCTCCCAGAGGTCCCTGGGAAGAGAGACTGATGGATAAATCACTCTGGGAACTGTAGCTTCGTGAAGGGAATAGGGCTCATCTGGCAACTCTTGGCACCCTTGACAAAATACTGTTCCCTTGATTTTTTTTAAGAGAAACCCAAACTAAAGTGGTATGATACTGCTTTAAATGTATGGCACATGTCTCATTTGCATTCGTTTTATGGGTCTGCCTTGGATAAAAGTTACTTGAACACAACCCTGTGTTTCTAATGCTAGCCTTTGTGAACAGGTTCAGAAACTTAATTTAACAATTTTTGGAGGTAGTTTGATTGACCTGTGAGATGGTGGAGGTTGATTCCTCCCATTATAGTATTTATTACTCAATGGATCAGAGAAAACCATTTTAGGTCCATTACATTAGATGAGGGGTAGGGAACCTCTGGTCATCCAGATGTTTTTGAATTATGCTGACTGGGGTTGGTGGGAGTTGGAAGCCAACAGCATCTGGAGGGCCACATGTTCCTCATCCCTGCATCCCACGGAACATCTGTATTTCTTTGATCATATGTGAACTATGCTTGCATCAAAGTTATATTTGTTTAATTATGAAGTCTCAGAATGAGGCCTGGGAATTATTGTTTGGTGAAGATGCTGTCTGTTCCTAGCTCAGATAACTACAGTTTCCAATTATTCATGGGAAAGCAAATACTGTTATATATTCTTTTTGTAGTTCCCAGTGGAAATAACACTTTGCTCCTCATTGCTACTGGTGGGAACAGATTTAATAGTTATTCCCATTTTCCAGCGATCCCAAGGGATTGTCATTCTGTGAGAAGGAGCTAGAATATTCTATAACAGAAAATGTTCAGTACTCCACTAAACTATCACTTTCAAAATCCTTGGAGTAGCTGTTAAATGTTCAAAAAACCAACACGTATTTCTCATGTAAATATGGCTTCATCTCTCTGCTGTGTAATTGTATCTTCTGAGGTTAAATAAGGATCAGTTGATAAATCTCTTTGTAGTAACTTGAACAAAGAGTACTAATGGCTTACACTTCTTATTTTCCACTCAATATACATGAAAGAAAAGCTTTATGATTATTATGCATATATGTGATTATTATCACACTGCCTGCCCGCCACTTATCAAACAGCTCTCCCCTTTTCTTTGTCTGGCAAATAAACAGTATCTGTAAATGTTCTTGTGTCAGATGATTATTTTTAATATGAGGTGGTTCAAGGTAGGGATTGGGGATAGATTTGATTCTGTTCACGTTTAAAAGCGAACCTACCTATTTTACAATTTTACAATTTCTGAAACAATGTGTGAACAAAAATGCATCCATCCTTCAAAATCTACACTTTTCTGAATTTTGCAATGCAAGTACTGTGTACGGCAATGCATATATTAGAGTAAAGTGTGCATAGAAATGCATATATTAATGAAATACAACAAAAGTTCATTATATTAGGGAGAACTGCTTTGCAAATATGTATGTATTGGGCATACAACAAGTATAGACTAAAACGCTGATGAATTCTCAAACTGCCCATCTGTAGCTTATGGTCAACCTGTAAAACAGGGGTAGTCAATGTCCTCCAGTTGCTGTTGGATTCAAAGTCCCATCAGCCCAAGCCACCACATTCAGTGGGTCAGAGATGATGGGAGTTGCTGTCTAACAATATCTGGAGGGTGGCAGATTGGCTGCCCTTGCTTAAAGATCCCAAGTGTTCACCAATGGCCATCTAAACCAGGCTTCCTCAACTCCGGCCCTCCAGATGTTTTGAAACTACAATTCCCATCATCCCTGACCACTGGTCCTGCTAGCTAGGCATCATGGGAGTTGTAGGCCAAAAACATCTGGAGGGCCGAGGTTGAGGAAGCCTGATCTAAACTATAGGATACAGCTATATTATCACAACTGCTCAGAAACTGTACACATCTATTGAAAGTTGGCTTCCTTTGTTTGGAATGATAGTTATAGGTGGAATATTATGCTTCAAAATAACATTGCTTCATTTATAATTTTGATTGGAAAGTTATATGACCTTGAATTTGATTTTTTTAAAAATCCACTTTTTTCTACCTGTTCAAAACTCGATTGCAAAAAGAGATTTCTTTAGGAGGAGAGTAATCATTGACCCTTGGGAGGTGGGTGGTGCTGTGGGTTAAACCACAGAGCCTAGGACTTGCCGGTCAGAAGGTCAGCGGTTCAAATCACTGTGATGAGGTGAGCTCCCATTGCTCCGTCCCTGCTCCTGCCCACCTAGCAGTTCGAAAGCATGCCAAAATGTGCAAGTAGATTAATAGGTACTGCTGCAGCGGGAAGGTAAACGGCATTTCCATGCGCTGCTCTGGTTCGCCAGAAGGGGTTTAGTCATGATGGCCACATGACCCGGAAGCTGTACGCTGGCTCCCTCAGCCAATAAAGCGAGATGAGCGTCGCAACCCCAGAGTCAGCCACGGCTAGACCTAATGGTCAGGGGTCCCTTTACCTTTACCTTTAATCATTGACCCTAGCCTCTGAGAAGTAGAACAGAAAATGCAATGAAAGTACTACCAGGAGGTAGTTTTACACTACTCACGTTAGTCCTTTGCATGTACCTGTACCATACTTTGCTATACAATATGTGCCCACTTCCAGAACTGTTTTTTCCCCGCTTCTGGAAATCGTGGAAATATAAATAAAAGTTTGTTCTGGATAATCTGAGAACAAAACTACAAAAAACAATTTTGTGTGCCCTGTGAGAATAATATTCACTCTTTTAGATTCAGACAAGAGTATCAGTGTCATATACACTGAAAATTTATATCTTGCTTTCCATGGAAAATTATTGCACTGGGACATTATTTGATGTTTATGAAATTCTCCCAGGATTATTATTATTATTTTTAGGGGGAGAGCAAATATTACCAAATCTTGTTTCCAGAATGATACAGTTTTATGTGTTCAGAATCCAATCACCATGATATATACGGACTTTGTGCAGACTGCTGTGTATATCATTTGGCATATTTTTGTACAGGTTACAATGATAGCATCACAACCCCAAAATGATGAGATTGTGGGATCACAACGGCACCTTCATTCACTCACCCCTTTTGCTCTTAAAAGTGGGCCCCTCTGTATTATACATGCTTGGGGGCAAGACCTGCATTCAAGGCCTTAGTTTGCCCTTCTGACCACATGTTAAGAAGGATGCTGATCAGGTGTGCGCTCACCTGTGGCCCTCCAGCTGTTGCTACAACTGTCGTCCTGCCATATACCATTGGCCAGGCTGATGGGAGTTGGAGATCTAATTTGTTTCCCTGTGCCAAACTCCGGTTCACTGAAGCTGTCATTTGCACCTGCACAATGGCTGCCTGAAATGTACACACCTTAGCTTAACTATGGCTTCCATTTTCAAATCGGAAGGAAGCTGGTTAGAGGGGAGAGCACCTTGAACAGTGGCTACAGGACACCTATTGATTGTGGCTAATATGATGTCTACTCAGCTTCAAAATCCAGCCATGGGAGGGCGCTGGAGCCACTGTAAGTGCTAATGTGTACACATTATTCTGCTGCCCCAAAGGACGGGACTGGAATTAATAGACTTATGTTACAGAAGGGTAGGCTTCAGCTGAACATTAAAAGAACCTGTTTACAGTAGGTTGACATTGGAACCAATTAGCAGGATTGGTAGTCTCCCGCTTGTTGGAGGTTTTCATGCAGAAGGTGGACAACCACCTTAGATCTTGGTTTCCTGCATCAAGCAGGGGGTTGATCTAGATGGCTTACAGGGAACCCCACTTCAGCTCTACAGTTCTATGGCAGTGACAGCTGATAAGATCCTTGCTAATGACCCATCTAGTCCAGCATCCTGTGCTCACAGTGGCCAATCAGAGGCCTGTCCTGTGGGAAGCCCAAAAGCAGAACCAGAGTGAGACAACACTCCCCCTTCACACACACAAACACTTGTGTTTCCCACCAACTAGCATACAGAGTCATGCCGTCTCTGACAGTGGTGGGAGAACACAGCCTTTGTGCAAGTATTCACACCAGTGACTGGATTACGGTGACAATAGTGATGGGCTTTTTCACAAGAAATATAAACAAACAAACAAGCCAACAAAAGTCCAGGCACGCCAGCAAAATATTAGAATATGTATTGGCTAGCACCACCTAGTGGGAAAGGAATGGCAGACAGGATTAGATCTAGAATAATTTGGAGAGGAAGCATTCTTCTTTACTGTCAAAATGTTGGATTTGAATTTACTTTCTCTCCCGCCCCTCCCCCATCATTTTCAGTTATGGATATTCGTGGATGGGCTTTCTGGGGGAGGGGAAAATAAAATGTAAAGTATTGGCTTGGAGAAGAAGTCTCCATTTAATTTCCTTGAAATCCATCAACAACAAAAATATAAGAATGTGAAAGTGATGGGCAAACACCTACAGCTTGTTTTGGAATGGGTCTTCTTAAAGCAAATAGTACTGAAGAATGCTCAATGCGCATTTGAACACAAGCCATTTTTGTTTGACATCATGCCAAATCAGGTGCCAATGAGCCCCCAGTGAGGAACTCAGGAGACAATGGGGCTTAGAGACTTTGCTCCAGCTGAAGCTGAACCTGACATCAAGGTCTTCCTGCTGCAATAGCTTCCCCCTTTCCTCAAATTTGCTAAGTCAGGGAGGCAGCAGTGCAGAGGTCTCATTGCAACTGTAGGTGCATCTGTGTCCATTGACAATGGGAAATATGGGGACTACATTTCAAACAGGTAGATTGAAAGATCTGTTGATAGAATAAACCTATTTACTGCCATTTCTATTAAAAGAATAAGGACTGTTTACAACGAATAGGAAAATGCAACACATGACAACAAAAAAGAACAACTGTGAACTAAAACCTACAAAAGAAAATACCAAAATATAATAGAAAAAAACTGACAGATTACTGGGTGCAGATGGCATCCACCTGAGAGTTCCCAAAGAACTCAGTTGCGAAATTGCTGATCTAACAAAAATGCCCTTCTCAGGTGAGCCTCCATACCTGAAGACCAGAAAGTGTCCAAGGTAGCACCCATTTTTTAAAGGATCTGGGGTATGTTCTGGAAATTTCAGGCCAATCAGCTTAACGTCTGCCCCAGAAAAACTCGTGGGAAGTATTTTAAAATAACAGTGCATAAAGAAGAACAAGCCTAGCTAAAGCAGAACCAGCATGGCTTCTGCAAAAAAAAGTTGTGCCTTGTGAACCTATAAAAGTTATTTGAGAATGTCTCCAAGTAGATAAAGAGGTGGTCTGGTTGACATAATGCGCTTCAGGGATGTCTGAGCTGAACTCTGAGCTCTGTCTTTGGAGGGAGGGGCATGAAATCTGAATTTTACTACATTGCTAGGCTTGATCCATTTCCAGTTGCATGAGAGGGGGAAAGGTGCTTGAGTTTCTTGTTTCTAATAATGGGTTGCTGTGCTATTTTATATACATACTCACCAGGAGGAAGAATCAAGGCTTTGCATCGCCCTCGCCCCATCCTAGAGATAGATTGCGCTATATGGGTTTCATATACAGCAGTGTCACTCACCTGGTGGTTAAGCTTCTGTCAATGGAAAAAAGATTAAAGCAATTTTCAGTTCTCTCTCCTGCAGTCACTCACCCCCGATACACCTCAATCCTCTGGACCAGATTTTGGGGGGGGGCCTGCAAGGTGGAGGGGGGTAATAAAAAATGGCTTCTCTCCTTGTTCTGCTGATAGACATCTTACCAGCTGAGCAAGACCACTGGGTATTATCCAGTGTTCTTTAAAAGTATCCCTTGAAACTGAATTACTAGCATGTCAGAATCTGTAGTCTCCTACAGAAAACTGCAAAAATCACAGGTTGGGATAAAGAGTAGAAGGAAAGGTGTTTGTCTTATTTGTTCCACTTGTTTGCCCCTCACATGCATGTAATAACTACATAATTGTATACCTTGCCAGGAAACAGAACAAGTTGTGAAATTTCTTTCTCTGGTTGTTCTTAGTGACTGGAGCAACATACCTGAAAGGTGGTTTACACCTGAGGGCATCGTCTGATGCAGGATGTTGACAGATATGTGCAGTCCCTCAAGAGTGTTGATTTTATAGTATGTGCTGACTGTTTTCACACATGAGTCTGTCAGCTGTAATAATGCTAAGATTAGCATCTGTTGCATCAGTGAGAGAAGAGGTGGTTTTTGGCTTCTGGCTATTCCATAGTGGTAAGAAGCTTAGTTTTAAAAATAATAATAATAATAAGGTACAGAGCAAAGATGAAAAGTGAACCCCATATGTAAGAAGTAGAGCTACATTTCTCACATCAAAGAAATACATGCTTCTGGTTCTACAGGTTTTAATTCCCAACACCTTTGACAGATTCTGAGCAGAGCAGACATACTTGGTGGAACTCCACTGGAGGGCACTTTGAAATCATGCTGCTCTGCTCTGCCTCCTCCTCTGAACACAAGAATATCCCTGCCAGATTACACCAATGGACCATGTAGTCCAACAGCCTTGTCCCACAGTGGCCAACCAGATGCCTATGAGAACCCTATAAGCAAAGTATGAGTGCAACAATGCTCTTGCCCACTGCTATTTTTCTAGAAAAAGAGGTGCCAAAACTCACCATGAAACACCTCCCTCGTCCTTCTAGAATGGCAATGGAGCCCACCTGGGAGGTGCTGGAACTGAATTCCAGCTGACAAAAAGGCCCTGCTCTTGCCACTAGTGATTTCCAGCAACTGGTATTTAGAGGCAGACTGTCTCTGTCACTGGAGGAAGTATGCAGCCATAATGGCAAGCAGCTATTAAGAGCCTTATCTCCCGTGATTGGCCTAATTCCCTTTTAAAGGCAGCCAAGTAGGTGACTATTTCTCCTTCTTGTCTGATACTCATTTCTAGAAAGAAACGGTTTGGTTAGAGCAGATATACATAGTGACCATCTTACTGTTTTCTGAAGTGTTTCCCTGAGCACCTGGCCAAGGATGAAGTCATGCTGGGGACTAAGCCACTCCCCAGATCCTGACATATTGCTTGTACAATTGGTAAAGGTAAAGGTAAAGGTAAAGGTAAAGGTAAAGGTAAAGGTAAAGGTAAAGGTAAAGGTAAAGGTAAAGGTAAAGGACAATTTGGTCCAGTCATTCGTGACCGACTCTGGGGTTGTGGCGCTCATCTCGCTTTATTGGCCGAGGGAGCCGCCGTACAGCTTCCGGGTCATGTGGCCAGCAGGACTAAGCCGCTTCTGGCGAACCAGAGCAGTGCATGGAAATGCCATTTACTTTCCTGCCGGAGCGGTACCCATTTATCTACTTGCACTTTGACATGCTTTCGAACTGCTAGGTTGGCAGGAGCAGCGGGAGCTCACCCCGTCGTGGGGATTCAAACCGCCGACCTTCTGATCGGCAAGTCCTAGGCTCTGTGGTTTAACCCACAACACCACCCACGTCCCTTAATTGGAACTATAGGATGCCACAAAAAGAGGAGCCCCATCAGAGAGGACAGTGCTTGAAGGTTATTCATTTATCGTCCTCCCCCCCCCAAAAAAAATAACCCCAAGTGATTTACAAAATTGACTTAAAACCAAATTCAGTGATAGAATAGAAATAAAGACACACCCATACATACAAGAGACAGATCTAATATATCCCTTTCCACTAAAAGAGGCCATATTCACTTAAAAACTTCTAAATTAAGGGCTGAAGACCTGGGTTAAAATAAAAGTTATGGCAGGTAAGCAGGGCCAGCTCAGCTGTTAGGCAAGGTGAGATTCCTTGCCGGCACCGCTGCCTCCACCAGCAGCACAGAAGCATCAACACTGGTGTTGATTTGGAGTGAGATCTCACCCAAAATCAGTACAATATTGTCACAGATCCGTGCTGATGGCGGTGATAGATGAGGCAGGGTGTGTGGCAGCAGCAGAGTGGGCAGGGGAGGCAGCGGCAGATATGGTGGTGGCTGGAGCAGCCACAATGGCAGGGCAGGGCAGCATTTCCCATCTCACCTCAAGCAGCAAAACAGGATGCACCGACCCTGCAGATAAGGTGGGGGAGGCTTAATGAAATGTTGAAACTCCACTCCTTGACTTCTGACATTTGAAGCATGCCCTCTCTGCAATTTTCTTAAAAACTGTTCCAGTGATGAGCATGCCACAAAAGGTAAGGGTGATGGTGGCCATTCACTCACCCAAATAATTTGAGGGCTGGTAGAATTTCACCTAAAATGTTGCTTTTCACCTAAAGCAAAAGTTAGAATTAATTTGAGGGTCACTCCGCAGGTGACTCATTCAAAAATTTGGAAGAAAGCTTTCAAGGACTGGCAAATTTGCTCAGGGGAAATGGTTGCACATCTGCATCTCAAAGTGAATCAATCCAATCGACTTGAGCAAGAAAGCCAAGCCATGGCTTGCAAGGAAAGGCTGGATGTTGCAATCTGCTCTGGTCATCAGTAAGATCCTGAGAGGAAGCAGAACTCACTCATAATGCCACCTAGCAATAATATTGGGTGCAACATCACAACAGCAACCAACATCCTCACTTCCATTTGACTCACGTCTAGCAGCAGCTTGGAGCTCTCCTGCTCACAAAGGCTTCATCATTAATGCCGCGTGAAAGAGCAGCTCTGAGAGCAATGGTGTACATACACAGTTGCCCTCTCCATGAATGGGCATGAATGGGCAAGCCCACACTTAGAGGAGTTATATGTGTATGTGGGGTTCTGGATGAGGGTACTTATTACTAGTTACATCCCAATTTATTAGAAGAGCCAGGGGGATACTTACAGATTACATTTATTTCCCACCTTCCACCCATCATGTATAATGATCTCTGGCAGGCAAGCAAGTCCCAATAAGAAGCAATGACTTTCCGGCAGTTTTATGTACGTTTATTTACAAAACAAAACACCAAAACCCACATTTAGAGCATGGCTTCTCGCCTGCTCGCATTGACGATAGTTGGTCAGTCTGAATCTTCACCCCTCCCACGGCAGGAAGGACGCCAATCTCCTGCCTTTCCCCTCTTGTCCTTCTGTTACCCTCTGATCTTATCCAGTCTCCTAGAAGGGGGCCTGAGAGGCTGGCCTCCGCCCTCCCCACTTCCACTTGACACAGTCTCAGACCTCTGCTTATTGCCTAGCAATGCTCTGGCTGCCTTCGAACTCTTCCTCTTCTTGAGAGCTAACAGAGTCTTCCCCGGGAAGGGGAGTCAAACTGCCCTTTCTCGACTCTATCAGCCAGCTCTCATCTGCAGAGTCGGTCGCTTGTTCACTAACTTCAGTCTTTGAGTCTGACTCTTCCCCTGCGCTCTGGGGGCCCACGTTCCTGACATAATTGGAAGATGCTGCATGTGGGATACTTAAGTGGTTTCCCATCCAGGCACATACCAGATGCCCAGACCAGCTTAGCTTCAGTAAGGTGGCAGCCCCAATTGCCTTCACGTGTGATTGTAATTCATTTTTATCACATTTCTAACCTACTATTCCCCAGGGTAGTTCTCTTAGTTCTCTCCCTTATATGTTGCTTATGGCAACCCTGTGATGGTCAGTTAGGCTGAAAGACGGTGACTCAAACATCTTGGTTAATTTGTATTTGGGTGGTAGCAACTCTAACAGAATGGTGTCATGTCAGAACAGGTCATGCTACCCGTTAAGAATATTACAACTGAGAGGTGTCTAAATGTAACTAAGCAATTGGGCATCACATAATTTTTATACTCTTATTAAATTGGGAGCCATGGGATGTAGCCCTTATAGCAAGCCACCTAGCAAGGCTGTTCCAGCAAGTTAGTATTGGAATTACCAAACCTAGAATAAATTTGCTAAACTATAATTAATTCAGAGAGTTCCTAAAATGCACAATTTCTTGTGCAGCAGCTTTGCAAACGAAGCATTTATATAGATCCCCCTTAGCATTTCGCTGGGGAATTTATGTTTACTTTGCTGTTTTGCAATGGTGTTTTAACTGCTGGCAGGCAAAAACCAAACCCAAAGGAAGGCCTCATATTACTTTTTTTCTGAATTAACCAAGCCCATATATTGCAAACAGATATAAAGCAGAAGCTTAAGAGTGTCATATTAGAGGGGACCCATTCTTGCTTTTCTGCAGCACCGACATTGTCTTACACGGCTTGGGCATGAGCCGACAACTATACATGGCAAACTCCATCCATGGAAGAAGAAGGTTCTCTTCTGCCTCTGACATATGTGGTCTAAGCAGATGTAGACTGAGTGCATCCTCTATATCCCAGCCTGGTGGAAGAAGTGGAATTGGTGGCTATAGCACCAGGAGTCTCTCAACCATAGGTGGAATCAGAAGAATTCCTTGCCTTGGAGGCTACCAGATTGGGGGCTATGGAGGTCTTGGCGCTGGACATCACATTACCTATGGTGGTCAGAGCTATTGTGGCATTCCAAGAAGCTACGCTGAGCTCAGAAATTATGCTGGCAGTGGTCAAAATGACCATTTCCATGAAGTCAGCATCAACGAACGCCTCCTAAAACCACTCTGTATAGGAGTTGACCCTGAGATCCAGAAAATACGCACTAAAGAGAAGGAGCAGATGAAATCTCTCAACAACCAGTTTGCTTGCTTCATTGATCAGGTCAGAGTATGAATGACTAGTCATTCATTCAATCATTCACTCATGAAGGAGGAAGTGGCAAATGAGGTTTCTTTCTATGGGGCAGTAGCGGGTAGATGACCCAATGCAACATGTGGTGGGAGGATTCAGTCCAAGAGCAGGTGCTTGGTATGTGTTCAGATACCACAAAGTTTGCACATGAGAGAAACACTTCGAAAATTTTGATCTGAAGCAATTTTATGCCAGAGCTCTTTGAGGTATGGTGTGTGTATATGGGGAAGGGGACAGGGGTCTGCTATTTTTGCTTACTTAGGTATTTATTCATTTTGATACAAAATGACTGCAAGATTCAGCTACGAATAGTGTAGTTGCATATTAGTTGTTAACTTTTATCATGTCAAATGTTGAATAAATGCCAAATATCCTGAATGCTAATGTACCATGTGCACCAAAGTGAACAAAGTCTAAAATAAAACTGACCATACTGCATTTTAAAAAGTAAATTGTGTTCATAATTTTTAAAAAAACAAAAAAAAAAAGTGTGGCAACTGATCCCTTTTAGAAAATCCTGAAGTAGAATTCTTGCAGTATTTTGCTGATGTTGGGTTGGTGCTATTGTTACAGTAGACTCTACCATTGTCAAATGTGGTGAAGACGTGAGTAATTTTGCTAATCGTGGAAAAGGTCTTTTCTTTTACCTCCAATTCCTCCAGATTGATTCCTTGAAATGGTCAGGACTGTCCCAGTTCACCATAATATGTAATCTGGTGGACACTTCAGGTGTAGAAGTCAAAAGAAAATGTCCTGTGTGAATTATTTAGACAGTTGATGGAATTTCACACAATGATGGGAAGTTCAAAAGTGCAAGCATTAGATGATAGATGATAGATAGATAGAAAGATGATAGTTGGTTCATTAGTTAGATGATAGATAGATGATAGATAGATAGATAGATATCGATAGATAGATGATAGATAGATAGATGATAGATAGATTAGATAGATGATAGATAGATAGATGATAGATGATAGATGATAGATAGATAGATAGATAGATAGATAGATAGATAGATAGATAGATGATAGATAGATGGTAGATAGATGGTAGATGATAGATAGATAGATATAGATAGATAGATAGATAGATAGATGATATATAGATAGATAGATATAGATAGATATAGATAGATAGATAGATAGATAGATAGATGATAGATAGATAGATAGATAGATAGATAGATAGATGATAGATAGATAGATGATAGATGATAGATAGATGATAGAATAATAAATCAGTTACTATGTTAAGGCATAATATGGGAAGTGAGTAGGGATGGGGTTAAAATTCAGTTCAGTTCACCCATGAAAAGTGAGTCTGCCTAATTTGCACTTTCCAAAATAAAAAGCGAACCAAAACACAGCCACCCTTTGAAAGTTGTATTCCTTCAAATTTTGCAGTGCCGTTCTCCAGCCACGTGTACAAAAATGCACATTCTGGGATAAGTATTGCATGTGTTAGTGAAAATAGCATACAAAATGCATTGCATTGGGGAAAACCACTGCTGAAATGTGTAGCTTAGGCAAAATTGCATACAAAAATGTGCATATTAGGATACCTTTACACTAAAACGCGGGCGGATTTTCTTGAGGACTCCCCTCCAATGCAAACTGATTGCAGATATGGAGAATTGACTTAACATTGGAAAAAGGAGAAACAGAGAAGTTGAAATTGTCAGATTCACCCATCCTTTGGGTTGACAAAGCTGGAGAGCTGGATATAATCTCCACACTGTTCTTATAGATTTTCAGCTGTAAGCCTTTGTACAATGTCACAACATGCATTATTGTAAGCAGCTATGCCACTGCAATTAATTTTCAAAGTACACATGCTGTGCACATCTATAAGAGCAATGTGGCAAATAATATGCGGGAGAGAGAGAAAAGGTAAAAAGAAAAGAACTGTGTATAGGGGTAAATAGATGGGTGTCTATATTTAAAGACAGGTGCAACACACTATTCTGACAATATTAAAAAAGGAGTGTCATCCTTTGACCCACAAGTCTTTCTGAGACTGTTGCACTAACTGTACCAATAATCATAGAACTGTAGATTTCAAAGAGACCACAAGGGTCATCTGGTCCAACCTCTTTCAATGTAGGAAATAAAGCTAAAGAATCCCAGCCTCTGTTGAAAAGCCTTCAGTGGAGGAGAGTCCACCATAAATAAATCTATTCATTTTCTGAGAAATTTACAAAACTCGTGTGGGTGGGTGTTTGACAGATGGTGGGAGGATGGATGTTAGATAGACAGATAGATCAGGCATAGGCAAACTCGGCCCTCCAGATGTTTTGGGACTACAATTCCCACCATCCCTAGCTAACAGGACCAGTGGTCAGGGATGATGGGAGTTGTAGTCCCAAAACATCTGGAGGGCCGAGTTTGCCTGTGCCTGAGATAGATACAGCTTTTCTTAAGTTCTGCAGCTGAGGCTGAAATAGCATGACTTGCCAAAGGCAACCCATTCACAATCCATGACAATATAGGAACTGGAGTATTTTACCTCAGCATGCTCTTGACAACACAACTATGCCACTTGAATTTAGTGTCTTTCTTGTCTTTAATTAACGCTTATAAAGATATTCTTCTAAAGGTTCCTCTATTTCATACTTTTACATTTGATTTTATGTTGCTTTTAGGTTCTATGGGCAGACATTTTTTCAGTGGTGACCTTGCTGTGGAAGGGTGACTGCTGCATTTTGTCATGGACATCATTTTTATTTAGTATGCTTGCTGAAACAAAATAATGTCTTTAGCATGTGCCGAAATGGCAACAGTAGAGACACCTGCCTGCCATTCAACAGAGGGAGTTCCAAAAGTAAGGTGTCACCACAGTTCTGACACCATGCAGAAGGGATCTCCTGACAGATGCCAAATTCTGCAAGATGTCCTGCAAGAATACATTGATGTGCGATTAACTGTTACCCACAGTGCAATTTGGAAGACTAATGCAAAATAACTGTGTGTGGCTTATCCCTCTCCCCTACAATCCCTACTTCCATCCCCTTGCACTTCAGATTTTCCCTTCTTTGATTTCAGGTCCGATGTCTAGAGCAGAAGAACAAGGTGTTGGTGACCAAATGGAACGTCCTGCAAGAGCAGATGCCACCTGCTAGAACAGATCTTGATTCCCTCTTTGCAAGATGCATCTGCGGCCTACGCAAGCAGCTGGAGTTCTTGCAGAATGAAAAGGAGCAAATGGAACCGCAGCTGCAGAACATACAGCAGATCGTAGAGGAGCTTAAATGCAGGTAGGAATTGGCAATGCACGGCCATGTGCTGGTGAAGTTCCATTGTGCCAAAGGAGCCACTTTGGTTTAAGTGTACTTAAGCATACTTGCAGGGACATGGGTGGCGCTGTGGGTTAAACCACAGAGCCTAGGACTTGCTGATCAGAAGGTCGGCGGTTCGAAAACCTGCGATGGGGTGAGCTCCCGTTGCCCAGTCCCTGCTCCTGCCAACCTAGCAGTTCGAAAGCACGTCCAATTGCAAGTAGATAAATAGGTACCGCTCTGGCGGGAAGGTAAACGGCGTTTCCGTGTGCTGCTCTGGTTCGCCAGAAGCAGCTTAGTCATGCTGGACACATGACCCGGAAGCTGTAGGCCGGCTCCCTTGGCCAATAAAGCAAGATGAGCGCCGCAACCCCAGATTCGGCCACGACTGGACCAAATGGTCAGGGATCCCTTTACCTTTACCTTAAAGCATGTAGGAGACTCCACGAGGACAGGAGCTTTCCCCACTGCACACACAAACATCTTGGGACATGTGGGGTGGTGGAGTTAGCACACTCACACATACTTTCCCCTTTCCCCATGGCTATCCTTTCGCTTGCTCCCTCCCCATCTATTGCAGTGAGCAAGACCCCAGATGTGTCATGCACATAGGATGCAGTTGTCTGCCCCTGTTGTTGTTTAGTCATTTAGTCATGTCCAACTCTTCATGACCCCATGGACCAGAGCATGCCAGGCACTCCTGTCTTCCACTGCCTCCCGCAGTTTGGTCAAACTCATGCTGGTAGCTTTGAGAACACTGTCCCACCATCTCGTCCTCTGTCGTCCCCTTCTCCTTGTGCCCTCAATCTTTCCCAACATCAGGGTCTTTTCCAGGGAGCCTTCTCTTCTCATGAGGTGGCCAAAGTATTGGAGCCTCAGCTTCAGGATCTGTCCTTCTAGTGAGCACTCAGGGCTGATTTCCTTCAGAATGGATAGGTTTGATCTTCTTACTTCCATGTAATTCAGTCTGTGCACATCAGAAGATTTGCAAGTCTTTGGGATTCCAGTGTTGAACACCCAAGTCATGGCATGCCCTCTTTCTCTGCTGTCTCCAAACAGGTACGAGGAGGAAATCAACCGGCGCACGGCTGTAGAGAATGATTTTGTTCTGCTTAAGAAGGTCAGAAATTCAGGTTGCTGTAGGGCAATTTATGCTGTCATTTCATAAAAGAGAGTCTGTGCATACTTTTAACCTCAGTTGATGCTCAAAGACGGCGCAGGCAGAGGTACATCAAAATCTGTATTTGCATTCATCTGTGCTCATGCAGCATGCAAATTCTCTTTTCTTTTCATAGGAGAAAAACACATCATTTCCCTCTGCCTGCCTTAGAGGAATAATCAAAATCATAAATGGGTTAGAACCTCCACTTCATCCATAAGCCTGCACTGATTAATTTTTTAAAAAATCTCCCTTGGCTGGGGGTACCACGGTGTGATTCAATTAATCTGTGGGTGCTTCCAGAGTGACTCACTATTTTCAGGTGGGATTCAGCCACACATTGGCAAATTCTGGTTGCACAGTTGAACAGTCAACATTGTCTAATCTCCCTGAAAACGTATCAGGATAAATGCTTAATAAACAGGTTGTCTGGAAGCACTATATGTTAAGCAGTTTTTTTTAATTGTATTTTTATTTTTTTAAAAAATTCTTGGTTTACAAAAGTATGAGAAGTGTCTCTCTTTTCCCCCCCTTTTCCAAGTAACATTTTTACAGATCAGTTCCATTTGTTGAGACATTAGTGTTACATTAGGAAGAAAAGGGGGGGAGAGGTGGAAGGGGAGAGGCAAGTGGGGTTGGGATTGGGTGGCGATGTTTCTATTTTACTTAATATAAGTGTGGGGTTTTGTGCCAGTGTCGCTTGTGCAGGTTCTCTGCTATTCGCTTGTGTTCCTTTGGTGGTGAGAGAGGTTGCGAGTGGCCTAGGGTGTGGTTGTTCATTTGTGATTGGCTGTGGTGAGCTTTGTTTTCATGTGTGAGTGGAATAGGTGGGTGCTTTGGATCATAGCCATATTGATTTGTATGTTGTTGATGGATTCTCATCTTTGTCTCGTTGAGCTGTGTATGTGATAAAGGGGAGCCATACCTGGGTGAAGGAGTCTTCTTCTATTTGTCCCTGTGTCAGTTTCAGTTTATTTTGAATCTCGAGCATGCATCACATTTCTTTCTTTCTTTCTTTCTTTCTTTCTTTCTTTCTTTCTTTCTTTCTTTCTTTCTTTCTTTCTTTCTTTCTTTCTTTCTTTCTTTCTTTCTCTCTCTCTCTCTCTCTCTCTCTCTCTCTCTCTCTGATGTAGCCAAAGCTAATAAGGTGTGTGTTGGGAGTGGGGATAGTTTTGATGTACAAACTTCCCCACTTATTTCCATTATAATTTTGAACTGAAGTCAGAACTGTATGAAGTTCAAACATTACCTCATAACTGACCCAACCCCAACCCCAGTCTTCCTCTTTTCTGCAGATACCTTCTGATTTTTTCTGCTGACGTTGTCTCAGTGGTGGCAGGAGCAATAATGACTGCTGCTGGTGCCTTCAAGGGGCAGTAACAGCACCCCTGGATATGAGAACACCTGGGACTCATCATTTAACCATTACAGTCCTCAGGAGTCATGTGATCTTGGGGCAAATCTCCAGCATACATTACTCCCCCCCAATAATATTGTGGGCATTGGATTCCTCCGCACAGCACCCTTAACAGGAGCTCATGAGCATTAAATGCGTGCATTGGATGTGTAGTTTAGGTACATGGCATGGATACGCCGGTGTTTCATTTCTCAGTAAATGAATCAACTGCTCTGCATTTTGTTTTGACAGCTGAGGTCACAGAGCCACTGGGAAGCTTAGGGCATCTCTGAACCTTATTAAAAGCACAGTCCAACTCAGAAATCTGAGAACCTTCCCTGAACCACCCCAATTCACCTTGTAAGGTCACAGAGCCACTGGGAAGCTTAGGGCATCTCTGAACCTTGTTAAAAGCACAGTCCAACTCAAATCTGAGAACCTTCCCTGAACCACCCCAATTCACCTTGTAAATCAGGGTAGATATAGAGTCCATGCACACCCCAAGAGATACCAATGAATATCAATAACTTCTTTGACTGTGTTTGAGCCAAAAGCATCTGAAGGTTTCCTGTGTCCACTTTACAGGATGTAGATTGTGCTTTCTTGAACAAGGTGGAGCTGGAAGCCAAGGTGGACACAATGAAGAGGGAGGCTGAATTCCTGAGGTGTGTACATAAGGAGGTAAGAAATCCTAAATAAGTTTTGATGGGTGCAATAATGGAATACTGATTGGTATCGTTTTTGTAAAATATGCAGGGATTTATGATATGTAAAATGAACCATGGAAAGAGAAGAAGGGAAGTCATTGATATCTTAAGGATGTAAAATGAGTATTTTAAATTGTAAAACAGACTTTTTTTATTCATTCAGACATTCTAATTGGTGTCGTTATCCCCTGTGTTTGATTTTATGTTGCTCTCTCTAATATGCTATTGATTTTATTGGGTTTTTGTTATAATAGTTTTGCTATTGTGTTTTGTATTTTGTATTTTTGAAAGAGGGGGTTAATAAATGCTCAAAATAAACAAATAAATCTCCAAACCAAGCTTAAGCATTTATAACACAGATATCAGTAAATTATTTTCTTAACTGTTCGGGAATGTGAAGAATGGAGAACGCTTACTGGATATTCATACTTTAGGAGGTTGCACTGCTAGAAAATCAGATTCAGTGTCAGGCTTCAGTCATGGTGCAGATGGATAACAATCGAGATCTGGACATGAACGCCATCCTCCAGAATGTCGAATCCTGGTATCAGAGCATTGCACGAAGGAGCAAAGAAGAAGTGAATACTTTGTACCGAAGCAGAGTGAGTAATCATACTGATGTCTTGTACGGAAGCCCATAGGGCTCACAATATTGTTACAAAATGCAAAATGAATGAATGAACTTTATTACGGTCACAGACCAGGATTAAAAAGCATATAGATAAAATAGCAGTTAGGATTTTTTGACCGATAATTGTTAGGGCAAATGAGGACAAGGAAACAGGCATAAAACATCCGAATAAAATACAAGATTAAACACAGATAATGGATGGATAAAAAACTAATAATTAAAACAGATAAGAGCTAAAAACCAACAAAGACACGCAGTTAAAACAACCGTAAGAGTATAAGAACTAAAAGACTCGCAGATAAAACAACTATAAGAGGCAAAATGTATTTGTGACTGCAAAGGTTATTACAGGGGTCATTAAACTTTTTCAGCAGGGGTCCACTGTCCCTCAGACCTTGTGGGGGCTGGACTATATATATATATATATTTGGGGGGAATGAAAGAATTCCTATGCCCCACAAATAACCCAGAGATGCATTTTAAATAAAAGGACACATTCTACTCACGTAAAAACACACTGATTCCTGGACCGTCTGCGGGCCGGATTTAGAAGGCGGTTGGGCCAGACCCAGCCCCTGGGCCTTAGTTTGTCTACCCATGGGTTATAACAACCATGCAAGACTAGAATGTGTGACAACAAGGAACTTTACTGGAATTGTTCAACTGTTACAATCACTTCTGTTAAGGTCAGCCAGAAGCGGGGATCCTGGTAGCTTCACTGCTCTCAGAAGTTTGGAGATGGTGGAGGCACTCTGGGAGAGGACGTGCTCTGTGGCAGCCCCTAAGTTGTGGAATTGCTGCCCCAAAGAGGTGTAATTGGCACCTTCAGTTTGTAGCTTCTTCTTTACCTTGGCCTTTGACAGCTAACATATATGTTGATGGCTGGAGTCCAACAACCGGGGGAGGACACCAAGCTTGTAGTACATGGTTAGTGAATGGAACTACTCAGAAATGGAAACACTCTTCCTGACAGTTCCTGAGGTCCACAATGCACACCAGTGGAATCGGCGATGGCACTGTTTCCTGGAAAACAGCATTACTGTGCTGTGTGTGTGAAATGGATCTTTGCGTGGACAGGTGGAGTCCCCAGATCCCGCGCGGTCCCCCCGTCATGTGGAATAACGACTCAAGACAACGTGCTATGGGATTAAATTGGCCACAACTTTATTAAATTTCAAATGTGGGTAGACCATGGCTCAGGCATTGGGCGTTCTCCCTCCCCAGTCCCCAGCCAGGGACCTAGGGAGCTTCAGGGTTATCCAGTGGGGGGGGGGGATGGGCCGGCTCTGGAGAACATATGTTCAAGCAGAGATAGCCGCCCCCGTTACGCCGCCACCGCAGGGGAGAGCAATGACGACCTTTCGGCGTACGGTCAAAGCTTCCCTTCAGAAAACCCCTTTAACGGGGAACCCTGGTATTGCCGCCGCAAAGAGGAAGATGGACAAAAGGATTCCGCCCAAGGCCTGATACCGCCAAAGTTGTGACGTTTTGCTACGGGAAAGGCGAAACCTGCCAATGCAGGGAAATTCCTTTCCGGCCCTTTAACAGCAACTTTAACGTAGCAGCGCCCGCATACCTGTGAAGAAAGTTAACCTGCAAAACCTGTGAAGAAAAGTTAACCTGCAAAATAAGACATTAACTGAGGGTGGGTAGGGTAGGAGAAGCTCTGGAGCCCAGTGAGGATTCCCAGGTAAGATCCTCCCTCTATTGTGTGGGCAGGTAATCCCTCCCCTACCTGGCCTGGTCTCCTTGGCAACGCTTCCCCCAGGTGGGATTGGACAACTGGCTGAGGTAGGCGGAGACCTCCAGGTATCCCACCTGAGGGAAGGCAAAGCCAAGCCTATGCTGTTGGAGCTGCTCCAGATCTAGGGGCTGCACGCGTCCACGCAAAGGGCGCCCCCCGTTTTAAGCGGGGAGCGGTCATTAGGTATTAGATGTGAAGTGTCTGTGGAAAACAATTTAATGGCATAATGTTTGTACACCATAGTTACTTATTTTATGAGCATTTAGTACCAGGAACTCCAGGACCAAAGATGCCAAATTAGCAACGATCTAAAGATCAACAAGCGAGAGATTGCAGAGCTCAACCGGATGGTACAGAGGCTGCAGTGTGAACTGGAAAAAACCAAGAAGCAGGTAAACATGGGGAAACAGCTGCTGTCTGGGGTGGGGGTGGGGTGGGGGGATTTGGCACAGCAACCTCTTGTTACCAGAAGGAAGCTATCTCAGCTGTCCTATACATATATTTCCTTTTGTACAAAAACATTTCAATGGAGTAAAAACAGGACAAATGAAGATTTTTGTTTTTTAAGAATCATATCTGAATAGTTGGGCATGGTTTAAAGCCAGCTGCTTGCCCCCAATTCAGAGGATGTAATACATGGATGTGTGTGGTATCGGCTCTATCTCGGTTTGCTACTGATGTCCAGCAACTCAGTAATATATGCAAAACTCATTGCATTGCTTTATAACCGCAGATGCAGCCCTCTAGGCCTCTCTATCTGACACTTGGGACTCTGCCCAGGCCACACCCCACACCAGCCTTACTTTGCACTCTCCTGGAGTGCTTTTGCCTAGCCGGATTCGGTGTCGCCTGGGGTCAGGGGGTCTTCATCTGGGCACACAAAGAATGCAAGACAGTATTAACCTAATTCCCACTATTGTTGAGTAAACATGGCATGCTGGCTTCCATGGTTCATTCAAATTTAGACGGTATGTGGAACTCGAGGCAGCCCAGATGTCATTGAACTCCAACTCCCACCATCTCTAGCCAACATGGCAATTGTCAGGGTTGATGGAAGTTGTAGACCAGCAAGATCCAAAGGTCCACAGCTTCTTCTTTCCTACACTAGAGATGCACTGATTTTTTAGCAGCATGCTGGAATTTTGAATGTGCATCCTGATATCTTGAAAATTCAAAGTTCTCAGATGACTCTGATGACGACGAGTGGAAATTTGATTTTGAAGGGTGAATGTCAGTTTTCAATGAGCCATTGCCTGAGGGCAAGTAGAATCTCTTGCTTTCCCAATTGGCAGGTTGCATGTCTACAGTTGGCCATTTGTGATTCTGAGCAGCGTGGTGACTGCAGCCTTAAAGATGCACAAGAGAAATATGACGATCTATCCAGTTCCTTGCACCGATCTAAAGATGAGTTGGTATGCATGCTGCGCAACTATCAGGAGCTTCTGAATGACAAGCTGGCACTGGATATTGAAATAGCTACATACAAGTCACTGCTGGAGGGAGAAGAAAACAGGTATTCCTTGATTATTTTCCTACAGGATATAGAAAAGTTACTGTCACTGTCTAAGCTGTCTAGTTCAACTGAATCCAGGACCAGTTAAAACATGCATAACTGGAACTGCACCACTAATGATGGTGGGCAGGGTAATTACAATATATACCTATATACCTGCATAAGAAAGCAAGTATATTAGGGAAAAGATTAGCCTAAAACCTTTATCTCAGATATGCTAGTTTCCTGTGTGCAGGATTTTTACAAGCAATTCCACCCCATCCTGGAATCAACCTCTACTAGTAGAATCTGCACATGGTTTCACTACGCCTTTCTTTGCTATTGCGATTGCATATCCTTTATTTGGCTAAAATCCCAGATGCAGGGAATATCCACAGAACCACACATATTTGGCCATATCCCTCAATAATAATCTTCTCTGAGGGAAACCCACCACCAGGCAGTGTCCCCTGTATAAACTTTGGCACATTTTTAGGTCCACATGTCAGATTTATCAAGCATAGATCTTGAATGCAGAACCAGCCCAAGACATGTTGCTGCTCGAGGCAAGGAGAAGAATGAGAACTTTCCCCTTCCAGTTTCATGTACCAAAACCAACTGGACTGGCAACTGAATCTCACTTCAACACGGGTGATGCAATAGCATCCTCCAACACAGGGAAGCAGGCTAGGGGATCAGGAGAGGTGATGGAGCAACAGAAGGGAATGGCTGGGTGCTCAAGAAGAATAGCCATGGACTGCTACTACTACCTTTGAGTGTAAAATATAAATGAAACAAACAGGAGATAGAAAGCCTGTATCATATACAGGTACACTCTAAAGATGGCTTGCAGCTCCCTGTTCAGCGTATGTTGGGTGGTTTCTTCAAGTATACCATGGCAGTGGCCCACACAGAGCTTTAAAAAAATAACCGTTATTATTTTGATGAAGTAATACTAATAAATAAATAAGAATCCAATGTGCACCCCACCCATGAGACCATTCCATTGTAACTATCCAACCTCCCAAAATTTCAACACCTCTTGCAATGGTTTGACCCCTTTGACGGTACAAGATCTACAAACACCTTCCATATCTCCTCAAAATCATTTCCCCATCTTACCTTAATAGCACGTGTCAATTTATCATTAATAGTTATATCCCACACCTCTTTATACCATTCTTCCATTTTATATTCACCTTGCCCCTTTCACTTCCTAGCAGTAATAACTTGTGCAACGGTCAATACATTTGTGAGCAAGTCCTTCATGGACTGCAAACCTTCCACCCCATTGTGAATGGATAATAATGCTACTTCTGGACTTTTGGTCAGCTTTAACCCAGGGATTTCTGTTATCTCCTTAAACACCCTTTGCCCAAAAAATTGTGCATATTTACACCCCCACCACATGTGAACCTAATACTGAACCTAATACTGAATATTCCTTTTTATTTGATTTAATCAGACTGGTGTTAAATACCATCTCCACATCTCCAAACTTATAATAATTTTCTTCTAACCTTATAGACAACATTCTCAAAGTGTGTTTTTCCCATATTTTCCCAGCTTTGACTATTTTTCTTTTTTTAATAAATAAATATATTTTTTATTAAAATTCCATTTATCAAACCAATCATATCCAATCATATTCCAAATTATATCAATTCAAATCACAAAGTCCAAATGTTAAGCCGAATTTTAATTTTTTTGTGGGGGGGGACCCATGTTTCGAGTTCGGCAGAAGTCCAATCTTCTTGTATTTCTGCTGCTTTGATGTTCACAGTCCCATCTTCTCATTTCCTTGTCATTATCCTTTTTCTTCTTAATAACCTCCGAGTTGTCTCCACAAATGAGATAAAAGAAACAGCCTTGTTTATATTTCTGTGTGAACTTTGAAAATGCTTTCCCGTAATTCATCTTACATAAATCCAAAGGTCCAAGAGTCCGTTCAAGCGGCAGTCGCCATTTTAGTCAATTCTGATGAAATACAGTCTTGGTGTCCGCTCCTTAATTTTTGCAGACCTTATGCACTATAAATCAGCCTTTCCGGAAGGTTTGTTGCCCTTTCAAATTTACGATCCAACCTGATAACAAAGCAGTGGCTCATCCTCCCTATGACTGGAAATCTTGCAACAAGGTCTGCCCCTTAATGGCGGATCACTTTTGTAACTATGCACAAGAAAGCCTCCATTCTTTCCAGATCTCCCACAGAGTAAAACCTTTTATTAGCATTTTTTTGTTTCTACACAGTTTATTTTTCCATCTCATTTTCTGGCTTTGACTATTTTTCTGCCCACACAGGGCTCTTAAATGTGGCAAACCCAACTGCGTTGTGTTATTGTTTGTTCCTTGTTTCTCTTTGTTTAGTGTTTCATGCATCCTGTTCTATTTGCTGTTGGATTTTTGTTTACCGCTTTGATCATTTTCTACAGGGAAAAGTAGTTTATACATTTTGTAAGTGGAGAGGATGATGGATAAATGGGAAAGATAAATAGTTATAAATAGTTATCAGAATATAACCCCTACCTCTATTAGAAAATGCAGTTTCTCACATGATCTATATTACATCTCTTTCCCAAACAGGATATTTTCGGGGAACCTTGCAAGTGTAGGTAAGTAATGGCAAAGTTTACCTGTTGGAATTCCAAAGATTGCTCTCTAGATGGGAACATAAGAAGCAGCTTTGCTATGTGCAACGGCATGAGGTGGAAATAAGGTGTTAGGTGTCCTAAAGTGGTAGAAGGCTGAACCACTTTAGACTGCCAAGGGGGAAATTGTCCCTCCAAAACAAACACCAACATTATTTGCAAGTAGAAAGCTAGTACAGCAGGAAGGATACAGGTATTTGATTTTTAATTCAAAACTTGTGATTTGCAATGGTCTATTCCGTGCACTGCTCTGGTTCGCCAGAAGCAACTTAGTCATGCTGGCCACATGACCCAGAAGCTGTCTGCGGACAAACGCCGGCTCCCTTGGCTAGTAAAGCGAGATGAGTGCCGTAATCTGAGTCGTCCGTGACTGGACTTAACTGTCAGTGGTCTTTTACTTTACCTTTTTATTTCATCACCACGTTCTGCTGCATGTACATAGGTTGCCATATGTCCTTTTTTTCCGGGACGTGTCCTGTTTTTCCAGGGTAGAATAATCATAGCGATCCATAGTTAAAGGTAAAGGTAAAGGGACCCTAGACCATTAGGTCCAGTCGCGGACAACTCTGAATTGTGGCACTCATCTTGCTTTATTGGCTGAGGGAGCTGGCGTACAGCTTCCGGGTCATGTGGCCAGCATGACTAAGCCGCTTCTGGCGAACCAGAGCAGTGCACAGAAATGCCGTTTACCTTCCCGCCGGAGCGGTACCTATTTATCTACTTGTACTTCATGCTTTCAAACTGCTAGGTAGGCAGGAGCAGGGACCGAGCAACGGGAGCTCACTCCGTCGCAGGGATTTGAACCACCAACCTTCTGATCGGCAGGCCCAAGGCTCTGTGGTTTAACCCACAGCGCTACCCGTGTCCTATAGTTAAAAGTAGAAGTCGGCTAATGTGTCCTCTTTTTTCCTCTTCAAAATATGGCAACCTTATCTCTGCCACAGTGCCATTCTCAACCTCAAACTGACAGCATCTCTCTAAGATTAAGGTAAAGCCCTTCCTAGCCCTTGAGATACCAGAATTTGCATCGGTGGGACGTAATGCATGCAAAACTCAACTGCATAGAGGTGTGAGGCCTCCCCAAATATATATTAGATATCTGGGGAAGTTCCAGTATTGCCGTACCCAGCTAACCAAGAATGCTGTTGTCATGCTATTGTAACCATGACTGTGATTACTATTGCAGCAGTGCTTCCTAACCCAGGCAAAGTAGCTGATGACTGTGGCCATGAACCAGTATATGCCTCTCTAAGCAGAGGGCTCAGTGGCAGAAGTGGGAAATATAGTCCTGGTGGCCCAGGGAAGAGACAGAAGTCGAACCTTGGAGATGCAGAGTGCACATCGAGATACACATCGAGAAATGTACCTAACTCTGTGGGTAGGCTGTACATCCCTGGAAGTGAAGATTTCAGCCCAGACGGTGGGTACCACATCACCAGTGGTGGTGGAAACAACCATGCCTCCAGAGCAGCTCAGAGACCCAGAGGTGCTACCTGTGCAACTGGTGGCTGTACCACTGCCCTTGTGGCAGGTAGATGTGTCGGTGGCTACTCCAGTGTTGGTAACTCAGCTGGTGCATGCTGTCACGCACATTCATGCAACCATGGTATGAAAATATCATCATGCTTCAGCAAAAGCAGCAGGATGTGAACACTCAGTTCCCAAGGCTAGGACCAAATTACGTAAGAAGAAGAAAAGAAAGAGGCTTCCAATAAGAAATGCATCTTATAAACCACGACACAAGAATATTGTTGTTGCTGTTGTTGTTGTTTTTAATTTCCATGTGCACAGTGGCTCCTTCCTCCTGCAGTAACTCCTGTAATGGAGCCTATGTTGGTCCCATTTCACAGATGAGGAACTGAGGCTGAGAGATAGTCCAAGAGGTAGTCCAGAACAAATTAAGATGTTTGTACTGTGGGTTTAAAATAATTGCTTGACCTTGATTAGAAGTTCTATGATGTTGTAGAAAGGCTGCCATGTGTGAGCTGAGTTTCTGAGTTCAATAGGAACAAAAAATGCTTCACAGGGAATCACATCAATAACCCACCTAACCCAGGGCTGGCAGCAGTGCTCCAAGGCCACCTTTCCTGGCCTTGTTATTCAAAGTCCCCAAGCTCCATTAGGAATTCCCATGTGTGTGTGGAGATCTCTGCAGTGAATGGCAACATCTTATAAGCCCAGGATGGCCAGATGTTACTCTTCTGGCCTTGAAAACCCATTAAGGTTTTGCAAGCATTCTGTGTTTTGAAGAGTCATGTGAGTATCCACAATGAATGCTTGCAAAGTCCTGGCTTATGCGCTTCCCTGTCCCTTCCTTTCTGGCCCTTCAACCTTTTGCAACCAAAGTGGGAGCGAAACACTGCTATACAGTTGCAAAAAAGGACTCGGCTTACTTGTTGACTTGTCAGCCAGTAGAAATTGAACCGACGTTTCAGGGCATGTTCAAAAGCATGGGGCAGAGGTACCAACTTGAATAGAATATGGGAGGGGCAGGTAAGCCCCGCCCTGCATAATCGACCACAAGACATTGTGCACGCACACCATTTGAATGACAATGCCCATCAACTTTGTGGGGACTGAAGGAACCTTGGTCTCTAGCAGTTGGGGTCAGTGGATTGGTAGTTTTCTAAATGTGTGACCCACCCCCCTACAGGATTGATCTAGACCCTCTGGATCTGCAGCTACACAAAATGAGCAAAGTCAATTTTCAGGAAAAAAAGAGAAGTTTATTGAGTACTAAATTAGTTGTGGTCCTTCTCTAGGAGTCTATCCGCCATCTTTTAACACATGCCTGCAACGGCAAGGGAACTGTTTTGTTGGCTTCCATTCCTCGCAGTTTGAGAGTTTGTGTAAGAATGGCAGGCATGTGAATGGGAGGGTCTGATGCCAATCACATAGCAGAGAGGGAGCTAAACCAATCAAAAGAGCAAAGGTGGGAGGATTGTGTGTGGAGGGGCTGTGCCAACACAATAAGCACCTCCTTGCTGTTGTTTCATTGTTGCATTGCACTGCATTGTTAGGCTTTTGGTGTCTTTTTCAGTGTCGGCTTAAAAAGATTGTTTTCAGCCATCATATGTTGCCCTGTTAGGAGTGGAAATGTGGGAAATGAATATGCAATATTTATTTCACCTTTTATTTCACATCTGAAGTTGTTTCTGTGCACAAAATGCATTCTGTCTTAAATTTCCAGTGTGTGTATCAGGCCAAATTTTCCTTTGTGAGCATCTGTAATTTGCAAATGCAACACTCCGCCATGAGCTGTTTTTGGTTACAAGAGCCAACTCTTTTCTGCTGTATCTACAATAAATTGTATGAAGAAACGATACTGCTCGTATGTGTGTGTGTGTTATTGTTTATCTCTATTAAGGATGGGTAACTCTAGAGATGTAGCAACTCTATCTAAATTTCCAATCATCAAAGAGTAATGGGGCAGTCATGTCCAGAGCAAAATGGTACAGCTGTCTCAAAATATTCCATGTTGTTCTCCTGCTACCAGGGCCAGATCAATATATATTGGCATCGAGGTGAACCTCAAAATGGTGCCCTCTCTCCACTAGGTAAGGGGTAAGTGAAGATCTACATTGGAAACAAGGAGGTAATAAAGGTTTCCATTGGGATCTGCTGCCCCATGGAACCTGCTGCCCAAGGCAATTGCCTCACTTTGCCTCATGTGTGGGTCGGCTTTTCCTGCCAGACAAGATGATAACATGTTTAATATTATAACTCAGCATCAAAAGCAAAGTTTGTGCCTTTTCCTTTCCCATCTCTTGTCCTGAGTTTAATTCCAAGTCCACACCCAGTACAGTAAGCTATTTTAACATCCCAAAGATAAAGCTCTGTGTGTATGTGTGTGTCTGTCTGTGTGTGTGTGTGTGTGTGTGTGTGTGTCTTGTAATAATTTATGTGTCACTTTAGGACCTTAGGGTTTGTTGTGACTGCAGATACAGAGCTTCCTCATCCCAGCAAATTTAATTAATCTCATGTGAAAAGAGCTACAAGAAACCCGAGGAATTGTCTCCATCTGTTCTGTGCTAGGCACCAAAACAAAGGAAGAGAACACTTAGGAAGGAGAGGATAATACCCTATTTTCAGTTCCTTTATTGCTTCGGGGATTCATTCTGCCCTGCATTCCATGCCTCGTGAATTGGTTTTTTTATGCAGTTAATTTATATACCTCTGCATAGATCATATCAGAAATTTGGGAGCGGGTTACAAATCCCAATAAAAAGGAATCAACATAAACAATAAAATGCAAATTCCACATCCTTATGGTTTAACTATGATTTGCAAAATAAATTCCACATTTGGGACATGCATAGTTTGCCCTATTCTTTTAGTTGTTAGAGTTTCTTTCCTTCTGCCACCATTCCTAATGCACAGTAACAAAGTAGCCTTGATCACATAGATATGATCACATCAGTATTTCTTGTTGTGCAGAATGCACTCTTGAAAGTTGGTACCCCACCCCTCAAGTTGTATGTACAATTTATCAAGTTTGTCATTTTACATTGTTTTATCAGTGCACACAGGTGTGTGTACTAGCAGTCCACTGAACCACATCCCATTTCTTTTGGCAACTACAGTATTTATTTAGCAAAAATTTATACCCCACCAGCATTGCGAAAGTCTGGGGAGACAGTACCTCCTTGCTCATGTTGCTCACCAACCCTGTCATCAGCTCAGCTCTGGCCTTACTCTCTTAAAAAAAACCAAAACCCAAAAGCCCTCCACCTCCAGTCCCCAACTGAACATTTCACAGAAAGAGTCAAAGATGAACAGCTACTCTCACCACACCCACTCAACACAATCAGCTATGAGGAATGAGACCATGAGCTGCCTCCTGGCCCACCCATCTTATTTTCCTCTTATCTGCCCAGCCAACAACCTCCAGATCCTCTCATACCCACCAATCCACCTCAAGCCTTATAGTGCTGGCACAAATTCAACCATTCAGCCCCTTCCTTGGCCCTCCTGCTCCACATTACACAGTCCTCAGAAGCTGCCACTGATGCTACCCATCATGCCAGTGTAGGTCTAACCCATTGTTTCCCAAACTTGGGTCTCCAGCTGTTTTTGGACTACAACTCCCATCATCCCTAGCTAGCAGGACCAGTGGTCAGGGATGATGGGATTGTTGTCCAAAAACAGCTAGAGACCCAAGTTTGGGGGAAACTGATCTAACCCCAAGCTCGGGCCCATGCTCAGGCTGCTGTCTTCTCATCAACCTCTCCCCCATCCTCACCATTAACCTCTTTACTTTATTCAAATGGAGTTGGCCTGAGCCTGTACCTGGCACCTCAACCTCCCCCACTTGTTTAGAAGCCCCTGTGCCTGCTCCATAGCTGTCAACTTTTCCTTTTTTCTTAAGGGAAATTCCCTTATTCCGAATAGGATTCCTTGCAAGAAAAGGGAATAGTTGACAGCTATGGCCTGCTCATGCAAGCACCCTGTGTCTTTCCTAACTAAGGTGCTAGGTCAGGGCTAAGTTAGAGCTTTGCGCTCCCTTCTCTGCCTCCTCTCACTACAGCAGTGCCCATTGGGTGCAGACCTCTGTCTCAGCTTTATACCTATTGTCTACAGCCCCTGTCAATCAAGTCTACCCAGTTCACAGTGTCCCATTGAGACACATATCCTATTGAGAGAAAATTATCATGGTGGTGAGCAGCATAAAAATCAGCCATAAAATTGCAACCATAAAACAAATAGAGAACACACCACAAATCAGTCATTCAGATTAATACATGAACACAACTGGATCACCCTCTGGGAAAGTCTGGTGGAACAAGTGAATTTGAAGCACCAACACTGTAGACGCCTGCCTTGCAGTAGTTTAACAATCAATCCTCTACCCAGGAAACTCTGGGAATTCCAGTTGCTATGGGAAGAATAGGCAGTTCCTAACATCTCTCAGCACCTTTAACAAATTATAGTTCCCAGGATTATTTGGAAAAAGCCATGGCTGCTTATATGGTATAATACTGCTTTAAATGTACAATGCAGATAAGGCCTAATTCAAACAAAGAAAGCTGGTTATACCTGCGTTCCTTCTACTTAAATAAATAAGTGGCACAAAGCTGTGCATAATGGAACTTTCACAGAAGAACAGATTGCTGCTTTAGTCACATTGTGACACTCATTTTTGTCCCACTGAAATCAACAGAGCTTAGTAAGTAAAACTGGGCCATAAGAATCCATCTTTTCCCTAGTCCACAGTTCTATGTGCATTTCTATTGAGTACTTGACACATCTGTGCATTTATTAAGTCTCCATTTATTCAAACAGGAGTGGTAAATCACATTTTAATTTATCCTTTGTATAAACAAAGTTTGAGGATAGCTATTTTTTGATGGATGGCAAAGAAGCAGCAAACAGGAGTTCCATCTGTTGCTCAAAGAAAAAAGGGACAGTAACAAGAAAATTAAGATCCTAAAAGCACAGCCTTGACTTGCAACTCTGCAGAATGTTATCACCTGTGGTCAACGAAAGAGGAAGACTCCCTTAAATAATTTTCTGTCTAAAGTGTAATTAATGCATTTGAGGGAAATGATTCTCAAATGTAATATCCTACAAGCCAAGCTTGCAAACAAAGCAATTCCTTTAAAAATTCTCATTATTTCTTAGGTTTGCATTCACTATTATGTTCTGTACATCGAAGGGCATTCCTGGGCCTGAGGCAGGCCAAACCCATGCATGCTCCAAAATTAAAATGTTAGACCAATCAAGGCCAACTCCTCAGCTGTATATAAGAGTTGGCTTTCAGGTATTGTGCCAGAGGATTGCTCTCTCCCCTTTGCTTCTGCTGCACCTGCTTTCTTGGAACTAGCCTATCCCAGCTTGCTGCAATGACTCATCACATGTCTGCTGCAAGGACCTTCATGGGAGGAAGGGGATTCAGTTCGGCGTCTGCTGTGTGTGGACTAGGCGGGCACAGGACATATGTCGCCTCTGTACGCCATCCAGTCAGAAATGGATATGGGGTCCGTGGCTTCAGCAGCCAAAGTCTTTCTAACTTGGGCGGAAGCAGAAGAATTTCTTATGGTGGCTATGGTCCTGGATCTTTTGGTGGCTATGGCGGCATGGGGAATGGTCGCAGGGTGATTCATTACCGCTACAGAATTTATGACCCTGATGAAAGTTACGGGCCTTTCCCAGGATATTCTAACTTCAGGGGGGATGGCATCCATGGAGTCAGGATCAACGAGAAGCTCCTGAAGCCTTTGCATCTGGGAGTTGATCCACAGGAACATGTCGTACGAAATCATGAGAGGGAAGAGATGAAGAACCTCAACAACCAGTTTGCTGGCTTCATTGATAAGGTGAGAAGACAAATGTTTTTGACTTAACTCGAAATAAGAAGCCCAATCAGGCCCACGACATGGGTACTTTTAGTTCGGATCACTTTAAAAATGGCTCTGCATCATCATGCAAGCAACCAATCGGATCGAACTGTGTGCACATGATTGCACATGTGATTATGTACATTTGTAGAGGCTGAAATGAATTATAAAAGAGAGTTATCTCAAGCGATTAGACAAATTCATGAAGGATAAAGTTTTCACTAGCAACTGACAAGAGTTGCTATGTTATATATTCCGCCTCCAGAGTCAAGAGGAAAAAACAATGGGGCAATGCTATAATGCTCATATTCTGCTTCTGTACTTCCCAGAGCTGGTCAAATAGCTCTTTGGAGAAATCCAACAGGGTTCCTTTATTCTTTAAATGCAATACACACAAAAAGCAATTTAAATGCCTGTTCTGAAAGAAGGTTTTCTCTCTGGTTTGTTTTCTGATTGACTGTATTTTGGTATCATTTGGGTGTTTCTTTGTTTTGAAACAGGTACGAACCCTAGAGCAGCAGAACAAGGTTCTTGAAACAAAGTGGAACCTCCTGCAAGAGCATGTCACACCAGCAAAGAAAAACCTTGAACCGTTCTATGAAAGTTTCCTCTGCAACATGAAGAAGGAGCTAGACTGTTTACTGAATGAAAGGCAACATCTAGCAAGTGAAGAGGCTGCTATCCAACAACTGGTAGAAGAACTGAAGTGCAAGTAATTTGCATTTTAAGCATTATTATTATTATTATTATTATTATTATTATTATTATTATTATTAAATAAATATGGGAGGGACATCTTTGAACATCATGTGCACCTTATTATATGGGATACAGAAAGGTGCTTTTGAGTTGCACAGAGCTCTCCCTTCATGTTTCAACAGATATGAAGAGGAATTCAAAAGGCGCACCACAGCAGAAAATGAATTTGTACTACTCAAAAAGGTAAGGTGTTCAGATTGGTGTTCAGATTCAGTGGTTTTCATATGGAGCATAAAAGTCTCACTGCAAATTAAGTCCCTCATTTATTTACATCAGTGTCCTGGGGGCAACACTGAGCCCCTGCCAGCAATTCAACCTTTGACTTGCACTTTCCCATTTGTGATTCAAGGGCCCACCACCCGCTTGAGGATAAGAAAGAAACATGGACACGGTATATTAGGTTAATGGGCTACAAAAAGGCCACAACTTTATTGATTACAGCATGTGAGAGGTATTGGCTTAGGCATTGGACAAAACAACAGAGCGTGACTCCACCCCCTCAGGGAGGGGTGAGTCTATCAAGGGTTAACCACCAGTGGGAGGAGCCTGTTGATGCAAATACAACTGAAAGCTCCCCCTGATGTCACCGGGGGTTGTGCCATGGCCCTAGCCACCAGCAAGGGCGTCGGACAGGATCCACGACCGCCGGATTCCTTTACCGGAATACCTATAAAATGGAGGGGTGGGCGATGGCCACACCCTGCCCTCCAACACACAAACCATATTCCAATGTCTAACCGCCAATACCCAAAAGTTGTGACGATTTGCTTCGAGGTATGCGAAAAACCAAGTGGCCGGTGCCAATTTGCCAGTTGGATAAAAATTCCTACCAGGCCCCTTGGCCAACCAAGGCGACCAACCACAGGTCCATAGCAATGTCAAGAACCAAGCAATGAACCAAGGGAGGGAGGGTGGGTTATCCGATGAGAAGCAGCAGCACAATGGCTGAGAAACACTGCCGGGCCACGTTTGAGCGGCTAAACCCCGCCCCCAAGCCTCCAGCCGATTGGCTGGCCACCTGGGGGGGGGTGGCATGGCAGCCAAAGCAGGAAATGGCTCCTGCTCACAACTCCTCCCCTCCCTGAGGAGGAGAGGCTTTCCCACCTGGCAGGCATCCCTCTGAGCAGGAAATCTCTCACGTCATCCCAGGAGTGTCAGCTGGGTCCTGCAACCATGGCCCTGCATGGCCCTGACACTGAAATTTGTGGGTGTTTGACCTCTTCATGGGGAATTTTGTGGGTTCTTGGGCACACAGAGCCCCAGGGAGTTGGCACCTATGTGTCACCCTCAGAATGCCATCAGATGAGTCTCAGCACCATGCAGATACCTTTTGACCTGGCCAGTTATTCACTGAGGAAGTCAGGGCCAAAAGTCAGGAAATGGGAAATTGCTCCAGAGACCTAAGCTGCCTTTCTCTAGCCTCTCCACACAAGTCTCTTTGGGTTGGATCCAGACAAGAGCAAACAGAACTCTTCATACAGTAGTGCTTCTGACTTTTCTACCACCCCAACCTCCTGCACCCCCAGAAAAATCTGTTCTCAAGGGTTAGGACACCCTGCAAGGGATTGGGTATGGGTTAGGGGGTTGCAGCAGGATGGAGAAATCAGAGCAATTTGTAGGGAAACCCTTGCAAAAGCTTTTTTGCTCATGTAAGAACCTTTGGATCCAAGTCTTTGGTCAGAAGGAGCCATCAGGCCTAGCCTCTCTATGTTGCTAAGCAATGGCCCCTGAGTCTAGATTAGGTTTCTCTGAGATTATATTTCTGCAAATTTTAACAACTCTTTAAAATACTGATTACTTTCTGCCTGTCTGTTCAGATACTGACAAAGGCTCTGTTCATCTGCCATGAAAGATGGTCAGCTAATCAATGCTATGTGTCAGGTACTGTCAATTGCTTTTACTGTTAGTGCTTATCAGTTACAGGCAGTGGCCATTTTATGTGCATCCGATTGACACGCAGCTGGGCACATGACCTGGAATTGGCCTGAAAAGCAGGTGGGGTAGAATGGGGGGGGGGACAGGGCAAGCCTATGTGTGCTTCACCGACACGTGTGGGGGTCAGGAATGGAACCCCCGTGCAAAATGGTCACCACCTGTACTGCATCTGTTTATTCTGGATTGCCAAGCATCAAATACCTGTTGAATATTTATGAACCCTGAGAATATTCACCATGAACAAGGTGGGTGTGTATTTATTCCCACTCTAATTCTTGGGTCTGTCGTTTCTTGAAGGCTTATGTGTATTTCAGTCATAAAAGAGAGCATCTTTGTTTATCTTTTTGCTTCATGGACTTGCAGTTGGGCATATGCAGTTGTCTGTTCTGAATATTTAGTTACTTGTTCTGAACATTTCCAACCTGCAGCTGGCCTTGTCATTATTATCTCAGCAATTGTTCAAGTTTAATTAGCAGTTCCATCTTCTTTAGGATGTAGACTCTCTCGCACTACGCAAGACAGAACTGGAGGGGAAAGTGGATTTGCTGAGACGGGAATTTGAATTCCGCAGATGTGTTTATTTGGAGGTAAGTATGATTCAGTCTTGGATATAGAGACTCATGGACTGAATGTGTAAACATAATTCATAGCCCTTTATGCTATGAAGACAGGCCTGAGGTTTGTTTGAAGTAAAGAATGAGAGTGCATTCTCCTCGGTGAATTACTACTCACAGTGGAAAGGTAGTGTCCCATGGAAATGGTGAATAGTTGTCTCAGAGGTGATTGATATGTGCAGACAAAATAGAAACTAAGTGAGTACCCTTTAGATCAGGGCTGGGGAACCTGTGACCTCAGTTATCCACAAAGGAATATTTTTGAGATAAGGATAATTGTCCATAAATCAGTGGCAGGGAGGAAAGGAGTCTACCAGCTGCAAGAATAGAAGCTTTTGGATTAACTATTTGCAGTCTGGATTCAGACTTCTTCCTAGGCTGGAAAAATGGCAAAGACGGTTTGTTTACTGGAAGCCAAATTACAGGACAAAGTGATGCAGTGACTTCTGGAAACTGTGAGATAACCGCTTCTCCCAGGGCATGACAGGAACCATCAACAGTCGTAGGAATGACAGATATAACAACATATATGGATGGGAAAACATCACACACAGGAAAGAATAAGGATTGCAGTTAGAGTTCCTCACTTGAAATTTTATAAATTACCTAATGTACCAACACAAATGAAATCCCAAGATTGTAGCTGTTATATAAGGAATTATTAAGATTTTGGAATGCAGAAAAAATGTAGAAGAATGAAAGCATCAAATCTAGCACACAGTTTGATTAAATTGTATAATTTGACATTTGAATAATTATATTAATTGGATAAAATTGGTACAGCGGTACCTCTGGTTGCGAACAGGATCCGTTCCTGAGTCCCGTTCACAATGTGAAAAGCCCACAACCTGAAGCGCCATATCTGCGCAAGTGTGCTGTGTGATTTGGTGCTTGTGTGCATGCGTGAAGCGTGATTTAGCACTACTGCACATGCACGAGCGGCAAAACCCAGAAGTAACCCTTTCCAGTACTTCTGGGTCGCCGCGGGACGCAACCTGAAAAAACGTAACATGAAGCAAACATAACATGAACTATGACGGTATTGTTATAATGAGGCTGCTATTGGAATGATATTGGAAAATAAATAAAAACACTTTTTTAAATACCCCCCCCCAATACTACTACCACTACTTTTGAGTCCAATGCAGAGTGCTTATACAATTCATATCTGTTGAGCCTATATTCATTAGGTCACAGCTTCTAGAATAGTGGGTGCCATCTGCCAATTTACTTTAACCCTTTCGCTTTTTAGAAACTAAACCTAGAGGTGTTAGATTCCTTGATTTCTCGTTCACATGCAGATTTTCTGTGAATTGCAGGAATTAGCACAGTTGGATGGTCATGTCTGTGACACAAATATCCTCTTGCAAATGGACAACAATCGAGGCTTGGATGTTGACTGTATCATCAGAAATGTTGAGGCCTGGTATCAGAGCATCGCCCAGAGGAGCAAAGAAGAAGTCAATGCTTTGTATGAAAACAGGGTAAGCCAGGACAGAGGTGCATTGCACTGAACTGGGAGAGCAGGCAGCTTTTGAGACCACACATATAATGTCATGATAAAGGGAAAACTACTGGATGCAATTCTAGGAATGCTTCCAAATTTTAGCTCATCTAAACTGATGATATTCCAAATTAGGTTGAGCATGTTTCTGAAGTGGAACCAATGCATCACAGAAGTTCATTGTTCTAGCTTTTATTTCTGAAATCTGTACAGGGTCCTGTATATGGCTGGGTCAAAGAACCTTTTTGCTTTTTGTCTTAACCAATGTGAAAGAGGGCATGTGCACATCAGCAAGACACTATACTCAGTACTATTTTTCTGGAATAGAGGTGTTAGAACTCACCATGAACATCTCCCTCGTCCTCTTTGAATGGCAATGGTGCCCACCTGAGAGGTGCCGGAACTGAGTTCCGGTGAGTTCCAACTGAAAGAAAGCCCTGACTATACTTAATATTTCATCAAGATTGCATTTTTTGTCACAATTTTTCAGTGTGCATATATTGATAATGTAGAGGGATTAAAAGGTGGTAATGAACCAAAAGTACTGCAAGTGCACTCCAATTTTGAAGTTGTGGGAGCCCTCCATCCCACTACTGTGAAGTAGTGCTTTTTAAAAAGAAGTAGCCTTTTTAAAGAAAAAGCAACCTTAACCTTTCCTCAAAATTATTTTCATATTTTGCTCAAGGAGAAACATCCAAATCTCATTCTTTTTTTTTTGGGGGGGGGAGCAAGCTGGTAACCAGTGTACAGTGGTACCTCAGGTTAAGTACTTAATTCGTTCCGGAGGTCTGTTCTTAACCTGAAACTGTTCTTAACCTGAAGCACCACTTTAGCTAATGGGGCTTCCCACTGCCGCTGCTGCACGATTTCTGTTCTCACCCTGAAGCAAAGTTCTTAACCCGAGGTAATATTTCTGGGTTAGCGGAGTCTGTAACCTGAAGCATATGTAACCTGAAGTGTATGTAACCCGAGGTACCACTGTAGATGTGATTGTTTTTTGGCAGTATTGTGTGATTTCATTGTTTTATAAACATGGACGGACATGGTTGGTCTCCAGAGTCTCTCACAGTCCTCAACAGTTTCACACTACAATATTTTCTGGGAATATTTGTTAGTTATAATTTATATTTTCTCCAATTATTATTATATGTCTTGCTTCTATACTGTTCTTATAATTTGAGATGTATCGTATATATGTTTTGTTATAAGTGGAATTCGATTTATTTTTAAGAATGGTAAATAGCTAATAACAATCTACATATATGCAGATTCCCTTCACCAGAAACTTTTGGTAGACCCTACTGAAACTCAAGCATCCTTCACGTGTTTCACCCAAGGAGGAGCTTTCAGATTTCACTTGGTGACAATTCTCTTATTAACAGCCTTCTCTTTTCTGGGTACCAGTTCCAAGAGCTCCAGGAGCAAAGAGGGAAATACTCAGACAATCTGAAGATAAACCAGCACGAGATTGCAGATCTGACCAGGCTGGTCAATAAGTTGCAGTCTGAGAATGATGCTATTAAAAAGCAGGTAGGAGAGAATTTGTCACTTGCTATGTCTTTATTTGGGAGTAGATGGTCAACCATACCATATCTACAAATGACAACAGACTAAACCAAAACACCTTACTATTTCTTGAGAACTTCAGTGTTGAAGAACGTTTTTCCCTTGAAGATCTTTCTGAGCACAGAAACTTGGGGGGGGGGGTGCTAGCTTCTTTCGTCAGTTTGGCCTGCTTCTCTTTCCTCTCTTCTGAGCTGTCCTCAGTAACATTGTAGCAAAAGCTTATGCCCTGGATGAAGTGGGGTGGGTGTCAGGAAGGCCAGCATTGTGTAGTTGCACCATCAGGAATGCCACCACCAATCCAGTGTTCTCACCAGTGCAACCATATGACTTTGACCTCACTGCTGCCCCATCCCAGCCCTGCCCAGGTAAACAGCTCTGATACTAGTGACAGGAGGTCAGTTCCATCCCACCACAGGTGCTGCTACTGATAGCTAACAATTTAAAATATGACAACAGGCCCCCAAGATGGCTTCCAAAAAAGTAATCTAAGTCATTTGCAGAGTGGGGAAAATTCAGCCCTTTCTTCTTCTTCTTCTTCTTCTTCTTCTTCTTCTTTTGTCTTGGCCACTCTGCTCCCACATCTTTGAATTGCCTGAATTTAAATGGGTGGCTTCTTTCATGGTTTTGATCCTTTCCCTCCAATCAGAACTTACCGTAACATTTTTGTTAATGGTTCTGAATTGAACAGTAGAAAAATGAGAAACGGAGAGAAACAGAAATTAGCTGATTCACCGATCCCTACTCACCACATAATCTTACAGAATTTTGTTTTGTTTTGTTTGACAGGTTGATATTTTGCAATCAGCCATTTGTGATGTTGAGCACCGAGGAGATGGTGCTCTTAAAGATGCTCGAGATAAGCACATTGAGCTGCAGACAGCCCTGCAGAAGGCCAAGGATGACCTAGCTGGCTTGCTGAGGGACTATCATGAACTTCTGAACACCAAGTTGGCTCTGGATATTGAGATTGCTACATATAAGACACTCCTGGAAGGGGAGGAGTACAGGTAACTGCGAATTATACAAAAATATATGGGCACACATGCAAACATGCTAAACCTAGTTAGTTAAATGCACCAAGATTTATTTTAGCCTCCTTTATTTACAGTGGTGCCTCGCAAGACGAAAAGAATCCATTCTGCGATTCCCTTCGTCTAGCGGTTTTTTCGTCTTGCGAAGCAACCCTATTAGCGGATTAGCGCTATTAGCGGTTTAGCGGCTTAGCGGCTATTAAAGGCTTAGCGGCTTAGCTGCTAAAAGGCTATTAGTGGCTTAGAAAAAGGGGGGGAAGCAGAAAAAAATCGCAAGACTTGCAAGACATTTTCGTCTTGCGAAGCAAGCCCATAGGGAAAATCGTCTTGCGAAGCAACTCAAAAACGGAAAACCCTTTCATCTAGCGGGTTTTCCGTCTTGCGAGGCATTCGTCTTACAGGGCACCACTGTATTTTTGATTTGACGTCGATTTCATTAAAGAGTAACTTTGCTATAAGCAAAATTCATCGGCAGCCCTCAAGATGTGTGGTTGAGTCATTGCTGCAGTCTTGCATGGTGAGGAAGAGAGGTGAGGGGTTGACGAAGTTGGTGTGGTGCAAACATGCTAGTGGAGCCAATCCAGTGCTCCTGCTGGTGCATTTGCACTGTACTGACCTCACAGCTTCCACCCTGTCTTCATCCTAGTATGCAGCAGTGACTCAGCTAGAGGACGGCCTGGTGAATGGCATCGCCCCACCATGCCATCTGCTCCTGGCTCAGCCATGAAGACATGGAGATAAAAACATTTTTGCCTGCCAGTGAAGGCCAACTAGGGAAGTGTCCACACAGATCTCTGTTAGCAACTCATTCCAAATTGTGAATGAGAAAGACTCTGGTCTTGGCCAGCAGCTGGATCCAGGCTGATCTGAAGTATAGGAGCCAGGTCCTAGGGGCCAGCCCTTCCCTGGAGTTGATGGGCATTGCCATTCAAATGGTGTCCGTGTACCCCGTCATGTGATCAATTATGTGGGGAGGGGCTTACTTGCCCCGCCCCCCGGATATTTTATTCAAGTTGGCAACCCTGATTTGAAGCTGTGCTGATGACTTTTGTAGACCCTCTGGCAGTAATAATAATAATAATAATTAAATAATAATAATAATAATAATAATAATAATAATAATAATAATAATAATAATAATAATTTATTTATACCCCGTCCATCTGGCTGGGCTTCCCCAGCTACTCTGGGCGGCTTCCAAAAAATATATTAAAATACTGTAATACATCAAACATTAAAAGCTTCCCTAAACAGGGCTGCCTCCAGATGTCTTCTGAAAGTCTGGTAGTTGTTGTTCTCTTTGACATCTGGTGGGAGGGCGTTCCACATGCCAGGCTGCCCTTCTTGGAACACGGGAGTTATCCACAGAAGACACACCTATGAACAGAGCAGGCCCAAGGCATTTTGCTGTCTGAAGTGAAGAGCAATTCCCCCGCATTCCACATTTAGAAGACCAGCAGCTGACCCTTGCCCTTACCTCAACACTCATCCGGAGACAGTGCGTCTGAGGGCAGGAGACTTAATTAGGGACCAAAGGCACTCCTATACTCTAGCACCTCAATGCTGTTTCAACACACTTTCACTAACAGTCCTAGAGAAAACACACACCTTAGTACAGTGGTACAGTGGTACCTCGAGTTAAGAACTTAATTCATTCTGGAGGTCCGTTCTGAACCTGAAACTGTTCTTAACCTGAAGTACCACTTTAGCTAATGGGGCCTCCTGCTGCCACCGTGTCGCCGCCATGTGATTTCTGTTCTCATCCTAAAGCAAAGTTCTTAACCCAAGCTACTATTTCTGGGTTAGCGGAGTCTGTAACCTGAAGCGTCTGTAACCTGAAGCGTCTGTAACCTGAGGTACCACTGTACCTCAGTTTAAGAACAGTCCGGTTTAAGAACTATTCGGTTTACAAACTCCGCAAAACCGGAAATAGTGTCCTGGTTTGAGAAGGTCTCTCCTCCTTCCGGAGGGGAGGTGTTGTGAGAGGGACAAGATTCCTGTGACATGCAGGGGGCGTTCTGCCCCCTGCCCCATTTGCATGGCTGGCGCGCCACGCCCCCGGTTGGGCACCTAACCGGGCAGCTTGGTGGGGGCGTGGTTTGCTGCTCAAATGCAGCCATGCCAGCCATGCGGCCCATTCGCTCACCTTTCGTCAACTCACAACATGATAATGTCACATAATGCATTTTCCATCATCAGATGTTATGCAGGGACAGGGATAGGAGACATGGTGCAGGCTTTGCCTAAGCAAAATAGGCTTCCACTTGTGCAATAGGGTTTCCTTCCCTCTCCTCCCTCCATGCCCCCTCACATGCCCCCAAATGGGCATGGTGTGGTTGGGAGAAGCCCCATCCCCAGAACAGTGCATGGGAGAAGTAAAGGTGTGATCTTCTGCCTGGCAAGCTACAATGCTTGTGTTAATGGGACATTCACCATAGTGCAACACTGAATTCCATCCATGGTGTTTCCAGTTTTGGAGATGGCCATGCCGTTCTGAGCGCAAACATTTCTGTGAAACACAGGCATCAATACAGGAAACCATGATGGGGCAATCTGGTAGATTAAGATGACAATCAACTGGGCTAGCGTGATAATAATAAGTAATTTTAATTAAGATTGAACTTGTCTGATTGTATAGAAACTAGTACTTTCTAAATAAGATATTGACACGCTATGTGCTCTCCATTGAAATGAAGAGCTGCGGTAAGTGCGAATTCCACCCTGCATTTGCAAAAGGCACGAAATGCCTGGGTGGATTCTGCTTCAAATCCATAATCAAGGTAAACTAACAGCAATTATGCATTTTCTTTTTTCCGCAACAGGATAGTCAGAGGAAATCTTGTTGCTATAGGTGAGTAAAACCAATGAGGTTGTGTTGGGCTTGGGCAACCTACTACATGCTCTTGTTGTTTCCTTTTTCATGTCTGCTGCCTTTATAACTTTTCTGCATCCTTAACAATTGGAGACTGGAGTGCTTGTGTGTTTGTGTGTGTGTTTGTGTGTGTGTGTGTGTGTGTAACTTCACTCCTTCTCCAGGTTCCTGCTTTGTGTTCCTGCTTAGATCTGCTGAACCCCAGCCATTTTGATGCTTCACTGGCTAGACTTCCCAGAAGATTATTTGGCATTCCCCAAATAATTTCTATCAATCAACCAGACTATTCCCTTTATTGTCCCGGGGAATCTCGATATGGTGCACTCTTTGGCAGAAGTGATTCATTGGGTTGGGCAGAGCTGTAAGAGTAGCTTTCCAGAAGGCGGGCCATTATTGCTTCCTGGGAGGGAGAGGGGATGGGCTGAGGAGACGGTGAGGTCAGTGTAGTGCAACTGAATTTGTTCTGCCAGTGTGTTTGCACTGCACCAACCTCCCTACCACCTTCCCTCTGCCAGTAAGCAGCAGCAGCCCACCTGCTGGGAACATAGCCCACCTGATTAACCACTTTTACTCTTTGGTCTGATGGATCATAGAGTTAGAACTGATTCCCACATTAACTTTGTCCAGTATTGGCCACTTAGATAGCTAATGAATGATTGTGCCAACACCGAAGGTGTCGTGTCTCTGTGTTAAACTCCCACCTGAGTTGAAAGTGATCTGAACTGTGTTTAGAAAACTATTGCTTTTCAGGTCATTGCACTCATCTGGTTCAAACTGACCTACTCCAAAAGAAATCCTGTTGTTTCCTTTTTCATGTCTGCTGCTTTTAAAACTTTTCTGCATCCTTAACAATTGGAGACTGGAGTGCTCGTGTGTGTTTGTGTGTGTGTGTGTGTGTGTGTGTGTGTGTGTGTGTAACTTCACTCCTTCTCCAGCTTCCTGCTTTGTGTTCCTGCTTAGATCTGCTGAACCCAAGCCATTTTGATGCTTTACTGGCTAGACTTCCCAGAAGATTATTTGGCATTCCCCAAATAATTTCTATCAATCAACCAGACTATTCCCTTTATTGTCCCGAGGAATCTCGATATGGTGCACTCTTTGGCAGAAGTGATTCATTGAGTTGGGCAGAGCTGTAAGAGTAGCTTTCCAGAAGGCGAGCCATTGTTGCTTCCTGGGAGGGAGAGGGGATGGGCTGAGGAGACAGTGAGGTCAGTGTAGTGCAACTGAATTTGTTCTGCCAGTGTGTTTGCACTGCACCAACCTCCCTACCACCTTCCCTCTGCCAGTAAGCAGCAGCAGCCCACCTGCTGGGAAGATAGCCCACCTGATTAACCACTTTTGCTCTTTGGTCTGATGGATCATAGAGTTAGAACTGATTCCCACATTAACTTTGTCCAGTATTGGCCACTTAGATAGCTAATGAATGATTGTGCCAACACTGAAGGTGTCGTGTCTCTGTGTTAAACTCCCACCTGAGTTGAAAGTGATCTGAACTGTGTTTAGAAAACTATTGATTTTCAGGTCATTGCACTCATCTGGTTCAAACTGACCTACTCCAAAAGAAATCCACTTCATTCAGTCATTGCTATTCATTCACACACAGAGAGAGAAAGAAAGAATGCTAGGGAGATTTCCAACGCAGTTTTCACCTCATGGCAACTCAGCAACAACAAAGCTGCAACAATAAGGTGATAATCAGGTCTCTTTCTGGCTGGGTCAGTTCCAATCTCACTTCTGAATGTTTCCTCCTTGCAGATGTTTTCAAGCCACCCTACACAGAGGGCTCTGCTGGATTTACTTCTTCAGGTGCACATGGTCCTACAGGAGGTGGATACGGTGGAGGACACAGTGAAGGACATCGTGGAGGTTATAGTGCAGGAGGCCATGGGAGCTACAAAAGGAGCTCCAGAAGTGTTGGAAACCACCCAAGGACTGTAGATAGTCATGTAGATGCAGGACATGCCTCTGCAGATGCAGAACTCTACTCAGGAACACAATACAGCTCCCAGAATGTGTCTCAATCTGCTTGTAAACCAAGTTCTCCTGTAGGCGTTGACAGTCCCACAACAGGAGGAAGAGCTGGCATAGGGGTAGACTGTGGCCCAGGTGCAGGTTTTAGCTCAGGAAGTGCACAAGCATCAGCCAGCAAGGGGCATGCCACTGGGAGTATAGGAGGAGGTTGCCCAGATGGAGGCTACCTGTCTGGGGGTTATGGACCACCTGGTGTCATCCCATTTGGAGCTGGATTTGGACATAGGATTGCAGGTGGCCTGGGGGTTGTGGGTTGCCAGCCTGGAGTAGGTGGCCCATCTATAGGAGGTTTTGGCTTTGGGGGGGAACCCTGTGTAGGAGTAGGTGCCCCTGTTGGTGTGTGTATTCCCAGAGCCATAGGTGCTCCTATAGGTGTGTGTTGTCCTGGAGCTATAGGTGCTCCTGTAGGTGTGTGTTATCCTGGACCAGTAGGTGCCCACGTTGGAGTGTGTTATCCTGGAGCAGTAGGTCCTTTCAGAAATACTGCGATTTAACATGATTCATATAAACTCCTCATTTTTTGGATCAAGTCGTTTTCAATCTGCAAGCACTACCTGAAGCAGTGATCAGGGCCCCTGCCAGTGCTATAGGATTTCGTGACACATGAAATCTTTTAAACAACATTCCTCCTTTCCTTGGGCCGTTCTGTAGTTGCACTCTAATGAACCCACTTCTTCCTTAAAGTAAGGTGTCTGCTGCTGCGTCACATATACTTCCCCCACCTTTTCTTCCTTTTTTATTTTTGACACTGACATCTTCATGAAACATACCCTCAATAAAATCAATCATATATTTTTTTGTTTTATTCGAAAGTACAGGTGAAACTCGGAAAATTAGAATATCGTGGAAAAGTTCATTTATTTCAGTAATTCAACTTAAAAGGTGAAACTAATATATGAGATAGACTCATGACATTCAAAGTGTGATATGTCAAGCCTTTATTAGTTATAATTGTGATGATCATGGAGTACAGCTGATGAAAACCCCAAATTAACAATCTCAGAAAATTAGAATATTAAATGAAATCCGCAAAACAAGGACTGCAAATGGAGCAATATTGGACCTCTAAGAAATAGAAGCATGCATATGTACTCAGTACATATGTACTCTCTTTGCATGTCATGAGTCTATCTCATATATTAGTTTCACCTTTTAAGTGGAATTACTGAAGTAAATAAACTTTTCCACGATATTCTAATTTTTCGAGTTTCACCTGTACCTCTTTAAAAAGGCTTTGTGCATTGGTTCATTTTTTAAGTCTCTCTTTGTGATGTAGACAACTTTAAATGACTCTTATCACACCTTCACTTCTGTACCGTTCTGACTAATACAAGGATATGTATAGCTCCCCCCTCCTAGCACATTGTGTCCTCCCTATGTTTGGACTACAATGTCCCTCTCTTACTCTGGTAATGTAAACGGTACGACATCACTGTCAGGCTCTCTTGCAATACAAAGCAAAAATATTTCAAGCAGAAAACAGCTTCAGAAATCCAAATGCACAAAATCTACAAGTATTCATATATTATTTCTAACTGATTTGTAGTGCAAAATGGATAGGGTGCGGAAAATAGGATTTATTGGGAAAGACTGCAATGGTGAGGGAAAGTGGGTGAGGGACAACTGGAGTTCAATAGTAGAGATAGTATGTAAGGACAGAGTAAAGGGATCGGTGTCCATCAAGAAAGATGAGCCAAGAATAAGAAGCTCAGCATCTCAACCACTCAAAGCACTAACACCACCTCCCCTTCAAAGACACACATATTCTAAGGGCTTTTGAATGCTGAACCATAATCGGAGAATTTCCCCCATCATCATGAGGACTAGAGATGTGCTCCTCAAAAAAAGAGATGGAAAACCTGGCTTGGTTTATTTTCAAGATTCAATTTGTGCCACCACATTCTTCCCCTGTCAGGTTAATTCTGTATTACATGGCATGACAAGTGACCACAGAAATGTTTAGATGCCCTATAAGTAGTAATTATGGTCATTCATAGCAAATGATGGGTTTTCCTCAAAAGTTGCGTTTCATAACATCACAAGAACACTCCATTTAAGTGAAGGTCATTGTGTAAGACCAAAAGGCCTTCTTCATGTATCATTTTTTTGCCATCATTGAAAATGCATTAGATTACAGAAGCTCTGTACTTGAGGTTGGGGTTCTTCCCAAGTGTTCTTCCCAGGTTCTGTGCCTACAATATTTGTGGTTGGTGGTTATTTCTCATCTCAGTGCGTAAAATTGTTGCAGCATGGCATTCGGCTTTTCAGCATTGCCAGAAATCCCTATGTCTCTGTTGTTCTCTACAATAAAATGCATGGATAACCAAATGGTTGCTTGTGATCTTTTACGAATGACGTGTCATGGAGTCAAATACTGGAAGAAAACATGTGCTTAGCTAGAACTTTTTCATTTTCCTTCCTTCTTTGCAGCAGTTGCCTCTGCTCAAAAGATAAGATGATCTTGGTTGGATAGAGAGATACAGGACAGAGGCCCTCAAATTGTGGTCTATAGAACAATGGTGGTCCACAAGCTCCATTAAGGCATTCCATGAAAACTTTCAGAGCATTTAAAAAAAACCCCACCTGTACTGGCCACTGTACTTGATTTATTTCATTTTTTTATGCTGGAGATTGAGGTGGTTTTGTCCAGAGCTGGATTACCAGGGCAGAGGGGTCAGGGGAAGCCAGATCTGGGTACCATGGGTTTCATAAGCAGGTATAATAGTCTGGTAATGAGCTATATTTGATTTGTAGTACCATAAAAGTTTATTAACTGGTTTGCTGGCAGCACCAGCAATGTTCAAGTGGTCTGTGAGGGGAGGAAAATTTAAGAATCACTGTTCTGGGATGTCTAAAGATGCTTGTGGTGGGATAATGGCATATCCAAAGCTGCTTTAATAATAATAATAATAATAATAATAATAATAATAATAATAATAATTTAATATTATTTTTGCTTGCAATCTCCCCCTATGTAATGCATTTTTGTATGCTATTTTCACTAACCCACTTTCCCCCTAATAAGCATGTTCCCAAATGGATGTTTTAATGATCCCACATCACACAGTTTAAGTGATAAAAGTGTGGCCTTTATTCTAATGCATAACTGTCGTCTCATGTCATCTTTATAATTTGGGCACAAAGTCTGCTGATTTTATAAATTTGGTCTCAGAATGTTCACTTCAACTGAGCGCAGTTGTAACTCCTGACCTTATTGATTTATTTTAAAAATACACACTGCTTGGTTGTTAAAATAAACCTAACACAATCCTCTGTGTGGTTTACAGCAATATATAATATCATTGATGTTTTGTCTAAAGGACATAAACTTTGGATAATTATTTGCTTTGTCCACTGACAGCCCATGATTAAAGTTATGGTTGTGAAAGTCAAGGTGTTCAGATTCCGTACCATAGTTATTACAAAATAAAACCAGACCCACCTATTTGTGTAGTGACTCAAAACTAACTACAGTCAGAGCCAATCTGTATATTATACTCCAGCCTGTACACTGGAAATTTTGGTTACCCTCTTTGCAGAAGTGGCTTGCGGGGCAGGGGTGGTGGGGACAGAGCCACTAGGCTAGCTTCCTGGCAAGCGGGCCACTGTTGCTTTCCAGGAGGGAGAGGAGAAAGGGTGAATTGGCAAAAGGGTCAGCATGGTGCAAGCACACTAGTGGAGCCATTTAGAATCATAGAATCATAGAGTTGGAAGAGACCACAAGGGCCATCGAGTCCAACCCCCTGCCAAGCAGGAAACACCATCAGAGCACTCCTGACATATGGTTGTCAAGCCTCTGCTTAAAGACCTCCAAAGAAGGAGACTCCACCACACTCCTTGGCAGCAAATTCCACTGTCGAACAGCTCTTACTGTCAGGAAGTTCTTCCTAATGTTTAGGTGGAATCTTCTTTCTTGTAGTTTGGATCCATTGCTCCGTGTCCGCTTCTCTGGAGCAGCAGAAAACAACCTTTCTCCCTCCTCTATGTGACATCCTTTTATATATTTGAACATGGCTATCATATCACCCCTTAACCTCCTCTTCTCCAGGCTAAACATGCCCAGCTCCCTTAGCCGTTCCTCATAAGGCATCGTTTCCAGGCCTTTGACCATTTTGGTTGCCCTCCTCTGGACACGTTCCAGTTTGTCAGTGTCCTTCTTGAACTGTGGTGCCCAGAACTGGACACAGTACTCCAGGTGAGGTCTGACCAGAGCAGAATACAGTGGCACTATTACTTCCCTTGATCTAGATGCTATACTCCTATTGATGCAGCCCAGAACTGCATTGGCTTTTTTAGCTGCCACGTCACACTGTTGGCTCATGTCAAGTTTGTGGTCAACCAAGACTCCTAGATCCATTCCTGCTGGTGCATTTGCACCATGCCAACATCCCCTTCACCCTGCACCTTCTCATCTGTTTGCAAAGGAAAAAAACGAGGAAAGGATCCACAACCAATACTCTTCTCATGGATCTATGGATCAAATTGCAAATATTTTTAAAAGCATGTGCTAGGCCCCTATGTGCAGGTGTTACTGCAGCTGGCCTATTCACCCCAAAAGCTGCTCACCTGAGCTGTGGTCACCTGGGTATCCCCCTCTCTGGCCACTTTCTAATGTTCCAATGAATGAGCCGTTCACAGGAGCAGCATTTGCAAAAATATGCCAGTCACAGCAACTTGTTAGCATCTCTAGAAGTAGGAGATGTGAGGAGTCAGCTGTGGTTTTTCAGTGGCAAGAGAAATGCTCTCAGTGTGGCTTCAAAATCGCTGTGTGTCGTTACTCATATGCCCCACACAAAGCTGACTGAGCATAGCCATTCTAAACAGATGCTTGCAATGAATACTGAAACTCTTGTCTCAGAAGGCCTACTGTTTACAAAAAAATGGGAGCTGGGAGTTCTCTAGCTCTCACTTCTGGGCCTACAAAGACATGATGGAGGCAGCTACATATTCATATGCCTGCCCTGTTCATTTGTAAAGAAGGAATGAGGATCTATATTCTAGTCAGGTACAACCTTATACCCTCCAGATGTTGTTGAGCTACAACTCTCATCCTCCTTTACTGATTGAGGCTGATGGGAGTTGAAGGATGGCTCCCTGTCCTTGGGCGAGGTAGTTGCATCCTTTGCTTGGCATGAGGTTTTAATCAAAACCCATCAGTTTAAAACCACAAGTGGTTATCCCTTGAGTTCCTTTCCACAATCTCCCTAAAACTCAGATAGGAATCTGGAAATATTTGTTAGCTTGGGAATCAAATGCTAAGCCTGTACTCTTAGAACTTCAAGTACGATAAACGCTGACTGCTTAAAGAAAATAGGTATATAATAAGTACTCTGAATGCATTTCCCAGTTGAAATAAGGGAGAGGCTTTTTAAACATTTGAGCGAACATCTGATAACCTAAGAAGGCTGCTAGAGATTACATCCAGAACAATGTTTTTCCTGTTAAACAAGGGTGGTTCTGTTTATTCAGTGCTCCTGATCTAATTTATGAACTCCAGAACTGAAATGAATTTGATCCCAAAATCGTTTTCTGATCTTCAGAACTGATATTTAACTTTGAGATTGTATTTCAGTATTGATAGCATTCTTTGTCATCCTAACATTTGACAGTATCTGAGAGGTGATATGCAGTAGCATTTCACATTTCACAATATTTGACTGCTCCTGAGATTTCATATTTGACTCCTGCCAAATATCAAAATATAATTTTTAAAAACGTTAGCAACTCTCATGGCAGAAATCATATACTCACTTATTCTCAGTCCTGTAAAATGGAATGGGACTTGCATCTGGGAAGATGCGTATAGGATTGCCTGCAAATTATTCAGCCTTCACATCCAAAATTTGAATCATCAGTATGAAATGCTCTATTCAAATGCTTCAGTCCATAGAAGTACTGGTGAAAGGGAGTAGGTGGGAGATGACTTCCATGCTCCTTCCTCTCCCTGGCAGCTCCCTCACCACCACCAAAAGCATTTAAGAGGAGTCCTGCTGGATTCAAACAAAGGCCCACCTAGTCCAGCATCCTATTTCTCAAAGTGGTCAAGCTATGGGAAGTCCACAACCAAGACATGAATGCAATTGCCTTCTAGCCATTACTGTTCCCCAGTGACTGGTATTCATTGGGATGCTGCCTGTGATCCTGGAGGTAATATGTAGCCATCATGTGCAGTAGCCAGGGATAGTCTTATCCTCCTATAATTCATCTATACGATATATGATATACAATATCTTTATTGTCATTGTCCCATGCAGGACTATGAAATTATAAAACTACATAAAAACTACATAAAACTACAACATTCAAAAACCCCTAAAAACTCTGAAACCCCATTTTAAAATACACTATACTATAGAGACCCCTTATGCTGTGTTTTCCCCCCAGTAGTGATGTATGGAAGTGAGAGCTGGACCATAAAGAAGGCTGATCGCCGAAAAATTGATGCTTTTGAATTATGGTGCTGGAGGAGACTCTTGAGAGTCCCATGGACTGCAAGAAGATCAAACCTCTCCATTCTTAAGGAAATCAGCCCTGAGTGCTCACTGGAAGGACAGATCGTGAAGCTGAGGCTTCAATACTTGGCCACCTCATGAGAAGAGAAGACTCCCAGGAAAAGACCCTGATGTTGGGAAAGATGGAGGGCACAAGGAGAAGGGGATGACAGAGGACGAGATGGTTGGATAGTGTCTTTGAAGCTACCAGCATGAGTTTGACCCAACTGCGGGAGGCAGTGGAAGACAGAAGTGCCTGGTGTGCTCTGGTCCATGGGGTCACGAAGAGTCGGACACGACTAAACGACTAAACAACAACAACAACAATGCTGCGTTTAGAACCAGAATTGCCTTAGTGTAGAAACTGTTTCTCAGGCGGCTAGTTTGGTCTTTATAACCCTATACCTCCTTCCAGAAGGCAGAAGCTGAAAGAGATCATTTCTGGGGTGCGCACTATCCTGCGCTATCTCTGCCGCTTTCTTATGGCACCTGGAAGCATAGATTTGATCTAAGGTGGGAAGAGTGCACCCAATTATTCTCTCTGCAGTCTTTACAGCCCTGGATAGCATTGTTTTTTCCCTGGCCGTGCAGCTCCCAAACCACACACACAGACCATAAGTTAATACGCTCTCCACAGTGCAATGGTAAAATGCCATCAACAGGTCCTTTGAGAGGTTGTTTTTCCGGAGGATTCTCAGAAAATATAATCTCTGCTGTGCTCTCTTCACCAGGTCTTTGCTGTTTTCTCCCCAGGTTAGGTCGTCTCTCAACTACATTCCCAGAAATTGAAACACAGAGACCTGTTCCACACACTTCCCCTCAATAATAATCAAGTCACCAAGTTGGTAGCCATCACTGCAAATTGTGGTCGCAAGTTCCATAATTTAATTAGTTACTGTGTGAAGAACTATTTCCTTTTGTTTGTCATGAATCTCCTATTATTCCACTAAACTGGAGTAAATTCTTCTCCAGATTCCTTCTGCACATTCTATTTTTAAAAATATATATTTCCCTGCTCTCTTCCAACTTCTTCCTGTCAAAAGTAAACTACTTGGTTAGACTGGTTTTGAAAACTTGATCCTTGTAATTTACTGTCAAGATCTTTAGTTTATTTTGCAATTACTACCCAGTGAAGGATGGTCCTGATTTTCAAGTGGTTCCTTCACAGTGATTGGCAACATTATCTTCAAAGCTGGAATAACATTAAGTTCTCTCCTGAGCAGGAACCCCACCAAATTGGTACTTCTGCCTATGTATCTGAGGGCTATTTCCCAGTTACATGTTCGTGTTTTCTCAAAGATCATGTTTTGAATACACCCACCAGTCACTCCCAGGTCTAAAAGCACAACATGGAAATTGCTTGGTGCCACAGGTGGCCACCTAATATGTTAGGAATGAGGATGTGTTGCAAAAGACTCTGTAGAGAAGGCAGAGAAGGTGGGAAATTCTATGACAAGAGTAGAACTGATAGCACTGTGCAGAGGTGGGGAAGATTTTGCCCCCCAGTTGTTGTTAGACTCCAGCTCCCAACTCTTGTCAATCTCAGCCAGGGTCAGCAACATCTGGAGGGCCATAGTTCCCCCAGCATTGGTGGAGAGAAAAATCTATATCTGCCTAGACTGCCCAGATAGTGTTGACCCGGGAGGGAGCCTTTTCAGAAGTGGATCTCCATCTGTGGAATGCTCTCCTTAGTGAGATGCATCTGCCTCTGTCAATTCTGCATTTCAGGAGGAATTTAAAAACATTCCTGTTTACCCAGGCATTTGATGACTGAGGGGTACTGTTCCTGGTAACCTTGAGACCTTGAGATCACTGGATGAGGGAATGTTTTGAACTGTTTGTGGAATGTCTTATATATTTTTAAAAACTGTGACTATTTTAAAAAATTTAAAACTGTTTTTAGAATGCCTTTTTTTAAAAAATGGGTTTTATTGCAGATGTGCTTGCTGTTCTGGGCATCTTTGGGAGGAAAGGCAGGATATAAATTCAAATAAAATTATTATTGATGTGTAGAGAATGTCTTTTGATACATTGTCCACCTCTGAAGTGAAACTGAGGACTGTTCCTCCAATTTCCCCTCCCCTAAGAACAACAGCCTGGAGCAAATCCAAAAGATATTCAAGAAAACTAGTGACATTTCCTGGATGTGAGGTTGGGAAGAGCAGTTCTGTATATCTCTAGACCAAACACATCGCAGGAGTTCTCTTAATCATCTCCCAGAATTGGAGAATGTCAAAATGAAAGGCATGGTTCTTTTCTTATGTCAAAAGCTGCCTGCAAAACAAACAGCATACATACACAAACACTGAAGTTTGTGAGAACACTTTTGCCTGCAATGGTGAGAATACTTTCCCTAACAATGTGCAGTTTCTACAACCCTATTAGACATTCACAAAGGGGCTTAAATGAATACATGGGTGGGAGGAGCAGAGTGTAAGCTGCTGCTACTTCACCAACATTATTCCCTGTCACACTGGGAACCAGCACCTAGTGTGAGATACAGGGCTAAGCCAAGGAGTCCTGGAATTGCCCAGATACTAGTCAAGACAGAGTTCAACAGGGAGCTGTCCTCGTTGACAAGTCCTCCTCTTCCTGCACAGCTTCTAGGTCATTGTCCACAACCACCTTCTCCCTCCTATTGAGGAGACCCTGGCACCTGAGGAAGACCCTGGTGCTAGAACTTCCTGATAGCCAAACAGGCCAACTCAGGGCTTCCCACTGGGTCCTCTGCTGCCTTTGCTTTTGCAGCTCAGGTAGAAAAAGCATGGATCAGGTAATTGTCATGGAGGTTATTGTGGGGCTCGGGTGAAACACACATGAGCTAAATCTGTTCAGGGCATCTTAGGACTTTTGTGAGTTCTTCCAGTTCCTCAGTTGTGGTGGCGCCTCTGTGGAAATCCTATGCCTCTTGCTCAGAGGATGTATCCCTGAGATCTGGGTTGGGCTGGATCTTGACATGGTGAATTCAGGGGCACCCCTCTGCAGAAGGGAAACCCCCTGTACTCATTTTGGAACCCATACAAATTAGTATGGTTCCCTGTTGCACACTTTGAACATGTGGATTGTTCCTAATTTACTTGCCCCATGCCCATAACAGTCTTGCAGTATATCCTACCCCAGCCTGGACAAAGCCTTTACTAGAATAACTTCACACCTCACCCAGAGTTACCACCTTGCCAGTTGACAAACCTGCTTATGGAAATGGCTCTAGGACAGTTACACCGCAGAAGTGGTGATGATTAGTCTGGCTGTGGTTGAGCATAACATTCACAGATCAAAGCCCTTTCGAAAACAGAAAAATGCCATTGGTGTGTCCCACTTCTAAGCAATTAGATGACAAGGAACAGGTTTCAGCTAAGGCTAAAGAAGTCAAATAAGGGAGTGATCTGCAGGGTGTGTGTGAACTAGTTTCAGTTAAATCCCACAGAGACAACTGTTCTCTGGACACTGGAATATGCTTGCAAGGAAATTTCACATAAACCAAAATCCAGCACATATATATGTATGTGTATATGAAATCAAGTATTGTGCATTTAATGGAAATATTCCACATTTAAGAATTCCTTCTCCCAAGTTCATTACAGATCTAGCTTATACTGCTAGCTGTTATTATTCATTCTTCTTCTTCTTCTTCTTCTTCTTCTTCTTCTTCTTCTTCTTCTTCTTCTTCTTCTTCTTCTTCTTCTCCTCCTTCTTCTCCTCCTCCTCCTCCTCCTCCTCCTCCTCCTCCTTCTTCTTCTTCTTCTTCTTCTTCTTCTTCTTCTTCTTCTTCTTCTTCTTCTTCTTCTTCTTCTCCTTCTTCTCCTCCTTCTCCTTCTCCTTCTCCTTCTTCTTCTTCTTCTTCTTCTTCTTCTTCTTCTTCTTCTTCTTCTTCGAATCTAATCCACTCATCATCCAAACAGATCCCAGGACAGTATATAATAATAACAGAGATACTGGAGTACAATAAAAGCAAAACTTCATCCATCATGAAGCAGCCATGTCATATTTTGCACTAGATGACATTTTGTAATTTGAGGGTTGCTTTTGTTATGCACATTCAATTTTAAATGTTTTGTTTTTTAACTTACTGTTGTATAATGCTCGGAAGTGTTTGCTGGGAAGCAGTTTAAGACCCATAAGCAGACTGACTAACTAAAAACCCCCAACAAGAAGTAAAATGACGACAAATTCATCCCCTCTAAAATGTCAGCCAGGCTCATTGGAAGACCAGCTCTGCATGTGGCATGAAGGTTGGCAGCATCAACTCTGCCATGTGGGAATGCCCTGCAGGTGACTGCAGCGCATGGAGACAAACAGTGAAGTGGTGTATCCATAGCAAAGGAGAAATTACCACCGGTAGGAGTGCAGAGAGAAGAAACGCCATGATGCATCTGCAGCAGCACAACTGGATGCCTTCATCCAGGTTAAGGGGTGATATGATAGCTGTGTTCAAATATATAAAAGGATGTCATATAGAGAAAGGTTGTTTTCTGCTGCTCCAGAGAAGCGGACACGGAGCAATGGATCCAAACTACAAGAAAGAAGATTCCACCTAAACATTAGGAAGAACTTCCTGACAGTAAGAGCTGTTTGACAGTGGAATTTGCTGCCAAGGAGTGTGGTGGAGTCTCCTTCTTTGGAGGTCTTTAAGCAGAGGCTTGACAACCATATGTCAGGAGTGCTCTGATGGTGTTTCCTGCTTGGCAGGGGGTTGGACTCGATGGCCCTTGTGGTCTATTCCAGCTCTATGATTCTATGATTCTATGATCTGCCCCAGCTGCAACAAAACATGTCTCTCTCGTATTGGTCTCTACAGCCACAACAGGTGCTTCCAACAGTTTGATTTCAACCCCACAAAGACACACTCCTCCATTGTCTCCCGAGACAGACGGATGCCAGCAACAAAATGCCCTAACCTTGGACGAACGAGTCAAGCATAAAGAGCTGATAATGGAACTTAACAGTTGCCACTCACATGCTCCTTACACAGAAATGAAAGAAGAGGTCACCATCAACAAGAGAATGGCCAGCAAAACGTCAGAGGGTAGCAGGCATGTAAACTCCCCGAATTGCTTAAACCAAGCAATGCTGGAAATAAAAGAGAAACAGAATCCTTCAAATGAAATCATGTAGAATAGATATACAGTGGTACCTTGGTTTACAACCATAATCCGTTCTGGAGGTCCATTTGTAAACCAAAATAGGCTGTAACCCAAAGTGCGCTTTTGCGAATGGGGCCTCCAGAAAATTTTTGTTCGTAATCCCCCCCAAAATGGGTTGTAATCCCAAAAAAGTGGGACACACACTTCCGGGTTTGACGTGTTTGTAATCCAAAACATATGCAAACCAGACTGTTTGCAAACCAAGGTATCACTGCAATATACCGTAAATATTGACAAATGCAATAATGTTTCCACGTGATAAATTAGTAATATTTTATAGGTTTGGGATTACCTTGGTGGCTGGCAGTGGAGGTTGGTCACTGCTCCACCAGCCTCACCTGCCTGCCTTGTTTCTTATATCCAGATCAGCTTCTTCCTCAGGGTTGCCTCTGGGACTGGTAGGGCAGGAGGCCAGGAGCCCAGACGGCAGCTGCTTCAATGGCAGGCAGAGCAGGCTAATTCTAGCTTTGTCCCCATCCTCTGCAAAGGCCACAGCCAGTGCCACCCTCTGGATGGTTTGGAAGTCAGAAGATGGGGGCATGGGGGCTGTCTGAGTGCAGACTGGGGTGTTGTGGATCAGCCACCCTGCGATTGGAAAGTTCATAACATTGTTATTTTATCTGTGACGTGTGATATATATTATTTTATTCATTTAATGAAATTTATATACCACCTTGAGGTGGTTTACAAAAAGAATAAATCAATGAAATTATCAGTAAAAAAAAGTTAACGGCTACTATTTAAAACATTCAAAAGATAATTAAAATCAATGGTGAACTTGGAAAAAACCAGCAGATTAAAACATCTGTCCACAGTCTGTATGTGTGGATGGGCTTGGCTAAACCCAAAAGGGTTTTGGCCAGGCACCAAAAAGATTATAGAGAAGGTGCCTGGCTGATGCCACTGGGCAGGGAGTGATAAAGTGAAGCATAGTTTTAGCCCAGGAACAGAGGAGTGTTTGCAGTCTGAGGTAAACCTGAAGTCTTACTGGCAATATAAAAGGTAAAGGTAAAGGTACCCCTGCCCATATGGGCCAGTCGTGTCCGACTCTGGGGTTGCGCGCCCATCTCGCTTAAGAGGCCGGGGGCCAGCGCTGTCCGAAGACACTTCCGGGTCACGTGGCCAGCGTGACAAGCTGCATCTGGTGAGCCAGCGCAGCACACGGAAACGCCGTTTACCTTCCCGCTAGAAAGCGGTCCCTATTTATCTACTTGCACCCGGGGGTGCTTTTGGCAGGCGCTGGGACCGAGCAACGGGAGCGCACCCCGCTGCGGGGATTCGAACCGCCGACCTGACGATCGGCAAGTCCTAGGCGCTGAGGTTTTACCCACAGTGCCACCCGCGTCCCTGGCAATATAAAAGTTGCTCCCAAACCCAACAACTCAAAAGATAAAAAATATATAAGTTTTAGCAACTTGATTTTGAGATGTGGATACTTGTGTCTGTAATAACTTTCTCACTGGAACCGGGCACAAGCCTCAATCATATTCATTTTGTTCCATTCCTGTGATTTCAGACCAATGTTTGACAAATAAACAAGTAGATTTAAGAACAAGAGGAAAGAGTGCTACTGAATCACAGTGAAGGCCCATCTTCTCTAACCATTGGCCATGCTGGCTGGGGGCTGATGTGTATTAGAGTCCAGCAATATCTACAGCAGCAAAGTTTTCCCTGTCCTGAAGGAATAAGGGCCCATCTGGATCAAACTGAAGACCTAGCCAGCCCAGCATCCTATTCCTATGGCCAACCAGGTCCCTGTGGGAAGCCCTTAAGGAATGAGCACAAGAACATAAGAAGAGCTCTGCTGGATCATGCCAAAGGTCCATCTGCCCCTGCATCCTTTCCTCCCATTGGCCACCCAGATGCCTGTGAGAAGCCACCAAGCAGGATTCGAGCACAAGAGCACCACCTGATATTCCCAGAGACTCGTCCTCAGAGGCGTGCTGACTCTGAACTGGGAGACTTCATAGCTTACAATAGAGCCATCTTCCATGAATGCATCTTAATTTAATTTAAAAGCCATTCAAACTTGTGGCCATTACCACATCTTTTGACAAGGAGTTCTGTAAGCTAATTACTAATTGTGTGAGAGAAAGTATTTGGCTGCCTTAATAGACTGCTTTTGGTTGGTTTCGCTTGTGTGGCCACAAGTTTGGATATTATGAAGAGGAGAAAGTTCTCTCTACTCACCATGCCATGAATATTTTTCTAAACTTCTGTAATTTCAGCTCCCCGTCACCCCCCCTTAAACTAAACAGTACTTAGCTTTTCCTCAAAACCTAGTAAAATGTGGGAACTCAGCTGGCCCCATGACAAGATTAAAAGGGAAGCAAGAAGACTCACTTTGGAAACACTGTGTAACTTCCTAAATTTTTGTCTGAAGAGAAATATTGGCTGAATTTGGAAGCTCAGGCAAAAGATCTATGGGAATTGTTGAAGGGCTTAAAACAAACATTTATTAGCATAATCTGATGGGCAGGGGAGGTGTGCTCGACTAATTTCACTGCCAGTAAAACTCAGCGGTTTTTGGGGAGCTCCTATTCAGACAGACATCTGCAGGGATTCTGTGTGAAGCCAACATAGCTTCAGTTAGATCTGCCCAATTTCTCAAGGGTTCTTGTAAATGTCTCATCCCAACCCAGCATGTCTTCAAAGAGAATTACATTCTCCAAACTGGGGTGAACCAGTAAACAACAAAAGTGTCATTTCCCAATTTTTCCAGGACCGAAAGTGTCATCTCCCACCGCCCCCTGCGCCAGTTCAACACTTGAGCGCTGATTCAGAAGCACTGGAAACTGGACAGTGTGCCTGTCAATCACAAGCAGGAGATTTTATCTGCAGGTTGAAACCATTCCATTGTCTCTTTAATCCATGGACAAGGAATCTGACTACAGTTCCCATCATCCCTGACTACTGCCCCTGCTGGTTGATGGAAGTTGGAGTCCAACAACATCTGGAGGGCAACAGACTCCCCACCTCTATTTTAGGTCATGCCTATTTTAGCCAGCATCCCTTTGCTGCTATTAGCAAGTTCCTTGTTTCATGGGATAGATACAACTAGGTGTGTACAAAACATCCCTGGCTCCCCCCCGCCCCCGGCCAAAAAAAAATTCTCTCAACATTCTTATACGCCAGACGTTTTGCTTAACATAGGAGCCTCCAAATGCACTTCCAGCTTTGCTTTAGGCAAAAGTCTGCTAGCAAGTCAGAGCCTTTTGGAAGTCCCCCTCTCGGAGAAATCCCATATCTTACAGAACTTTTTCTGTCTTTGGTGATTTCTGATTAAGGAGGTACCCCTCAAATTCATTTCAGATTCCCCTTTGAGCAAAATGCTGGCAGCAACTCGGAATGCAATCTCCCCCATGTCTGTCCTTCTATCTGGATGGAGGACGGTAATCCTGGAAAAATTGCTCATTAACAATAATGGTATGTTCCCTGACATAATTAAACATGAAAAGGGATGAAGCTGCAAGTGAAACGCACCTGTAAACAAGCCACTTGAAGTATTTTGCTGAAAGATAATTACACATTGAGGAAGCAGATTAATTAAAGTAAAGCACAAAGGCCGCTGAGAAGAAAGCTTGCAAGCAAAGCAAGTTTTTTTAATTTCACACTATTTCATATATGATAAGTGTTTGCTCTGGAGCAGAGGCTGCACTAAAAGGAACTTTTTCTGGCTGCTAGGCAAACCAAACCCATGCTGTTTCATTTAATTTTTTGCACCCCATGCAGCTCTTGAGCCATATATAAGAGCGGAGCTCCTGATTTCATATCAAAGGGATTCTCTGTACTTCGCCCTCTGCTCTCCCTTCGTCCCATTGCTTCACTTATAGTACCAGCTTGCTTCACTTTTCAGAAAGCTACCATGAACATATGTGGTGGTCCTCGATATCTTGGTGGACGAAGGGGCTTCTCCTCTGTTTCTGTCACTGGTGGCCTGGGTGGTGGTCGAGGCAGCTGTGCTCCTATGTGCCAGCCAGTTGCAAGGACGCAGGGAGCTGGTGGCTACTCCAGCGTGAGCCTTAATAACTTTGGTGGTGGAGGTCGAAGGATTGCTTGTGGTCAGGGCTATGGAGGACAAATCTATGGTGGTATTGGTGGTATGGGCATGGGCGGTCAAGGCATGGGCATGGGTGGACAAGGCATGGGCATGGGTGGACAAGGCATGGTTATAGGTGGTCAAGGCATGGGCATGGGTGGACAAGGCATGGTTATGGGTGGTCAAGGCATAGGTATTGGTGGTCAAGGCATGGGCATGGGTGGTCAAGGCATAGCCATGGGTGGTCAAGGCATGGGCATGGGTGGTCAAGGCATGGGCATGGGTGGTCAAGGGTGTCAGGGTGGCTTTGCAGGTTATGGTAGGATGGGAGGTTTGGGTGGCGGCATGCCATGCAGAGGCGAAGGGATCCGAGGTGTCTCGATGGATGAACGCCTCTTGAAGCCACTTTCGGTTGGAGTTGATCCAGAGGAGCAGAAAGCACGCACACATGAGAAAGAGGAGATGAAGACCTTGAACAACCAGTTTGCCTGCTTCATCGATAAGGTAAGAGCTTGGCCATCCAATGGGCTTTCTCCCCAAGGCAATTTTTAAATGAAGCGGTGGACTCATAATCTGGTGAACCGCGTTCGCTTTCCCGCTCCTCCACATGCAGCTGCTGGGTGACACTTCTTAGAAGTCTCTCAGCCTCACTCACCTCACAGAGTGTTTGTTGTAGGGGAGGAAGGGAAAGGAGATTGTTAGCCGCTTTGAGATTCCTTAAGGGGAGTGAAAGGTGGGATATCAAGTCCAAACACCACCACTACTACTTCTTCTTCTTCTTCTTCTTCTTCTTCTTCTTCTTCTTCTTCTTCTTCTTCTTCTTCTTCTTCTTCTTCTTCTTCTTCTCCTTCTTCTCCTTCTCCTCCTTCTCCTTCTCCTCCTCCTCCTCCTCCTCCTCCTCTTCCTTCTTCATGAGTACCCCAACCTCCTTTAGCTGTAGTTCATTCCGCCTTTGCTCCTTTCCCTTTCCTCCTCTTTTGGGTTTCTGCCATGGTGCTCCCTAGTCCTAGGAGTACGCTCCAATCACATCTATTTATCATTTCCTACTCACCGGTTAAAATCCCACCATGAAATCTACTTCTTAAAAGCCTTTCCTGAAACATAACTATGCATTTAGCGCATATATAAACCACTTTAGGGTGTAAAGGACCCACTGCATTATTTCAGGGAACTTTACAACAGACTTGTTATAAAGATTATGCTCCTATTGCAGAAGAGGAGTTGGGGAGGGAGGCTAAGAGATAGTAGCTTGTTTAGGGCTGCATGCACATCATACATTAAAAGCGCATTCTCCTCACCCCTGGGAAGTCTCATGGGGTCTGTAGTTTGTTCAGGGTGCTGTGAATTGTAACAATGTGATGGGTAAACTACAAATGCCAGGATTATTGGTGGTTGCAGGGGGAGAGTCTTTAAATGTATGGTGTGTACACAGCCTAAAAGACAACATTTGAGCCATGAGCTTCTGGGTTCAAAGTTCTCCTCCTAATTCGCTAAAGTAGCCCTCCAATGCTTTGCATTTGCTCCGTTTTCCTGACATGCTACTTTGTATGTCAAAGCCAACACAGATTTGGTTCCCTCCCTCCTCCTTTGTTTTGTCCATCTTACATCAGTTGTAAAAACCTCTGGTTCTTCGGGGAGCTTCTCATTCCAGTTTCAACTCATGGAGTGAAGAAATGAAATGGCATTGTTTTTCCAGGAGAATGTATTTGGCCTCATTTTGGACAAACTGGGTAGCATATATTTTCCTGTAAAAATGTTGCAAGTATCATAGAGGAAAGACAACTGGTTATTATTATTTTTAAACACACATACACAAATTGCCTTGGGCGAGACTGGAAGGTAGAGTGAAAATGCAAACGTAAGTTGCAAGACCTGTTTGAAAAAAATACTACTTGCAACAAAATTCATTTTGGTTCTGTACTCACACAGTTACTAAGACTTCTGGGTAGTGGAAGAAACTTCAGATTGCATACAAGTAAAATGATATCCTGAATCACTGCAACCAGGTTTGTTGCAGGGTAGTTTAAGAGAACTTATATTCCATCCAGGAAATAAATGCGTAGCATTTAATATTACAGACTTGCAGACTGGTTGCATTAGATTCAGGAGACTAGTTCCAGCACAGGAGAAAAAGAAATGGGAAGTTATAAAGCTACTAGTTTCTCCTTCATCCTTCAGATTATTTTAGCTAACAACTCCCACCCCTTTTCTTTTTCTTGTCTGCTGGAAATCTTCTCATACGTTTAGTACAATCCATATGCAATGCATTGAATGCTGCATTCTTATTTTCTGCATGGAAAATAAGTTCCCTGAAAAACTAAACATTTGAATTCCAATTCATTTGTTACTTAGGGATAAAAGGGTGCTTAAGAACCAGTCCCATACCCACAAGAGCGTTCCTTCTATTAATTGTGAGCGTTCCTTCATTCAAACAAGCACCAGGGAGCTTTGTATTAGGGGAATCAGTTTATGGTTTGTTTCTGAACTGTTTTATCTAACACCATGAGAACCTCTGGAAAAGGTGGGAGTGTCTTATCTTTGGTGCCCACCCCCAAGTGAATTAAGAGCATCAAAGAACCTTCTGGAACAGAGATGTCATTGGATTCCAACTCCCATCAGCCCCAGACAGCATGTTCAAAAAAGACCCTCCAAGTGTCCCTATATTCCAGGGGTGCCCCGATTTAGAGATGCCATCCCAGTTTCTGATTTGATCCTGGAAGGTCCCAATTTTCCTTAGGATGCCCCTACTTTCATTGGAGAAATGTTGGAGGGTGTGGTAGGATGTCCCTGTTTTCACTGGAGTAATGTTGAAGGTATGGAGTTATCCAACCCCCAAGTTGTCTGAAGGCAATCCTGTATAGGGAAGTTTTTATTTAATGATGATGATGATAATAATAATAATAATAATAATAATAATAATAATAATAATAATAATAATAATTTATTTATACCCCGCCCATCTGGCTGGGCCTCCCCAGCCACTCTGGGTGGCTTCCAAAAGAACATTAAAATACTGTGATACATCAAACATTAAAAGCTTCCCTAAACAGTTTAATGTTTTGCTATGTTTTTATATATGTTGGAAGCTGCTCAGAGTGGCTGGGGCAACCCAACAAGACATGTGGGGTATAAATAGTAAATGTATCATTATGGAATGGGACATCCATGTTTTCATTGGATAAATGTTGGAGGGTATGTCAAAGGTCAGGGGAGATGGGAGCTTTAGTCCACCAATATCTGGAGGGCCACAGGTTCCCCATGCCCAATTACAACTTCTAACTTTCATTCATAGCTCAGCCAGTACAGCATTAGACTTTTTATCTCAGGGTCTTGGGTTTGAGCCCTACATTGGGCAAAAGATTCCTGAATTCAGGGGGTTGGACTAGATGACCCCTGTGGTCCCTTCCAACTCTGCAATTCTCTCATTCTATGATTCTATAATTCCCAGTAGGGAGTGGGTGGCTATCTTGCTCAACACATAAGTTAACTGGCAGGAAAGGTTTGTTTGTACTTAGTTTTGAGGTCTATGACTAAACTGCACTGAAGTATTATTAAAAGAGGGTTTGCTTGTTTTGGGTTTTGTTTTTTTTTTAAAAAAAAAAACACAATGCAAAATGAGGTAGTAGACCAAGGTGACAGAATGCAGGATGTTACCTCTTCAGACCATGGGTGGTGCGGCGGCATTTGTAGCATGTAGCCCCTTCATTCATTTGGGTTGGTCAGTTGGTAGAGATAAGTCACCATTGACTGCTCGCATCGCACCACCCCCAAACTTGCACAAACCCTATTCCTGATTTGGCTACTAAATTCTTGAAACCTTGAAATTCTGACAATCTGCATTTCATTATCTCAAACAGAGGATTTTCTGATAAGCAGTACAAGGAGTCTAGTGTGATTCCTATCTGTTTAATTTTGTTCTCCATCCCTCTTAACTATCCTGATTATTGGTATTCAGCTAACATGGCCGCAGCAAGAATATTAGGTCCATATCTGTAATGCAGCCACAGCTAAAAGTTATATGTTAGGAACCAGGGTTCTGGACATAAATCAGCATAGGGGACACAATTTGATACACCAAAGAATTTCCGGAGGAAAAGTGAAGTCTTTCAGTTGCCTGGTTGAAGGCATTTAACCAAACTGGGATAACATACAGTAAGCTACTGAGCTATAGCCTACCCATAAGATTTTAGGCCTTGTAATTTGATCTGCACAGGGGCGAGGTTTCATTTTGGATTGTTGCTAGAAAAGCATGAACAAGAATGTGTGTTCTCACCTCTGAATTCTGCTATGTAATGCACAGCAAGAAATTAGGTCTTGTTGGGAGGCCTGCCAGAATGGGAAGTATAACTGGAGGCAGTGGAAGACAGGAGTGCCTGGTGTGCACTGGTCCATGGGGTCAGAAAGAGTCAGAAGAAGAAGAGTTTGGATTTGGTATCCCGCTTTATCACTACCCGAAGGAGTCTCAAAACGGCTAACATTCTCCTTTCCCTTCCTCCTTTCCTCCCCCACAACAAACCCTCTGTGAGGTGAGTGGGGCTGAGAGACTTCAAAGAAGTGTGACTAGCCCAAGGTCACCCAGCAGCTGCATGTGGAAGAGCAGGGAAGCAAACCCGGTTCACCAGATTACGAGTCTACCATTCTTAACCACTACACCACACTGGCTCTCAGACAATACTAAATGACTAAACGACTAAATAACAACATGTTCCTTTCAGGTCCGATCCCTGGAGCAGCAGAATAAGGTGCTTGCCACCAAGTGGGAGCTTCTGCACCAGTGTGTCCAACCTGCAAGGAAGAACCTTGAAGGATACTATGAGAATTTCCTGGCCGCACTTAAGAAGCAGCTAGAATGCCTCTTGAGTGAGAGACAGAAACTGCAACATGAACAGAAGAACATGCAGGAACTGGTAGAGGACTACAGGTCAAAGTAAGTAACCTCATTCACTAGGGTGTGGTGTGCTGCACTGGTGTGGCAGGAGACAATGGCAAGTGTGGTGGGAAAATTCAAGGACAATCAAATAAGCATTTAAACATCTCAGTGTAGTATAGTGTAGTACAGGCATGTCCAACAGGTCGATTGTGATCTACTGTCCGATCATCCGATCATAGTGCTCTCTTGGTCGATCGTGGACCCCCAGCAATGTACCCCCCCCCCAAAAAAAGCTCAACAACTCTGACAATGGGTCAGTTGTCCAGTTGTCTTATACTATGAGTAGATCACAGTCTCTCAAGCGTTGGATGTGCCTGATGTAGTATAATTTTATTTTATTTTTATTTTTTTGCAGAATATGGATAGATATCTTTTCAAAATCAAGCACTGCTGGGGGTTGTTTTGTTTTGTTTTCCAATGTGTTTCTCATCAATAAAATTTGGTGCGGCACGATCAATTTTTTATTCTGAAAATGTGGCCCTGAGAAAAAGGTTTGAGAACCACTGCACTAGATGAAACTTTTGCAGCCTGCCTAACTCCTCACCCAGGACTAGAGGGGCCATTTTAATAATTCCTCTTCTTCTTCTTCTTCTTCTTCTTCTTCTTCTTCTTCTTCTGGAAAAAAAAGTTTCTATTCCAATTTCCCCTTCTACACATTGGGAGAAAACCAACTAAGTCACACTCAGAGTAGCCCCATTGAAATCAATGGACTTAATTTATTTCATCTGCATTATGCAGATGATATCACCCATTAATTTGATTTGATATCACCCATTAATCTGCAGAGCTGCTTTTCAAGATAAGATTGTTTGATATTGAAGGGCTCATATACATTGCCATTTGAATCTGTAGCCATCTCTAGAGACGGGGAAGAACAATTAAAGGCAAACTTCCTCATTTGCACTTTCTGAAAAAGTGCATGAAGGGAAACCCAGCCATCCTTCAAAACTGTCTGAATTATGCAGTGCAGTTCTCCAACCAAGCAATGTGTACAAAAATGCATGTACTAGGGTAAAATGTGAATAAAATGCATATATTTGTGAAAATAACCTACAAAATGCATTATATAAGGGAAGTTTGTTTTGCAAAAATGTGTATGTGCAGTTGTATGCACAGTTGTATGCACAGTTGCCTACAAAAAAGAGTGTATAAATTGAGAAGATTGAATTTTTAAAAACTCAGCTGGTTTCTGTTCACTACCATTGTTCCATCCTCTGTGCTGCTCAATTAGTGCTATTTTGTTCTTTGGAGAACTGCTTCCCCGCCCTGTTTGATCCCATGATCCCATCATTGTTTCATGGGATTAGGTAGCCAATCAGATTTGACTACACAATGACATCAGTGTGGATAAATGAAGCCAATTCAGAGTGAGGCCAATGTATCTTTATATCAGTCATGTGGGTGATTCTAGGCAACTGGATTGCCCTCACTCTGGAGTGGTAAACACTTTCATGCAATCTCTGGAAAATCAGCCAATGGGGGAATCTTCCAGAACTGCCCAAGTTGTTAAAGAAAATCACTCCCAATTTTGTTTTTGCCTTAGTGCAGAGGTCAGCAACCTAAGGCCCATCGGCCGGAAGTGGCCCGTGGATGTCATTTGACCAGCCCACAAGCTGCCCCCGAACCAAGCTGCCTGCCCGCCCACTGCGCTAGACCAGCACAGCGCGGTACGGGGACTTGCTTCCGCGGCGCCGAAAATTGCATCTGCAATTGCACACGCAATCTGGCCAACAGAGGGATCTCTGCGGGGCCGATCCGTCCCAGTCAAGATAAACCTTGCTGACCCCTTCCTTAGTGTAAACACTCCTTTCTTGGGTCCCACTAATGGTTCTTGCAAAGCAGGTTTTTTGTTAAATTCTTCCAACAGTAAGAGCAAACCCTAAGTTTTTTTCCCCTACTCTCTCAAAACAGATATGAAGAGGAAGTCAATAGGCGCACATCAGCAGAAAATGAATTTGTGGTGCTCAAAAAGGTAAGAAGTTGTGGCCTGGAAAATATTAATTACATACATACAGTCTAACTAGCATGGAGCACCTGGAACTGTGCACATGATACTTTGCCCATAAAGGCTACCCTATATGCACCTCAGTTAAAGCAGATACTCTGTACACATGCAGCAAGAAGTGATTCCTGGAGATGTTTCTGCTTTCCGGAATCATGAAAATGCCAATTCCAAGACAGAAAGAACAGAATTAATTTTAGCTTTATTAAATTCAATACTACCAGTCCTTCCTTCTTTCCTTTCATGTTTCTTGTGTGTTTTCCTTCTCTCTCCAGGATGTTGACAGCGTGTTCCTCACCAAGGAGGAACTAGAATCCAAAGTAGATGTGTTGGCACAAGAGTTGGAAGTCCTGAGATGTGTCTTTGCAGAGGTACGATTTAATATGAACCATGTGGGAAGCTTGTCCCTAAAGAAATAGGAACTTATTACTTGGACATCTGATACAAAATGGGATTTAGGTATGCTTGGTCACCGCCCCCACAACTGCTACACAGGCTCACTGAAAGTGCCTGAGGCAAGCCACCATGTCAGACTCAGTTCAGTTTCCCCAACTGTAAAATGGGAGTCACAAAGTCCCATGTCATTATTCACCTCTGTGGAATCTCCTGTTTGGAGCTTTGTAAGGAACAACTGAAGGGAAGAGGAAACTCTTGTTTATGTGTATACTGTATGCATCAGAGCTTGAGCCACATTGCAGATAAAGGTAAAGGTAAAGGTACCCCTGCCCGTACGGGCCAGTCTTGACAGACTCTAGGGTTGTGCGCCCATCTCACTCTAGAGGCCGGGGGCCAGCGCCGTCCGCAGACACTTCCGGGTCACGTGGCCAGCGTGACAAGCTGCATCTGGCGAGCCAGTGCAGCACACGGAAACGCCGTTTACCTTCCCGCTAGTAGCGGTCCCTATTTATCTACTTGCACCCGGGGGTGCTTTCGAACTGCTAGGTTGGCAGGCGCTGGGACCGAGCAACGGGAGCGCACCCCGCCGCGGGGATTCGAACCGCCGACCTTTCGATTGGCAAGTCCTAGGCGCTGAGGCTTTAACCCACAGCGCCACCCGCGTCCCCTCCACATTGCAGATAAGATGGTACAAATGAAAACAAAAACAGGAAAAGGGGCATATTTATTTGGATAGATGGAGGTTGCATCCTACAAATTCAGTTTATTCCAACCATACTCAATGGGAATGTCTCCATTTGCCTAAATGTTTACATTTTAATATTGGGTAGAAGTTATTCCCTACAAATGTATCTTTGAAGACAGCTTGGGAGCATCTGTTGTTATTGCGATCCAGCACATTTTTACAGAATTTGTCTTAATTAGAGCAATTTGAAAAGCCCAGTAAGTAGTCCAACTCATTTGTCTGACCAAATTAGGAGCAAGGTTAGCCATGTGCAATCTTACAGTGAGACCATATCATGTTCTGCAGGAGTTGGCTCAGTTCGACCACCAGATTGGTGACACCTCGGTGGTTCTGAAAATGGACAACACGCGAGACTTGGACATGGACCTCATCCTTAAAAACGTAGAAGCCTGGTATCAGAATATTGCTCATACCAGCAAACAAGAAGCCGAAGCTTTTTACCACAACAAGGTGAGTCAGAGTACCAGAATTAATCCCCATTTAGGGTTCTCTGCAGATGATCAGTATTTAGCGCAACAAGAATACAGCTGCCCCTTTATTCATACTATAATGTATGGTCACGGTGCCATTTCAGCCCAAGGAACCATTGTGATGTTGGAATGTGCAGCTTGGAATGTGGCTACACAAGTGCTTGACTTGAACATCAGCACTCAGGCAGCAAGGCAGAGACCCTTCTTTCATGTACCAGGCAGCAGATTGTTCAGCAGTGATCTCTCCACCCTGCAGCAAACCTATTGACTCTGAAGCATATGTTGATTTTTAAAATAGTTGGTTATTGAGTTGGTGACTGAAACTATTGTGGAAGATCGTTTAGAGATCTATGTGCACACTGTAGATCAGGGGTCGGCAACCTAAGGCCCATGGGCCGGAAGCAGCCCACGGAGGCCATTTAACCGGCCCACGAGTCACCCCTGAACCGAGCCGCTAGCTCAGTGAGTCCCCGCATGCTGCGCTAAACCGGCGCAGTGCAGCACAGGGACTCTCTTCCGTGGCTCTGGAAATCACTTCTGCGCATGTCCAGATGCCAAAAATTGTTTCTGTGCAGGCGCAATTTTCAGTGTCTGGGCATGTGCAGAAGCGATTTTCAGAGCTGCGAACACGCACAGATGCGATTTCCAGCATTGCGCTGCGCTGGCCCAGCCCACGGAGGATCTCTGCGGGAGTGATAAGCCTTGCCAGCAGTGGCATAGCGTGGGTTGTCAGCACCCGGGGCAAGGCAAGTAATTTGCGCCCCCTAACCTGTGGATTTGCGCCCCCTAACTTGTGGATTTGCCCTAACCCCAGATGTTGCGCCCGGTGCGGCCGGCCCCCCCTGCACCCCCCACGCTACGCCACTGCTTGCCAGCTTCTGCTCTAGATAGTGGTCCTTTGCTCTAGGTCAAAACTAGAGGCATTTTGGCCACACACACAAGTTGTATCATAATGCAGCCTAGAATTAAAGTGTGATCCTAATAAAGCCCTTAAAAATCAGTGCATCTTATTCCCTTAAAAATGCACTTTGGACTGTGCCTCAACTTTGGCTAAGTTATATCATTATCATTTAAGAGTTATACCGCAAATATCATTATAGTAGACATCGTACATAAATTCCCAATAACGGGCTGTGCCAATAGAATCCAGCATTTCAAATTCAAGACTTGCCCGCATGTACACAAAGTGCACAATTCAGATTTATTTGGGTGCTAACACCTGCACTCATTTTTATCCCCTGGATTAAAGATCAACGTTGCGGGTGGTATCCAACAAAGTACCCTCTCTAGCACAAGGACCTTTGGCTGTGCAATGGAACTTCCCTCCATCTCCTCTCCCTGTGCCCCGCTCCACACCACACTAAATCCGCTCAAGAGGTTCCCCCAGGCCTCCAGATCAGATTTGCAAGGGTGCAAGGGCATGCAGGGAGAGGGACAGGAAGTTCAGTTGTACAAGCAGCAATTCTTGTACTGGTGGAAGTAATTAACTGGATACTCCATTGTGTATATATAAATAAAAATGTGCATGTTTCAGTAAGTGCATAGTTATGGGCCCTTTTCAGCAAATGCATTATAGGAGATAAAGCCATTTCCGAACTGGAGAGGAGAGGGGGTTGTGGGCTACCCCCTCCCACACACACAGGGGCTGGCCTTTTGCCCCCGTGAGAGCAAGGGAATCCCTGGGCGTGCCTGCAGCCCTGCCCGCCAATCGGCGGGCTAGGGAGGCGTGGCCTCACCCATTTAAGGCCAGGCACGACCAGGGTCCTCTTTGCCCCGTTCCAGCTGACCGGTTTTCCCATCCCACCCACCCTTTAGGCTTAGTTAGCTATGACCTTGCTATGGACTCCGGTTGACCGCCGCAAGGGGCCTGGTAGGAATTTTTCCAATTTGGCGCATTTCCAGCCTTTTGGTTTTTTCGCCTACCTCGTAGCAAATGTCACAACTTCCTCGGTATTGGTGGTTAGGCATTGGCAGGGGGAATTGTTATGCAAATGAAGGGGGAAGGAAGCGCCATCACCTTCCCCCAATGAAAGGGGTAGTCTGGTAGAGGACTCCGGGGGGCGTTGCCTTGTCCGAAACCTAAGGAGGTAAGGGCCTCCGGCACGCCCCCGAGCGGTGACACCCGTGGGATCCTAGTTGGCGTACTTTAACAGGACCCCCACGGCTTGTGGATAACCCTTCCCGGTCTCCATGCCGGGTAGTCGATAGGAGCCAATGCCCAAGGCCAATACCTTCCTATTCCTGTAATCAATAAAGTTGTGGCCTTTTTTATGCCCATTAACCTTAAATAATGTTTCCTGTGTCTTCATTTCACATGGGGGAGGGGACTTGCCACGCAAAGCACTGGTTTCTTACCTTGACACTTCAGCAGCTATTCAGGTGGTAAGAGTGGCGCTGATTCCCAGGAGTAACTGTGTTTTCCTTGCACTAGATTGCAGAAATGCAGAACCACCGGGGCAAATTCAACGAAGAGCTTAAATGCAACCAGCATGAGATCACAGAGCTGAACAGAGTGATCCAGAGGCTGCATAGCGATACTGACAATGCAAAGAAGCAGGTAGAGCAAGTCTTGTTTTAGCCACTTGTCTCAGCAGATGAACTTGTCTTCCAGTAACGGCAATGGTGCTGATCACAAGCGACCCATAGACAAAGGCCTAATATAGTAGTTCCCCAACTGTGAGAATGGTTGGAGGGTTTGCTGCAAGAAAGAACCCAGATATAGCAACATTCTGCCCTTCCTTCCTTCCTTCCTTCCTTCCTTCCTTCCACTTGCCTCTGCTGGGAATGATTTTGCTGTGCCTCTGTATTGGATACAATAAGATCATTTGATTATTACTGATGCAGAGGAGGAGCAGATTGACCAGCTCTCAAAAAAGTTGTGTGGTGTGAGGCTGCATAGCAATAGTGGAACATTTGCCTTGCTTGCAGCAGCTCCTAAGTTCAATCCCCTGAATATCCAGGCAGGGCTGAAAAATGTTCCTGTCTGCATTGCCACTGACCATCACCAGTAGACCATACTGAGCTAGATGGAGCAATAGTCTGACTTGGTATAAGGCATGTCCAATGGACTCTTCTGGTGGCTTTGATCTTTTGGTCATAAGGCATCAGCTACTGCCAACTACTAAATGCTAGCACATGACAACTATCAAAGATGGTTACATCTGAAATGACCATTGCAAATGAACTATTAAATATCTAAACCCCGTCACATGCTAGCCATTCAGATACTGTAAATTTCCAATGACTGAAATCATACCTCAAAGTTAAATCTCCAAGATATACAGTCGTACCTTGGATCTTGAACAACTTAGTTGCCGAACGTTTTGCCTCCCGAACGATCGGAAACCGGAAGTGAGTGTTCCGGTTTTCAAACTTTTTTTGGAAGCTGAATGTTCAGCGGGGCTTACACAGCTTCTGATTGGCTTCAGGAGCTTCCTGCAGCAAGTCAGAAGCTGTGCTTTGGTTTCCAAACGTTTTGGAAGTCAAACGGACTTCCGGAATGGATTCTGTTTGACTTTCAAGGTATAACTGTAAACCACGTATCATTGGGTGTCATCATTACAGATTGTCTAATAATATGATATATGAGTGTTCAGGGGATATTTGCAGGATATTTGCTGAGGGGCATTCAGAAAGCCATCTCAACCATATCCATGACTACCCATTGAAAAGGATGATGAGAAGAGCCTTTGAGAATAATCACATAGCCTTTCCTATTCTTTGCACTGGCAAGGTCCCCAAAAGACAAGTTGCAGCAGCAGAGAGGAAAGCCAGTGCTTGCTTTTACTACTTCAGGGGTAGGGAAACAGTGGCTCTCTTGATGTGGTTGACTTTGCCACCCCTGACCATTGGCTATACTGGCTGAGCATGGTAGGATTTGGAGTCCAACAATGTCTGAAGGGCCGCAGGTTCCCTATCCCTGCCCTCAGTCATCAGCACTGCAAGAGGCCACGGAGATCCCATTTCCTTCTGCTTTTAGCTTTGTCTTGAGTATCTTCCTGGCAAACCATTCATTTTTATTCTTTTCCCCATTCCCAGGTTGCAAGCCTGCAGTCAGCTATCTGCGATGCTGAGCAGCGTGGCGACATTGCCCTAAAAGATGCACGGAGCAAGCATGTTGAACTGCAGACAGCCTACCAGCAGGCCAAAGATAAATTAGCTTGCCTGCTTCGTGATTATCAAGAGCTGCTAAACACCAAGCTGGCTTTGGATATTGAGATTGCTACTTATAAAGCAATGTTGGAAGGAGAGGAGAACAGGTGGGGTGCCATTTTGAATATATGCATATAATTGAATGGATATGTTTTTTGGGTTCTAGCTACCATTTGCCCCGGGCAGCATGGGCAATGATTATGGAGGGTGGAAGTTGCAGACCCACAGCATATGGAGGACCATAAGTAGGGATGTGGGAAAAGCTTGATTCAGGTCACATTCAAAGTTGCATCTGCCAATTTTCCACTTTCAGAAACATAGTGCGTACGGAATCACAGCCATCCTGCAAAATTCACACTTCACTGGCTTTTTATCAGCCAAGTAATCAGTGCAAAAATGCACATATTGAGGTAAAATGTGCATGAAAAGGCATATAGACTGGTAGGGGCCCCTCTGTTAGATTCCCCACCACCAAGACTCGCTCCCGGCGTCCTCCTTTTTCATCTTCAAAATACAGTGGTGCCTTGCAAGACGAAATTAATCCGTTCTGCGAGTCTCTTCGTCTTGCGTTTTTTTCATCTTGCGAAGCACGGCTATTAGTGGCTTAGCGGCTATTAGCGGCTTAGCGGCTTTAAGAAAAAGGAAACAAACTCGCAAGAACTCGCAAGACGTTTCGTCTTGCGAAGCAAGCCCATAGGGAAATTCGTCTTGCGGAACGACTCAAAAAATGGAAAACCCTTTCATCTAGTTTTTCGTCTTGCGAGGCATTCGTCTTGCGGGGCACCACTGTATGGCAATCGTACAAAAATTCCGTATGTAAGCCACCTTCAGTTGTAAAATAATTAATGCATTTTGTTTCTCTGTTCCTAACAGGATATGCACAGGGAACCCTGTCAGCGTTGGTGAGTATATTCAACATTCACCTCATTCCAAAACAAATCAACAGCTTACTGGGGGGTTGTTTGCTTGTTTGTTTGGATTTGTAAATCTATCAGCAAAATAACAGAACCTGCTTTCTTGGTCTTCACAGCTATGGTGAGTGGCGGCTTCCCGGTTGGCGAATGTGCACCTGGAGCTGGAATGGCCTTTGGAGCTGCTGTAGGAAGAGGCGTAGAACATGGAGTTGGTGCCTACGGCGGCGTTGGGGATGGGTTCAGCTCTGGAAGTGCAGGATGTGTCCACACAATGGGCTCCCGAACTGCAGCTGGCTCAGTAGGCAGAGCGGCCGGTGTTGGTTATGGGATTGGACATAGTGCTGGAGTAGGAGCTGCAGGAGGGTTCAGTTCCAGAAGCGGAGGCTACGCTTCGAGCATTACTACCACTAAGCATGAGGTGACCTCTGGGGGTGGGAGACACAGCTCAGGCATTTCTACAGAAGGGAGTTGTGGGGGTGGCCACCATGGTGGGATCCACCACGCAGTAGGGGGAGCCGGAGGAATTAGCTCCTCTGGGAGCGGGGGCTATGGGGTTGGAGTGCAGAACTTGGCTGCTGGGGGGGCTTATGGCACCGGGTCTGGTGGAGGCATGCTATCAGCTATATATGGCGGTTCTCGAGGGGACTGCACCACCGGTGTTAGAAATGTGCATGTAACATCCGTCAGTTCTTCATCCAGAAAATGCCTCCACTGAAGCCCAGCTGTTGGGAAGGGATGAAGCCCACCTGTAGACAGCTGCACGAATCATTCAATTTGTGGCCAGTGGCAGCCATGTGCTAAAGTAACAGCCCTGCCCAACATACGATCTCTAGCAGAGAAGTTTCTGATTTCTTGTGGATTGCTGTAGCTTGAGTTCAATGGCTCGGTAGCTATCTTTGGGAATTATTTTGGCTATGCAAGCAATCTCCCTCCATGGTTTCTCCTTTCCCCCTTTTTCACCCCCTGGGTTTTCTTGCACAGGCTAAATTAGGACTCACTACATTTGGATTCAGAAATCTCCCCCTCCTCGTTCTAGCAAAGCATTTCAGAAGGGGAAGCAATGGCTTCACCGTCCAATATGAGATTGCAAAGTAGCATTTCTCTTTCCAGTTGCGTTGCACAGGAATGACATTTAGCTATATGCAATTTTTACTCGGTTGGTTTTTGTTGACCCTGCTTTGCATGTATGCTCTCATCATACCAGAACACTCCCTTTGATATAAATTACAGTATTGTTGCAACTAGACCTGCAACAGATGTGGGTGCTTAGAGGTCAAATTAATCCAAAATTGTTAGAAGCCAAATTTGAGGGTTGGGGGGAAGTGACGGTGTGTGGTGTGTTTACCTGCAGTTAACTTGTGCATCAGTACCCTGGTTTTGGTGACAAGAATTGCGTTTCAACCTTCCTAAAAGCTGTTTATGGAATTCAATATATATATATATCAAGAAATCTTCAGAATTATTCTGTGAAATTCTGTTTCAGCTCTACTTGCAATAAAAATTAGTAACAATTAAGCACTTTTATATGCTTTCCCCACACTTCAATGCATGCATTGCTATTTCGTTTAAAAACTGGTTCAAAACATCTTGTGCTGTCTGTATCTACACAGTTGTAACATCACTGCCTACACTTTGCTTCTTGTCAAGAACTCCAAAACCTCGTCTGCATTTTAAATAAACTGCATGCATGCACCTGGCTTCCGTCTTACATAAGTGTTTTCCATTCCCCCCCTCTCTCTGAGAAAACAGCAACATTTAACTAAACTTATATATGCTAATACAGGCCCTCTTTTGAGACAGGTATTTTGCGGCAATGTGCTTTGCAACACATTATTGATGCAATAATAGTTCATCATTGGTGGATTTATTCTGCTTCAATTAGTCTGTATTGCAATGCTTCGCCAGTGCTATCACATAACTGCTATTTGCAGGAGCTACAGTGCTACAGGGACACGGGTGGCACTGTGGTCTAAACCACTGAGCTTTCGGCTTGCCGATCGGAAGGTCAGCGGTTTGAATCCCCGTGACGGGGTGAGCTCCCGTTGCTCGGTCCCAGCTCCTGCCAACCTAGCAGATCGAAAGCACCTCAGTGTGCAAGTAGATAAATAGGTACCACTCTGGCGTGAAGGTAAATGGCGTTTCTGTGCACTGCTCTTGTTTGTCAGAAGCGGCTTAGTCATGCTGGCCACATGACCCAGGAAAACTGTCTGCAGACAAACGTCGGCTCCCTCAGCCAGTAAAGCGAGATGAGCGCCGCAACCCCAGAGGCGTTTGCTACTGGACTTAACTGTCAGGAATCCTTTACCTTTACCTTTTTTACAGTGCAACAAAATGGAGACAAAAAATAAACTGGAATAGGATTTCAGCAGGAAGTAATGGGATAGGCACACATTAGAAATGGAGCAATATGGCCACTCCAGAACTTTTGCAGCAGCAAGTAATATCAAAAATGGGGTCACCCATGACCAGCCCAATAGCATCATGAGCTCAAATAATCAAAAATGAACAATAAAAAGGGTGTCTGGAGGGGTCCATAGTTGCTTGGATAAGGCCTGGTCTACAAATACAGAAGAATTAGCTTGACTTGAGATGGTAAAATCCTACCCAATAGTTTAGTGGAATGGAGGTAAAGATCCTAAATTCTGAGGCTGCTTTGGGAGAAATACTGGGATACAAATTGAATACATAAAGGAAAAGGTTGGCCAAAAGAATTGTCAGCGGGTTTGCTGTTTGTCTGTGAAATATTCTTAAACTTCATAACGAAAACCCAATAGGTGTAAAACAGAAAATGGGGACATCTCATAAAATGGCCCAAAAGAAAACCCACCGACAGCCACTTTCTTTTAGCTATGTCCTGTGATGAGGTGTGCTTAGAAGGCAATCCTTTGCTTCCTGTCTTGGGTACTTGTACTTATCCCATGAAATTACAGAGGCCGTTGATCATGATTAATAGTAACCACAACAAGAAAATAGATGGGTGAACTTTCTTTCCCCCCTTTGGAAATGGCTTCATGTGAAAAAAAAAAGAAACATTTTTTGAAGAAGTATTTCTTTGAAGCATCCAGAAATGGATCCCAAAAGACCAGGTGGACTGGATGGACTGTTACAATTTTGAAATGCTATATAGCTATATGCTATATACAGGCAGATTTCCTTGCCAGGCTTTTAGATATGCAGTTGTAGTAGAAGAAGCATCAGATATGCCAGTTGCAATGTGGCTAGTGATTTTCATCTGTAGAACCTTTCTAATGCAACCACCAGCACATACACCCTGTCCGGTTCTGGCTTTTCCTAGAATAAAAAGGCCAAAGCAAGGCTGAGCAACAGTTGAAGCTGGACAATACCCACCTTCTCAACCCAAGCCTGTACACATTGTTCAATTCCAATTTATTATCACCATCATGCTACTAAAGTTGGCTGGGACAACTTGCCACTAGAATACTACTGATAACCCACCAAGCCAAATACACAGCCCTTTAGCCATAATAAAGTGCTTGAGAACCCCCCCCCTAGTTTTGCTGTCCAGAATAGCAAAAACAGACTTACAAAGTCCCTGGGTTCCTGCCCCACATTGCTGATTGGCTTAGTAGACTGCCACTTATGAAGTCCTCCTCTAATGGGTTAGGGCCATCACTCTGTGGCTGAACACATTATTTGGACGCCAAGGTTCCAAATTCAGCCCCTGTCATTTCCGCCTAAAGAATTAGGTAGAGGAAGGTGCCATGCTTTAAGACAGGGGTAATCAACATGGTGCCCTCCATATGTTTTGAACTACAGCTTCCACCATACCTGACCATTAGTTGTGACTCCGTTGACAAAAATGTCACATCCAATTGGATTAAATGGCAGTGGATCAAACACAGGAGCCAACTTCAGGGGGCTGTGGGTGCCTGGGCACCTGCAATAATATAATTGTGGGGGCTGGGGACCCATAAAATCAATGAGAAAAGCCAGCAGGCACTGCCTCTATGAGAGAAGCAGTTCAGCTCCGCCCTCCACAACCCTCCAGCAAGGCACCCTTTTTGAGAACATGGGACTGAGACTGAGCCTCTCACAGAAAAGTGTGCCTCACTGGCTGTGGAAAAGAGGAGGAAGAGGAGCCATTGCCACTGGCCGCCATTACATGAATGTGCGATGTCACACGCACCCGCCTGCACGTAGTGCATGTGATGTCACACACACTACGTGTAGTTGTGTGTGTGATGTTCCACATCCGTGTTGTGGCGGCCAGTGGCAGTAGCTCCTTTTCCTCCTCCATTCCGCAGCGGTGGGCACCCACAATCCTGAGGACCAGATGGCACCCCGGGATCAAATAAAGCTGAATGACGATATCAAGAACGGCATCCAAACCACATGAATGCCGGATGTGCATTGCTGAAAGCAGGGGGTGTGCTTTTCAACACAAACCAAAAAGAACAGCATGAGGAGTTTCGACTCATCCCTAATTATAGCATTGGAAATAGCTCCCTGATTCACATTCTGAAATGGGTTGTTAATAACCACAATAGCATCAAACAAGAAAATTAGTGGGTGGGAAGATGGAAGCTCCACGACGAATTATGTCACTTGCCCAACATTCTAGGCATAAGAGTAGTATAGGGGGACCAATCAAACTCTAGGGGTGGGGCATAAGCATTTGACAGGAAATAGCACCCTTATACTACTCATGAGTGTAGCAGAAAGATATCCCAACTGGTGCAATTCAGTGTGAACATAACTCTCTCATTTCAGTTCCGCCCTCCACAACCCTCCAGCAAGGCACCCTTTTTGAGAACAGGGGCTTGAACACAGAGGCAGAGTCTGAGCCTCTCACAGAAAAGTGTGCCTCACTGGCTGTGGAAAAGAGGAGGAAGAGGAGCCATTGCCACTGGCTGCCATTACATGAATGTGTGATGTCACATGCACACGCCTGCACGTGTGATGTCACACACACTACGTGTAGTTGTGTGTGTGATGATGTTGCTCTCATGTGAAGAGAGAAAGGTTAATTTCCACAAACACAAATTTCATACCATTGTAGACGAAATAAATTAAAAAATTGTCCAGTAGCACCTTATAGACCAACTAAGTTTGTTCTGGGTATAAGCTTTCGTGTGCATGTGTATCTGAAGAAGTGTGCATGCACACGAAAGCTTGCACTAGAACAAACTTAGTTGGTCTCTAAGGTGCTACTGGACAATTTTATTTATTTATTTATTTCGACTGCGTCAGGCCAACACGGCTACCTACCTGAATCTAATACCATTGTAGAGTAAAGAGAGAACAAAAATCCAACGTTTTATCTTGAAAGAAAGAAAAACCTTCCACTCCATGTCATTTATATTCACACGCATACATGTGCAGATGCAGATACAGTGGTACCTCGGGTTACATACGCTTCAGGTTACACACTCCGCTAACCCAGAAATAGTGCTTCAGGTTAAGAACTTTGCTTCAGGTTGAGAACAGAAATCGTGCTCCGGCGGCGCGGCAGCAGCAGGAGGCCCCATTAGCTAAAGTGGTGCTTCAGGTTAAGAACTGTTTCAGGTTAAGAACAGACCTCCGGAAAGAATTAAGTACTTAACCTGAGGTACCACTGTATTTATAAAAAGGCTAACCTATGTAAACAATTGTCCTGTGAAAATGCCTCTATGACCTTAAGACCTTCATAGCACCAGTATTGGGCGCAGCTTACCACTAAGCTGATGTACTAATGAAGGTTTGTAAACATCTGTGGTGAAACACCCCTGGGGCCCAGCAGCACTTGCTATCCTATTATAATTACAACTTAGCTTTCCATAAGTCTTCAGAAACACCTGCCGATTTTAAATCAGTTTCCTCCCACCTGGTGCCCTCCAGATGTTTTTGACTGCAACTCCCATCAGTCCCAGCCATGGGAATTGTAAAATGTTGTGCTATGAGGAAAGTTATCATGCGCCTTGTTCCTTATGAGGATCTTCCCTCACCTTTCTTAACCTGACGGGGAAGGAGGCACCATTTTGGGGTCTGCCTCAGGTGCCAAAATGTATTGGGCTGGCCCTGCCATTTGCCCTATACTTAACACTAACTATTTGTTATATGTGTTTGGAAAGGGATGGGCCAAAGCGTCCTGGAATTTCCAAGTACAGAAGGAATCCTTTGCACTGGTTAGTGTCCAGAAAAGTGTATGTATGTCTAATAGAGAATGGCAGACAAGGTTAAAAAGATGGAGACTAATATCCACAAGTGAAAATGCTTTCCTTCCGTTCCTTTGGAAACCAAGCTGGTGGAAGTGACCTTTCATTAAAGGAAGTTGTGCACATATACTCTATCACCCCTGAAGTGAGCCCTGAATGTGGGGCTAAACTCAAGAAGGGATTTGGCCCAGGAAGGCAAATTGTATGTACTGTATTTTTTGCTCTATAAGACTTACCTTTTCCCTCCTAAAAAGTAAGGGGAAATGTGTGTGCGTCTTATGGAGCGAATGCAGGCTGCACAGCTATCCCAGAAGCCAGAACAGCAAGAGGGATTGCTGCTTTCACTGCGCAGCGATCCCTCTTGCTGTTCTGGCGTCTGAGATTCAGAATATTTTTTTTCTTGTTTTCCTCCTCCAAAAACTAGGTGCATCTTGTGGTCTGGTGCGTCTTATAGAGCGAAAAATGCGGTACTTTCTTCCAGCGGTGACTAACACACTTTGTTTATACTCTCCAGCTCAGGTACTTACATCAACCTGTAAACACAAATTAGGGAGAATAGCTTCTGAAACTATTAATGAGGTAGCTACAGCAGCTATTCTCCTTATATTATATTTACAAGTTGCCAGCGTGTGTTGAATTTGCACCTGATACTGGAGTGCGTCTGTCAGATGTGTATCTGTCTGACTGAGAAATCAGATCAAATAATCAAATTCTAAAATTGCCTCTATTAAAAGTTTAAGATGCTGAGTGATGAAAGGGTTGGGTGGGGAATCCTAGCATTTAATGCTAAAATATTTGCAGGGACATTGTTCTGAAGCTCACAGTCATGATCCAAACCTGTGCAGTGCTCCAGTCTACACATAGGAAGCTGCCTTTTACTGAGTCAGACCACTGGTCCATCTAACTCAGTATTGCCAGTGATGGCCAAACTTGGCCCTCCAGCTGTTTTGGCACTACAACTCCCATCATCCCTAGCTAACAGGACCAGTGGTCAGGGATGATGGGAATTGTAGTCCCAAAACAGCTGGAGGGCCAAGTTTGGCCATCACTGGTCTACAGGGACTGGGAGCAACTCTCCAGGGGTTCAGAGAGCAGTCCCACCTGGAGATCTCGGACATTGAACCTGGCTGGCACCTTCTGCATGCAAAGCATATGCTTGTCCACTGAGCAAATTGAGTACTGTGAGCTCTGCTGTCTGTACAAAGCACCCCGACACAGAATACAAAACCTCGCCAGTATTTTGCTGCAATTTATGGATCGGGTGGCGCTGTGGGTTAAACCACAGAGCCTAGGACTTGCCGATCATAAGGTTGGCGGTTTGAATCCCTGCGACAGGGTGAGCTCCCATTGCTCGGTCCCTGCTCCTGCCAACCTAGCAGTTCGAAAGCACCTCAAAGTGCAAGTAGATAAATAGGTACCGCTCCGGCGGGAAGGTAAATGGCGTTTCCGTGCGCTGCTCTGGTTCGCCAGAAACGGCTTAGTCATGCTGGCCACATGACCTGGAAGCTGTACGCCGGCTCCCTTGGCCAATAAAGTGAGATGAGCACTGCAACCCCAGAGTCGGCCATGACTGGACCTAATGGTCAGGGGTCCCTTTACCCTTTACTATGGATCACAGCACCACCGGGCAAAGGCGTTTACTGGGCATGGAATGAGGCTTATTTACAGAAATATTTACTTTTCACCCTAACCTAAAATATTAGGGTGTTAGGAACTGGAATCAAGAGGAAGAAGAATGGTGGAGATTGTCTCCCCCCTTCTCCTGTAGCTGACAAGGAGGAGGGAGGCCAGTTTGAACTACAGCCGAGCTGTGAGGGAGAAAACAAGGCAGAAATTGGCGAGCTACCAAGTTACAAAGTGATAGAAGAAGCACGGGGGTACCGAGAATGCAATATAAATTGTTAACAGATGTTAAGGAAAGAGGGGCCTTTGCCCTGCCAGATTTGAAGTTGTATTATGAAGCGGTTTGCCTCTGTTGGTTAAAGGAATGGATGTTGCTAAAAAATACAGATTTGTTGGATTTAGAAGATCATGATAATAGATTTGGTTGGCACGCATATTTATGGTATAACAAAACAAAAATCCATAAAGGATTTGGTAATCATATATTTCGAAGATCTTTATGAAGTATGGGATAGGTACAAAAATTTATTAGAATGTAAAACACCATGGTGGTTATCTCCATTGGAAGCAATGAGTGTGAAAAAGATAAATATGAGTAAAAATTGGGTTACCTATGAGAAATTGTTGGGGGGGGGGGGAAATAAATGGAAAATGAAACCTTATGAGGTTCAAGACTATGTGACTGATTGGTTGTACTAACGCCAATTCAATGAAATGTATAAACAAAATTTTAAAGAAAAAGGATTTGATGATAAAAAAATCAAAATCTGAAATAGAAATATTAAACAATGAATGTAAAATAATATCTAAAATGTATAAAATACTATTGGAATGGCATTTGAAAGATGAGGAAGTGAAATCGGTAATGATACATTGGGCAAAAGACTTTGGATATAATATATAGCTTGAAGAATGGGAAAGATTGTAGAATAAAAGGATAAAATTTACAGCCTGTAATGCTTTGAAAGAGAATATTATGATAATAATGTATAGATGGTATATTAGACCAGTGAAATTAGCTAAAATGTATAAGACAAATAATAAATATTGGCAATGTAAAGAAAAAGAAGGAACATTTTATCATATGTGGTGGGAATGTAAAAAAGTAAAGAACTTCTGGTAAATGATATATAATGAAATGAAAAAGACATTGAAATGTACAATTTTTTAAAAAACCAGAATCATTTTTACTTGTTCAGGACATTAATAGGCAAGATATTAAATTGTTTTTATATGCAACAACTGCGGCAAGAGTATTGTTAGCCCAGAAATGGAAACAAGAAGAAATTCCGACGAAAGAAGAATGGCAGATGAAAATAATGGACTATGCAGAATAGGACAAAATGACAGGAAGGATTCGAAACCTGTGGGGCCAGAGATTTACAGAAGATTGGAAGATTGGAGATTTACAGAAGATTGAACTATTTGAAAAGCAATTGTAACCAACAAATTGCGCTAGTAGGACTACAAGAAGTTTTGTAAGGAGGAATATATGAAGTGCTACAAAATAGATAAAGAATAGAGATATTGGTTATGAGTTTTAAATATAACAGGGAAAATAAGAAATGTATACTAAAAGATTAGATTGGAAAATTTTCAGACAGGACTGATGGAAGTCAAATTTTTTTGAATAAGATGTAAAAATATGTTTAATTACTATTGAAAATGGTATGTTTAAACACACACACACACACACACACACACATATACCACCTAGATTTTTGGAGGAAGAAAACAAGAAAAAATATATTCTGAATCTCAGAAGCCAGAACAGCAAGAGGGATCGCTGCGCAGCGAAAGCAACAATCCCTCTTGCTGTTCTGGCTTCAGGGATAGTTGCACAGCCTGCATTGGCTCCATAAGACGCACACAAATTTCCCCTTACTTTTTAGGAGGGGAAAAAGTGAGTCTTATAGAGCAAAAAATACGGTATATATATGAAGAAGCACGGGGGTAGATAGCCCAGCCAGCGGACGCTTCATTAGACAGCATAGACAATCCGCAGTCTGCTAGAACACAACATTAGTTAAGGGTGCAAGAGCAACGAATGCAGAGACATTTAACCATGGGGGGCCTCCACAGTGTCAGGTGCTGTTAGGAAAGGGGGGGCAGGGAGCCAGAGTGAGCAACTTCATTATGGAGGAATGACCAGAATTTTTTGTGTTTTACCGTGATGACTGAATAAATCATTCATAAGAACTTTCTTGTTTCCTCCTTGCCACTTGGTGCCATCGGGGGGGGGGGGGGAATCCTCAAGCCTAACATAGGGTGGTGTTATTGCTTTATACGTCTTGTTGGTATTATGATTCCCCCCCTCTCTGTTGGTGTGTAAAAAGGTAAAGGAAAGGACCCCTGGATGGTTAAGTCCGGTCAAAGGCAACTCTGGGGTTGCAGCGCTCATCTCGCTTTCAGGCAGAGGGAGCTGGTGTTTGTCCACAGACAGCTTTCTGGGTCATGTGGCCAGCATGCCTAAACCACTTCTGGTGCAAGGGAACACCACGACGGAAACCAGAGCACATGGAAATGCTGTTTACCTTCCCGCCACAGCAGTACCTATCTATCTACTTGCACTGGCGTGCTTTCGAACTGCTAGGTTGGCAGGAGCTGGGACAGTGCAATGGAAGGTCACTCCATTGCACAGATTCAAACCACTGACTTGGGCAAGCCCAAGAGGCTCAGTGGTTTAGACCACAGCGCCACCCGCGTATTTTATGAATCATAGTGTCCCGCCACAGATAATGGGTGGGATATAAATTAGAGAGATTCACAGATGTTCTGCACACATAGCAGAGCATCCCCACTGTGTTCATCATGGAGTACCCTTCAACTCATGGAGCAGACCTTGCACACATAGTGCTCACCGGAGGTGCACCATGCAGAATGAAGCCACTGGCCCTGGTGATACAGCTTCATGCAAGCACCGTAGCAACTGCTGTGCATGGGTACCCCTGGCCTGATTGGCAATCGTGCCAGTCAGCAATTTGAGCTGGGAAAATCAGAAAGGTGACCTGCACCACTCAGCTCCTCCACTTCAACAAATTATCTTTTTTTTTAAAAAAAAAAAGATATTTATTGAAAATTTTTAAGACACAAATAAAGACAAAAAACAACCATACAAAAATAACAAACACTTATAAAAACACACATTAATTTTCAATAACATAACTTCCATACCCTTATTTCCTCAGACCTCCTCATACTTCCCTTCTTTGTATTCCAGTTCAATTTGTTAATTCAGCAAATCCTTACCATTAATCTTTTACCCATTTATAATCCTTTTTTCATGTCTCTTAAAATATTACCGCTGGAAACCACTTAAATTCTATCCAACATCCTTCTAACATTTAGGAATTTGACAATATTTCTTTAAATAATCTTTAAATTTCTTCCAGTCTTCTTTCACCAATTCTTCTCCCTGGTCTCAGATTCTGCCAGTCATTTCAGCCAATTCCATATAGTCGATCACCTTCAACTGCCATTCTTCCAGAGTGGGTAGATCTTGTGTCTTCCAATACTTAGCAATGAGTATTCTTGCTGCTGTTGTAGCATACATAAAGAAAGTTCTATCCTTCTTTGGCACCAATCGGCTGACAATGCCTAGTAGAAAGGCCTCTGGTTTCTTCAAGAAGGTATATTTAAATACCTTTTTCAATTCATTATATATCATTTCCCAGTGAAAGAATGTACCTTCAATTTCCTTACATTTCCAACATTTATTATCGGGCAAATGATAGATTTTTGCAAGCTTGACTGGGGTCATGTACCACCTATACACTTCACTTCAACAAATTATCTGTCCTCTTGCTCATTAGCTGAACAGGCCCATGCATGTCTGGTCTTGGCAGCTGGACAAGGTCAGGAACTGTTTGTACACTGTCATTTTTCTTTAAACAGCTATAATCACAGTGCAGAACAATAGCAGTTACTGTCTAATCTGACGCTTGAAGGACCACTTCACAAATGACATTTTATGGGTGTTCACCTTTCTTTAAGTATATACCTAAAAATGTAAAGTGTGATTACAACAAATACAGTGGTACCTCGTGTTAAGAACTTAAATTCGTTCTGGAGGTCTGTTTTTAACCTGAAACTGTTCTTAACCTGAAGCACCACTTTAGCTAATGGGGCCTCCCGCTGCCACCGCGCCACCGCCACACAATTTCTGTTCTCATCCTGAAGCAAAGTTCTTAACCCAAGGTACTATTTCTGGGTTAGTGGAGTCTGTAACCTGAAGCGTATGTAACCTGAAGCGTCTGTAACCTGAGGTACCACTGTACATGTTTGCAAACATGCAGACTGTACAGAAACACTCTCCATGGAGGTTCCACTGTCTGTAACTTCTTGTGGAGTATACAGTCCATGGAAAACCCAGGTTTGCCTTTGCACCAGGTGGTTCAAAGGGGACCATCGCCCGAAAAGGAGGAGGAATGCGGCCAAGCTATTTGCGTGAACATTTGTATGTCAGTGTCAAGTGTCAAGTTCCCCCCAAGCATTTTAATTAACGTTCCTTGTTCCCCTGTTCTTCAGCAGGGGGTAAATTACCGGTTTACAGTACTTCAAAGTGTCATTGTAAACATTAATTCATATTTACTTCATATATTGAAGGTGCAAAGTGTCAAAAGAAATATATTATTATAATAATTAACATGTGTCACTTAAAAAAAGGCATTTGCAGAGCATCGGTCACAGAGCACACATTCATTCATATCTATCTGCATTCATCTTTCTCTCCACAGCTCCTCCTTCATCTATTGAAATCCTTGTCATACATGGGCCAGTCCCCCCTCCTACATAAAGAGCATGTCAGGTGAGACATGTTCATCAACCCAACAGAGACAAATTAATGACGAGCGCAGGTGGCAGTGGTGCCAGCTTGAATAAATATGGGGGGGGGGAGGTAAGCCCCACCCCACATAATTGATCACACACACTATTTGAATGCCAATGCCCTTCAACTTTGGGGGGGCACCTCCTTCAAATATTTTATGGGAGGCATAGTAGTTGGCTTCTATGGCAGTTGGCAATTGTCACAGTCCAGTCCGCCCATTTAACAATGGCGAGAACAACATCACAGATGGAAACTTGGAGATTGGCATGCAAAACCAAGGTAGGAAGAAGGAAGCATTTTAGATTCTTGCAGTGCCTTCGCCCTCAAGGAATTTCACTTGTATCATGCTAATTCTGACAAAAGAGTAGCCAATCAGTTCATAAAGGAAAACATCTTCCAAATCAAATTTTGCCAAAAGGGCATTTTAAAAAGTGTTTCCTGTGCCACACTGTTTACTGTTTGTCTAGCACTTTTTAACTTCATCCTTTAGCCTGTGGAGGTCAATGTCTTGCTGCCAGGCAAGGCAAACCCCGCAATATCCTAAATTACCACTGCAAATTTCAGAAAATCTGCCTGACTAGTCAGCTGCATATAAGGAGTAGCTCTAGGTCTTGCATCAAAGGAGCTCCTTCTGCTGCTCTCCTTCTGTGCACCCCCTTGTCCTTTTAGTCCTTCTCAGACGGAGCCAACATGATGAGCCAACAGATCTTCACCTCTTCTCCTCGAAGATGTTTTACCTCTGCCTCCTCTGGTGGAGGCAGCGGAAGGATCAGAATCAGCGAGGCATCCACCTGCCAACCTTTTGCCACCACCTGCCTGGCAGAAAGGGGAAACACCAGCAAAAGTTTCCATAACTTTGGTGGAAGACTTCAGATTTCTTGCTGTGTGGGCCAGGAGAGAAGTAACTATGGAAAGGATATGGAAGCAGGACAAGTGGTGGGCCACAGCATACTTGCAAGGGGCTTTGGACATAGAAGCACAACAAGTCCTTCTGCCAGCTGTAGAAGCGATAGGATCCGCGAGGTTTCCATTAACAAGCATCTCTTGGAACCTCTCTGCCTGGGAGTCGATCCGCATGACCATCAAGTAAAAGCACTGGAGAAGGAGCAACTAAAGGACCTCAACAATCAGTTTGCTTGCTTCATTGACAAGGTGAGATGATGATTCCATTAATAGTGATGGGGATGATCCCAGACCGAAGGGACTGCACACATGTGGCTGAACAATAAGATATTTCAAGCAGAGTTAGAGTTCTAATTAATTCTGCTGCCACATTAAGTGATATGTTTGCAGAGAGCAAATTTTGAATCATACCTGGAGACTTTGAAGGATATGGCCTGATTCACACCTGTACACTTGGCAGCAGAATGTGTGAATTGACTCAGTTGAAATGTGCTGCGTTTGTGGATGATGGTGTGCTAAGAGTTCTGTCCATGGTGTTTACATCTCTCCATAGAAGGCTTGTGTTATTGCTTGCTAGATTGCAGCATACCCAGCAGTCTTGAAATTTGGCTCCAAGGTTTCTCGGGACAAAGCTGTCCAGTGGTAAAACAAGTGCTCGCTTCGGCAGCACATATACTAAAATTGGTAAAACAAAATATTATGTAAGCACCATGCCATTTTTCAGCATAGCCACACTACAAACTCATACGGGAGGGAGGTTACTGGTTTGTTTTTGTTTTATTATGTATTTTATGTTCTCATTTTGTATTTTTATGCTGTGAACCACCCTGTGATCTTTGAATGAAGAGTGGTATGCAAATTTAATGCTAGTAGTTGTAGTAGTAGTAGTAGTACAACCTCTGTGACAGCCCATTCACAGCTGGTTAGAACATGGTGTTCAGTTGGTTAGAACATGGGGCTAATAATGCCAAGGTTGCAGGTTTGATCCCCATGTGGGACAGTTGCATATTCCTCATTGCAAGGGGTTGGACTAGGTGACCCTCAGGGTCCCTTCCAACTCTACACTTCTGTGATTCTATGATCACACCCCATCATGAAGAGGATGGGTATCTTTTCTAAGCCCACAGCTTTTCCCTTCCTGGCTAACTGTGGCTTGGGAGGGCAATTCTGATCTGGTTCAAGGCTGTAGCGGAAGCAGAAACGGGTAGACAGTATACTTTATTCAATATACAGTGGACACAGGAAAATACAGGCCTTTTTTGTGGTGGCTCCTCGCTTGTGGAATGCTCTCCCCAGGGAGGCTTGCCTGACACCTTTGTTACATTTATTTTGGCGCCAGGCCAAATAATTCCTCTTCTCCCAGAATCTATGGTCTTTTAAACAGTGGGGCAGGGGTACTGTTTTTGTTTGTTACTATGTTACAATTTTTTTGTGGGTTTTCATATTTTAAATTTCCATGTGATCCTCAGATGAAGGGCAGTATACAATTTTAACAACACCATAGCTGGGGAGAAGGGTGTGGCTGAGGTGTTTTCATGAAAAAATGGATTAGAGTACACTTAGAACCATAATGTAAGATTTCGATTATATACGTGAGATATATCATTTGAGTCACTTCCATAATGGTTTTGTGGTTATATTTTGTATTTATAAACAACAACCAAGCATATATTCAGCACCTAACAGCGAATCCCGTAGCAGCAAAATGCAGCCTCATTCATGCATTTATTTGCTGTCAAAAGTTGCAACAGCTTCACGGCAACTGGCCTTTGCTTTTCTTGCTTGGATTTCAGGTCAGATCCTTGGAACAGAAGAACCAGGTGCTGGTCACCAAATGGAAGCTGCTTCAGAAACAGACGGTTCCCACCGTTCGGAAAGATCTCAAGCCTTTATGTGAAAATTTCCTCAGTAAGTTGAGAAAAAAACTGGACTGCTTATTGTGCGAGAAGCAGAAGCTCGAAAACCAGCAAAAAACAACGCACAGCATGGTTGAGGAGAACCGGTGCAAGTAAGTTAACCTCTCGAGGCGGAGCCCATGCTCACAGCCAGCTCCTTACACTTAGAGAGCCAAGAGTGGTGGCAGACCTTACATGGCCTGAACTCCATAGAACTAGGAGTGTGGTGGGGGGAATGCTTTCATTTTGCATTTTAAGGGGAGCCTATCTAATTTGTGCACCCCAAAACAGATGAACTGGGGAGTTGTTGTTGTTGTTTAGTTGTTTAGTCGTGTCCGCCTCTTCGTGACCCCCTGGACCAGAACAAGCCAGGCACTCCTGTCTTCCACTGCCTCCCACAGTTTGGTCAAACTCATGCTGGTAGCTTCAAGAACACTATCCAACCATCTCGTCCTCCGTCGTCCCCTTCTCCTTGTGCCCTCCATCTTTCCCAACATCAGGGTCTTTTCCAGGGAGTCTTCTCTTCTCATGAGGTGGCCAAAGTACTGGAGCCTCAGCTTCAGGATCTGTCCTTCCAGTGAGCACTCAGGGCTGATTTCCTTAAGAATGGAGAGGTTTGATCTTCTTGCAGTCCATGGGACTCTCAAGAGTCTCCTCCAACACCATAATTCAAAAGCATCAATTCTTCGGCGATCAGCCTTCTTTATGGTCCAGCTGGGGAGAGGGAGGGTTAAATCCCCACTCAGCCATTAAGCTCACTGGGTGGCCCTTGGCCAGTCACTTCTTTTCAGGGTTGTTAAGGGGATTAAACAACCTAGCAGTTAGAAAGCACATCAAAGTGCAAGTAGATAAATAGATACCACTCTGGCGGGAAGGTAAACTGTGTTTCCATTCGCTGCTCTGGTTCGCCAGAAGCGGCTCAGTCATACTGGCCACATGACCTGGAAGCTGTCTGCGGACAAAAGCTGGCTCCCTCGGCCTATAGAGTGAGATGAGCGCCAACCCCAGAGTCGTTCGTGACTGGACCTAACGGTCAGGAGTACCTTTACCTTTAAGGGGATTAAATGAGAGGGAGAACTCTGAGCTACTTGGAGAAATAGTGGGACATGAATGCAATAAAACAACATAAGTAGAATGCTGCTTTCTGCCCATTCCTAGCCAGAACTAGATGTTATGGCTGAAAACAACAGCCCTGCATCTCTTATCTGTCTCCCTCCAGTCACATGAAATTAAACATGTGACACGAGGATCTTGTGATTACCTCCCACTCCCCATTACAATCCAATGGCTGCTTCCTATGAATTTGCCACATGATAACATCATGCCATTTTTTCCCAACACGGCATGGAATGTGAAGTGGGCTTCAAATATTGAAGGAACAGTGAGATCAATATTTAGTTTAGCTTACAGATAGGTAGCCGTGTTGGTCTGCCATAGTCAAAACAAAAAAATTCCTTCCAGTAGCACCTTAAAGACCAAATAAGTTAGTTCTTGGTATGAGCTTTCGTGTGCATGCACACTTCTTCAGATACACATGTGTATCTTAGTTGGTCTTTAAGGTGCTACTGGAAGGAATTTTTTAGTTTAGCTTAGTTTCTTATATCACCTGGCTCTGTGGAAAACTTGCTTGATATTTGCTCTGATTCAGTGGTAAAATGTGGGTCTTTCCTGGGGGAAACCGTTGGGACAAGGTCTGACACAGACCTGGAAAGCCCAGACCTGTGGCACAAAAGGAAGTGAGGATGAGGTCTCAGAGCTGGGACACTGGCATAGCCCTTCAATGGATAGCACTACCTTCATGTTGTTAACAGGTGAAGGGGGCTTAAGCGTTGCTGGAAAGCAGGGGAGAGAATGGGATGTGGCATTTTCAGCTTGGGCAGCAGCCCTTAACCTGTCATTTAACATCTAAAGCATGTCAAAAACCAGGCTGAAACCTACCATGGCTTCAACATTCCCTCTCCATAGTGCCACCTCGGGCATTTGTACTTTCGCAAGAGAGTGCAATCCTCAAACCTGTCATTGACCAAATAATTCTACTAGTCCTGTGGCGTTTTAACTAAACTTAAATGTATGTATGTTCTTTTCCCCTGAAACACTAACCTTCAAAACCGTCAAGTACAATCTTGGAAAAGATTTGTTGTCTAGATTCATGCATACCCAAATAAGTTGAGATGTATGCTACTTAGAAAGTGATATAATTTGTTCTGTTCCCAGTTTCTTCTTCTTTTCATCCTGGTTTCTACAGCACAGGATTAATGGTTCCTGTCACATTTTAATTATGTGTTGCATGAAAATGCATGTCATAAAGACTGCGTGACTGGTTGTTAGGCTTTGTTTTGGTCTGATGTCAAATTGTTTCAGGAGGGGGCAATTTTGACTGGAGGATTGGCAGAATAAGAGGTCAAAAGTGCTTAACCCTTTTCATGCCAGTCCAGCCACTAAAAATGACATCCCCAAGCTCCCCCCCCCCCATGCAGGGTTACAGACATTTTTACACTGTAGGGCTAATAAAACACTGTGGAGTTAGTAAAAGCAGCTTCGGGAAAGGGGATGTGGAAGATAAAAGAGGCCAGCAAATAATGGGATTCGATGAACTCCCCCTTTTGCTGTCCCTGCTGTTTCTTGGCTCAAAATTCCCCCATCCTGAACTGCTTTTCTTTACATCAAATGACCATTGGGACTTTGTACATGTGGTTAAGTGTAATCCATGCTTGCTTATTGTGTTTGGATAAAGTGTTTCTCTTTCCTCCACTTTCTCTCTCTCCCTCTCAAATCCTGCAAGATATGAAGAAGAGCTGAACAGACGAACAAATACAGAAAATGAGTTTGTCTTGCTCAAGCAGGTGAGTGATATAGGTAGGCCTGCACAGTAAAATGTGCATGCCAGCACAGAATGAGGAATACAGTGGGGATTTCTAGATTTACACATTTTAATTTTAATTTACATAATAAAGGCAACTGGGGGCATTGAACATCAGCAAGGAACTGCAGTCAAGTCCAGGTTGTGATGAACATCTCTAGGCTCAGTCACACTTACCTTTTGTCCCATGCTTTCTAGGTACAGAGCTACACTTTCCTGATCCAAGTCCACTTTCCCCAGGAAAACCTGTTCTTTAATCTTGAATCAGAATAAAAAATGGCAATTTGGGTTTCCCACAAATTGGGGGGGGGGGGGAGAGAAGCATTCAGACGTGGTCCAGAAAACCACAGACCTGTGCCTAGAAAGTGCAGAGGAAAATTGGTGTGGATGAGCCCCCTGTTACATTCACACTTTCCATTTTTTAGGTGCACACATTTAAAAGAACATTATTATCAGCATTTTAAAAACATAAATGTGGGGAGAGGTCCTAAGGAGCAATTCTTAAAGCCACTGCAGTCCTCCGTTTTTTCTTGGACTCTAGCTTCCATCAGTCACAGCCAGTCAATGGTCAGGGATTATGGAAACTGTAGTTCTACAGCTATAGTACACAGGTTCTCCACCCTGTACTATAGGATGCTTTGGGGGCAGTTGTTTCTTGTTCCAAATTGCTGGGAGAGGTAGTAGGAGAGATGGGAATGATATAGCCTGCCATAATTCAGCATGAACACAATGTTGATACCGAAGACCGAACATTCCTATTGAACTTCAAAAATGTATCAGCGTGGAGAAATGGAGGGCCGAAAAAATGTTCATCACTTGATTTCTCATTGCCACTTGCAGCTGATGTCTTCAAGAGATGGAGATACATGTAACAAGCAGCCAGCCTCATTTCATTGGAAGAAAAGGCATTTGATAAACACAGATGTCCTAGTAAAGTACATACCTGGATAACCTCTTTCTGGCTATATCACTCCATTAAGGAACCATCAGATATCTCCATATAATCATAAATTGTATGGTATTGTTGAAAAACATGGTGAAAGGGCTCCATTGCAATCTGGAACTCTGAAATTGCAGGGAACTCAGCCTAAGCATATAAACTTGTATGGATGGATGCATGTTACAAACATATATTTCAGTGTGTGTGGGAAAGTCTTAAATATTAATTGGTGTATAAATGCTATACAATAAATAAATAGTGTTGGCTTTGGAATGGCACAAGAATTAAATCTCCGGTTTTCTCCCCTAGAAAGTTGATGCTGGATATGAACATCAGAAGGAACTGGAAATGAAGAAGGAGCTGCTGAAAGAGACTGTAGAATTCCTGAGAGCTTTCTTTGCAGAGGTCTGTTAAGATAAGTCACAGCATAAAAAGCTGTTGTTACCCCTCAATTCAGATATTTTAATTGTGCATCTTTGGGAAATCAGGTACCCCTCAGCCCTGGAATGTAACGCCACTGCCATTATTTTCAGTGCCAGCTGAAACAGACTTGACTCTTGTGTAGCAATGGAAAACTGCCTTATACTTAGCCAGAACCTTGGTCCACTTTGCTCTGCCTACGCTGATTGGCAGTAGCTCCTTTGGATAGTCTTTCCCAGCCTTACTTGGACAGATGCCAAGAACTGAACCATGGACCTTTTGCATGCCCAATAGTGGCCCTATCATCGAGCTATGGATCTTGATCGTTTCCTTCTATAGGCAATGCTATTCATTTCAACACAGGAGTCCTACTGGTTCCGTTGATTTTTGTTCTAAGCAATTTATGCTTTGGATCACAATGTTTAGATCTGTGTGACTATCGTTTCAGATGGAATACTGGGTGCAGGAGTTTACCCCCCCCCCCACAGAGCTACAATTCCCAGCACCCTTAAAAAACTATAGTTTCCACATGTTTTTGGGAGGTGTTTTAAATGTGTAGTGTTCAACAAAATGATATGTGAATCTCATCAATTGCTCCACACAAGACACATAAGTTAGCTGTAAGCAGCCCAGAGTGGCTGGGGAAACCCAGCCAGATGGGCGGGGTATAAATAATAAAATTATTATTATATTCTTATTATTAGTTTGCTGATGCTTTCTCTACTGCTGGGCACTAAGATGTCACTCAAATTCTGTGTAACCTGCAGGAACGCACTGTGCTGGACTGTCAACTTTATGATACATCTGTGGTTGTCAGCATAGACAACAGCAGAGGCCTAGACATGGATGCCCTGATCCAGCACATTGAAAGATGGTATCAGAACATCGCACTAAGAAGCAAAGAAGAAGCTAATATCTTTTACAAGAGCCAGGTATGACCAAGAGACATGGAATGGGTTGAGATATTTATTTATTTATTCAACTTCTATACCGCTTCAGATTTTTAATAAAAACCTCAAAGTGGTGTAAAAGGTAAAGGTACCCCTGCCCGTACGGGCCAGTGTTGCCAGACTCTAGGGTTGTGCGCCCATCTCACTCAAGAGGCCGGGGGCCAGCGCTGTCTGCAGACACTTCCGGGTCACGTGGCCAGCGTGACAAGCTGCATCTGGCGAGCCAGCACAGCACACGGAACGCCGTTTACCTTCCCGCTAGTAAGCGGTCCCTATTTATCTACTTGCACCCGGGGGTGCTTTCGAACTGCTAGGTTGGCAGGCGCTGGGACCGAGCAATGGGAGCGCACCCCGCTGCGGGGATTCGAACCGCCGACCTTTCGATCGGCAAGTCCTAGGCGCTGAGGCTTTAACCCACAGCGCCACCCGCGTCCCCTTCAAAGTGGTGTACAGCATATTAAATCAATAAAACAATAGATGGGCAATGTTCCTCTGGCCTCATGAGGAGCCTCTTTTGTAGGGCTGGTGAGTGTGGGCCCAGCCCCCTAAGCCAGGTGGAAAGGGCCTTGCGGGGAGCAGCCTTCACCCCTCACAGCCAGGTGATGTTATTTCAGAATCTCAACATCACTCTTCTTCTTTTTAAAGGAATCTAGATAATCAGAAAATATAGGAAACCAGACCCTAGATTTTCAGCAATTCGATTTTCACATCCTTGCTTGCCAACTTCTAGCTGTCAGATTTCTCAATAAATATAAAAGCTCTGCTGTTCTATCCGTTTGTTAAAATCAGTGCAATGAAATGACTGCCAGGTCCCCATTCTGATCATTTAAAGCCATAGATTACTCTTCAGTTAATCAGATTTATTGTTTCCCCAAGCAAGTCTTAGGAGCATAATAACATAATAAAATTAACCAAAATGAAACCAGTTTCTCCTTTGGAAGTCAGCTTTACAAATCCACCACTTTTTCTCCAAACAAACCTTCACTGTGTCACTGCCACTGCCAATGACATTACTCTAAATATAACATAACACAACTTGTACCACACAAAGATATTTCATCTTAAATTAGTTGGATATATGACACCCATCCAGCTAAATATCTCTGTGGTTATTCACCATACATAGAGCTTCATATATTTATGTGTTATGACCAGGGTGATTTAACAGAGAAAATCATAAAAATACAATGAACACCAACACTCAATTTTTTTAAAAAAATTGTAATCTAGACTTTCCTTGGATTTCCCATGGAAACATATACAAGATGTAAGGTTAAAACATGGATAGCTAACCCTTTTCAGCCCAAAGGTTGCATTGACTGTCAGCTACACCTCCAAGGGTATCATATCTTTGGTATGCATGGCCAATATATATAACCTTTGCAGAAACCAGACCCCTCAAAGAACTGTTTTGGCATAGTTTGCAAGCTTAGAACCAGAAAGGCCCAACAGAATGTTACTTTGCCAGGTGAATTGCTTGGTGAATTGATAAGTGGAGGCACAAGATCTTGAAGTCTGAATCTCCATCAGGTTCCTTCTGAATAGTTTCTAATATATCATTGGATATGAACAGCTTTTGCCTCAGATGCAACCAACTATCTTGTTTTTCAGTTTTATTGTTGTTCTAAAGCAATCTGCCCTCCTCAAACTTAAAAGATTATAATATTGTTTTAACCATCCTCATTTTAACAAGCATAAATGCTCATTCTGCTACAGGCACTCCCGGATGCACTCCTAGGCCTAGCAAAGATCTCAAAAATTTGTTTGGGGGAACTTAATGTTGTATCTCAGTCAATCCCTCATATTGAATCTGTGTACATTTTTCCTTTTTCCCTTTTCCATAAGATTTTATTAAGACTTTTCATACTACAATAAAAAGCAAACTGATCTAAACAAAACAAAAGCAAAGGAAGAAAAAGAATGCAAAGTCCTCTCTCACATGTAGATCTTAACTCTTGTCTCACACAGAAAGAGGTGAACTCTCTCAGCTCTCACCTGGCAGCTTCCCTTTCATTCTTCCTCTCACACAGGGTCCACTCCTTTGCTTTGAGCTCTTTTCATCGTTCATTCAATAGTTGCTGCATGACACCAACAGTCAATGGGGTGTTTTTCAATATTTTCACCATATTTAGTGCTTTCTTTGAGATCCACACAGTCCTTGCTTATCAGAATACATTCCTAGCATTCCTCTCTCACGAGGCAGCCACGAAGTTTCACATTACAATCAACACATTCACCAGCGAGGTGAAGGATCAAAACCAGAACAAAATGAAATGAAAATTTCTCAGAGTTGGAACACCTCTTAGCTGTTTAGAAACTTTCCTAGGTATGCATGGTTGAAGCACATTTTTTGTTTTATTTTAATTTCAGCCCATTATGTGGGCATTTCTTTCAAAGAACTCAGTATTCACAGGAACTCTGTTGAGGAAGGTGGTCCTAGTCTGGTAGCTGAAGATTGTGGCATAGTTTTTATATACTCCCTGGGGGCCAGGGGCACCTCAGGCCTGGGTGTCCAATGTGGCTCTCCAAGCCCCTCTGTTTAGCCCTCTCCCCAATCCATGCCTCACATTGACCCTGCTTCACTGCCTCCTCAAGTGCTTATGTCCAGACAGAGGCATCTTTGAATCATGACAGTGCATTTTGTTTGCATGGATGGAGGATAGAGAGGTAAGTTGATTGTAATGTCACCTATTTACAAAGTTAATTGTCATAGGCATTGCTCCGCCCATTTTTGCCTCTGGCCTCTGGGAGATTATCCAAAAAGGACTGTGACCCTCTGCCTAACAAGGGTCCCCCCCTCCGACATAGCCAATGAGGGGGGAGCCATCACTGTCTCTCTCCCAATATTTAAGCATGAAGTTGTACCTCTGCTCTTCTTTCTTCTCTCTGAATATTAGATTGAGGATCTCCAGAACAAACGATACAAGTTCCATGCAAACCTGGAAAAAAACAACAATGAAATTACTGAGCTAAAACGGGTGATACAGATAATGCAGATCCAGACAGATAATGAGAAGAAGAAGGTGAGGAAGCTCTTGTGTTCCCTGGTCCAAGTCAGTCCTGGTTTGGTGGGAGTGTCAGACCTTAAGGCCTGCCTTCACAAACTGAAGGACACAACTTACTGGCTTTTCTATGGTACCACTAATGGTTTGTAACCATATGCTATTTAAAGGTGTTTTTGAAATTTGTATTTCCTGAAAAAGAAACATGGGACACATTCATAACGCTCATTACAAATGTGAGAGATGTATTACAGTCCCATAAATTCTTCTCTGGCTCAGGTTTTAATCTGAGCTGGAGAAGAATTCAACTCCTTTCCGGACTTCCGGGTTGGCGCGATCTGGAAATGGCGGATTCCCTCCGAGCTCCGGGGGGAATCGGCTCCACTCAGGACGGGTCTTGCCGCGCCGGCGACGCGGGGACCCTCAGAAACCGCAGGCGCTGAAGCCTGCGGACGGGAGGACTCGGTGGGCACCTTAAGCGCCCCCCCGACCCACAAAAAGGGTACGGAGGGTGGCGTGGTGCTGAGAGTCGATCGACACCTCGGTGGAGCGAAGCCGCGAGCCATGACCAGAGAGCGCTGACTTTCTACCCTGAAATTTGGACTGAAAAAGAAGAACCCGTGAGTAAAATGGAATTCGGCTTTAAGAAAAGATTTCTTTGAATTTGAGACGACCGGGGGGGGTGCTAAAAGGGAGTCCGCACCCCCTCTAATTACAGATAATTTTAAGCAAGGACTGGAGAACTAAGGCGGAGAGGTATTTTTATTTTTACGAAAGAATCTAACTTCCGCGATTTATTAAAAGAAGTGTTGTGCTGGAGAGGAGTTTGAAAGTTGGGGAATTTTTCTGTGAAATCCCCCCCCCTGACCAGGGGGAGTCCCGAATTTGAGCCTGTTGGAGAGGAAAAAGGAGTTTGACAGCTGTCAAAAGAGCTGTCAAAGGGACAGACCAAATTAAAAGTGCATGATATCTTTCTGAAATTAAAGTATCAGAAACTGTAACAAAGTATTGGAAATCCGAAAGAAAGAAACAAAAAAAAAAAGATTTGGACTGGTGGAAAAGTATACAAAGTAACCAGAATCCCTCTAGGGGGATTCTTGAGTCATTACAATGGCTGCAGAGGGAAAATTACTGGCAGAGATAGACAGGATGTTTTTTCTCGTGGGAATATTGCAGAAGCAGAGTTCGACTATGAACAAACAACTTATGACCTTGACTTCTGGAATAAGCAACTCTGCTGAATGCATGAATGACCTAACAGGAAAGGAATCTGCAGCTGAAACAGAAGGAACATCTCAAGAATTGGAGGAAAGTGAGCAAATAGAGGACAAATCACAGATGGGAAATACCAAGCAAAAGTCTACAATGCCGAAACACAAAGAAGAAGATTGCTGGGATATATGGATTACAACTCTGCAAAAGATGTTAAAGAGGAAGGAGGGGGCCCCTGAAACACTTGGAATACAGGAACTAATAAGAAACAAGAAATATGATTGGGGCACCTCCTTTGAATATGAAAGACTGGTTGGTTTGTGGCAGCAGTGGTTACCAAGTATCCTGGTGGGAAGAAAAATTGGAGTGATGGAGACTGGACTGATTCGAGATCTGATGACCAATAAAAGAGATTTCCAACAAAATCGACGCAGAGGAACGGAAAGGGACTTAAAGGCCTCGGACGTCAGAAACCCAGGCTAAATATCAATGTTGACTTTTATTTGGAAAAGGACCAGAACTGGGGCGGGGGGAGGGGGAAGCAGAATGGTAGGAATGTTTACGACCTTTGGGTTGTGATAATGAGGTCTTTACTTAATATAAAAATGGGGAATCTGTGGAAGGGAAATTGGGCCGACCTTAGGAAAGAATCTAAATGTTTATAAGAAATGGGATTAGGAGAAATGGGGCAAACTAGGAGGAGTTACATTAAAAAAAATATATATGTTAATTTAAGGAGGAGGAATTTGAACTTGCTGAGCCAATTATGGAAGTAGGGATGTATGAAGGGGGGTGGGGGGGAGTCCAGGGAACAAGGTTAAAGAAATGTGATTTTTGATGTATCTTTGTTGGTAAAAAATGTGAAAATCTAATAAAAATTATATTAAAAAAAAAAAAAGAATTCAACTCCTTTCCCACTCCATGCACCCAGCCCCTAACCCCTGTCTGACATGCATAGTCTTCCAAGAAGCAACTCTAGGCAGGGGAATAGGGAGAAGACCTTTGCTGCTGCCTTTGCTACCCGATTCAGCAGCCAGGTAAGCAGGTGAAAGGAGAGAGAAAGGAGGTTTGGAAGTCTATAGGTGGGTAGGTGGGTGAGTGGGAAGAAGAGTTATGGTGGGTGAGCAGCAGCTTCAAAACTCACAGGAATGCAGAAATCCCTGATCAGAGTCTTAGTGGGGTCCTTATTAATTCAGATTAGCTCCACCTGACCACTGGCAGTGCTGGTTGAGGCTAATGGGAGTTTGTAATCCAACATATCTGAAGGGCGTTGGGTTAGGGAGCTAGGATATTTCCCAGTTTCCAGTTTCGGGCAGAAATCACTTAGCTTGTTTCAAGCCAAACCAAATGAGACCGGGAGAACATTTCTATCACTAATTCAGTTAGTCCCTGAGCTGAAACAACCAGAGATGATTATTAGGAGTCACTTTTGTCCCCATTAAAAGGACTCACCTATCAGGTGATTTTTGCATCACTTTGCATGACCTGAAGGTGCATCCTACCCAACACTCCTCTCTAGGGAGTTCAACAACTGGGGCAGGCAGGTTATCTTTCTGGGGAAGCTCTCCTCCCTTAGTGATCTTGCTGTTGAAGAGCCTGTGATAAGATCCTAGGAAATTCCTGGTTGCCCAGAATTGCTGTTGGAGTGGGAAGGCGGAAAGGGACTGACTCCAATATGGAGTAATATTGATGTTACATTTGGACAATGTTCTCCCATATTTTGCAGGTTGCTTCTCTCCAGGCAGCCATTGGTGATACTGAAAAACAAGGTGACCATTCTCTTAAAGATGCCCAGGAAAAGGAACAAGAGCTCCAGAATCGCCTGCAGGATTCCAAGGACAAATTGGCTGGCCTCTTGAAGGATTATCATGAACTCATGAATACCAAACTGGCCCTTGATATTGAGATTGCTGCATACAAGACATTACTGGAAGGAGAAGAGAACAGGTGAATGCAATATACGGCATCTCTAGATAGTAAGGATTCTGTTTGTATTTCCAAGTTTTGGAGCCTGGATTGGAGCAATTCACCTACACATGCCATACCCTCCAACATTTTCAAGCCAAAATCCAGGGCACCATATTCCTGGTTTTTATCGCGAGAGCAGGGCAGCAATTTTGGTTGCCATGATATTGCGTGTGTCCCCCCCCCCCCCAAAGCATTTTTTTCCAGGCATGGCACCCAAAAACATCCATTTGGGGGCACTGCACAAGACCACTGTCCAAAAAAGTCCTTTCTTGGGGGAAAATCGCATCGTGAAATTGCACTGCATACTAAGTATATAAATACCAAGTTCTCTTATTAATAATTTAGTAAAGGTAAAGGGACCCCTGACCATTAGGTCCAGTCGTGGCCGACTCTGGGGTTGCAGCGCTCATCTCGCTTTATTGGCCAAGGGAGCCGGTGTACAACTTCCAGGTCATGTGGCCAGCATGACTAAGCCGCTTCTGGCAAACCAGAGCAGCACACGGAAACACCGTTTACCTGCCCGCTGGAGCGGTACCTATTTATCTACTTGCACATTGATGTGCTTTCAAACTGCTAGGTTGGCAGGAGCAGGGACCAAGCAATGGGAGCTCACCCCGTTGCAGGAAATCGAACTGCCGACCTTCTGATCGGCAAGTCCTAGGCTCTGTGGTTTAACCCACAGCGCCACCCGCCTAGTAGCAAATAGCTACAGCTGTGAGCAGCACTGAGATCTACAGATAAAGGGTACTATACAAATTTACCAAATACAGTGGTACCTCTGGTTGCGAACGGGATCCCTTCCGGAGCCCCATTCACAACCTAAAAGGAATGCAACCTGCGTCTGTACGTCTGCGTACGTGTGGGTTGCGATTCACCGCTTCCGCGCATGTGCGTGATGTCATTTTGCGCGTCTGCGCATGCGCGAGGAGCGAAACCCGGAAGTAACCCTTTCCGGTACTTCCGGGTTGCCGCGGGACGCAACCTGAAAAGACGTACCGTGTTTTTCGCCCTATAGGACGCACTTTTTCCCCTCCAAAAATGAAGGGGAAATCTGGGTGCGTCCTATGGGGCGAATGCAGGCTTTCGCTGAAGCTTGGAGAGTGAGAGGGGTCGGTGTGCACCAACCCCTCTCGCTCTCCAGGCTTCAGGAAGACATCCACAGCCTAGGCAGCCCTGCGGGATGTCCCGCAGGGCTGTCTAGGCTGCGGATAGCAGCCTGCTTCCCAGAGCATCAGGCGCCCTGAAAGCAGAGCGCCCGGCGCTTCGGGAACACATCTGCAGCCTAGGCAGCCCTGTGGGAGGTCCCGCAGGGCTGTCTAGGCTGCGGATAGCAGCCTGCTTCCCGGAGTGTCGGGCGCCCTGAAAGCAGAGCGCCCAGTGCTTCGGGAACACATCCGCAGCGTGGGCAGCCCTGTGGGAGGTCCCGCAGGGCTGTCTAGGCTGCGGATAGCAGCCTGCCACCCGGCGGGCGGAGCACCCTGAAGCAGAGCGCCCCTCGCGCCGGGCATACATCCGCAGCGTGGAGAGCCCTGCAGGAGTTCCCCGCAGGGCTCCCCACGCTGCGGATAGCAGCCTGCCGCCCGGCGGGCGGGGCGCCCTGAAGCAGGGCGCCCCTCGCGCCGGGCATACATCGGCCAGCCCCACAAGCTCGGGGGACAGCAGGGAGGCGCAGCGCCACCATCCCGCTGTTCCTCGACCTGGTTCGGTTTCCCCGACCTGCTTTTTGGGGGGAAATAAAGGGGGGGAATCCTTTATTTCCCCCCCCCAAAAAAACTAGGTGCGTCCTATGGGACGGAGCGTCCTATGGGATGAAAAATACGGTAACCTGAACCGAACATAACAAGAGGTATGACTGTAGTAATAATAAACAAGTCATTGAAACATTGCAAATGGGTCATTGGCAACAGATTTTCCTTTAAAAACGATGGGATTTCCCCTGGAAAGCATAAATTCAGATTGGATTATGTTGGGCAGGGGTTGGCATTTTGGTGATAACATTTTTCACAGATGCAAAAAAAAAAAGCACCCATCTCATAATAAACACTCTTCTGTTCAGTTTAATAAATAATAACCAACCTGTATTATTTTTCTTCCCCCCGCCGCCCGGCCCGTCTCTAAAAGAATATGTTCTGGAGCACCTGTGAGTCTGGGTAAGGACCCCAAGGATTCTTACTTTCTTCTGTAGTCTGTAAGATTTCGTTCACTACATTGACAGCCTCTGATGTCTGTGACATGCTGTAAAACTTATTCACTGAATATATCATTCTCTTGCAGCTGTGATGAGCACTTCTTTTGCAGTCCACAACTCAGTACACGGTGTGAAAAAGTAGACTGAAATGGAAGCAAACACTGGATGCACTTAGGGAATTTTAGTGTGCTGTTGTTTGCAGGATTGGCAATGAAACTTCAAAAGAAAATCTACATATAACCCACGTGATTTCTAGGGATGTTTTGTCTTTCAACAGTACGTGTGCAGATTAAAGCAGAAATGAATTGGGTTTTTGCCATAAAATTAATCACAGGAGATAATGGCTGTGTTATGATAAACCATGATGAAAACAAGTCTAGCCTAGCCTTTACTTCTCTTGTTATTAACTGTGCATTAATAGTATCATCCAAACCCAACAAAGTGTGCGTGATCTTAGCTACAGTTAGTTTGAAACAAGTTAATGTCAAGCCATAGTTTATGAAACCCGCTTGTTTACACTAACTAGTTGAGATTAACCACACTTTTAAGCTTGGGCCTGTGGTGAATTGAAAATTATGACTATGATGGTGATTAATAATGATTGAATTTATCTCCTGACTGTCCACCCCAAGGAGCCCAGAGTGGCAGATTTAAAACATAAAAGCAAAAACAACATTATAAAACAAATTGAAAGAGTCTAAAAAACAATTTAAATTAATTAAAAGCAGTTGTAGTTGAAAACATTGTACAGTGGTGCCCCGCAAGACGAATGCCTCGCAAGACGAAAAACTCGCTAGACGAAAGGGTTTTCCGTTTTTTGAGTCGTTCCGCAAGACGAATTTCCCTATGGGCTTGCTTCGCAAGACGAAACGTCTTGCGAGTTCTTGCGAGTTTGTTTCCTTTTTCTTAAAGCCGCTAAGCCGTTAATAGCCGCTAAGCCGCTAAGTCGTTAATAGCCGCTAAGCCACTAAGCCGCTAATAGCCGCTAATAGCCGCTAAGCCGCTAAGCCGTTAATAGCCGCTAAGCCGCTAATAGCCGCTAAGCCGTTAATAGCCGCTAAGCCGCTAATAGCCGCTAAGCCGCTAAGCCGCTAATAGCCGTGCTTCGCAAGACGAAAAAACCGCAAGACGAAGAGACTCGCGGAACGGATTAATTTCGTCTTGCGAGGCACCACTGTAAAAATAATTACTATTAAAAAAAATAAATAGGGAGATTCCCAAAGCTGTAGTCACAGTGGGGTCACATGTAGAAATGAAGATATATAAATGTGACAGGAGGCTGATTTAGCCATTCTGCATCTTTGATGCCTGCTTCCTCCTATAATAGACGAAGTGACTCTAAGCTCCTTTTCACATATTCAGCTGGTGTGTGGATGCAGGCACTGCGAAATAGCATGGCTGGGGAAAGACACACACACAGGTAGCCTTCATTGTGAGCTGGGCTACCACATGACCAGCCAGCCACGCATGGGCTGGTTTAGGTGATTTCTGGCTTTCAAATATGTGGAGGAAAGGATCATGCAGACATTTTCAGGATATGTACATATGCACCCATTTCCACAATCACATTAACATGCCCGGCATCTGTATCTTAGATCTGCTTAAGCAGATTAAACAAATTAAGGAAGAGATATAAACCTCAATGCATCTCATTCTGGTCTGGCAGAGATTGCATACATGCCAAGCTCTTCTGTCCTCTGATGACTTACATGTTATTTAATTCCCAAAGACAAAATGAAATCTTGGCTTTGTTTAAATGAGTGCAAGTTTCCCACTGGCTAAGCAGGAGAAAAAAATGGAATTGAGGGAGGGGGGATTGGAATAGAATTTATTGCACCATAATATATATGCAAGTTAGAGAAATGTGGACTTAAGAATATACTGTAGAGTTGTCTGAGTTAAATATAATCCTCTCTTTTAAAATCATGTGTCTCTGTGTGTCAGTTTGCCTCCATTACAAAGGGGCCAGCTACTCTCTTCTCCCAATTCAGGGATGGGGACCCTGTAGCCCCCAAATGGTTTTCACCTCCAACTTCCATCAGCCCCTATAAGCAACATCTGGAAGGCCATAGATTTCCCAGTACCAGATTACCAAATAGGCAGTGTAAGCACCAGCCTATGGGCTCCATGCCTTTTAGGGGCCCTGCAATAGCAGATCAATATATATTGTGTAATCAAATTTGTTTATTGAAATTGTTGGTTAGTAAAATCAAAAACTTATTAGAAGATAATTTCTGAGGGACTCCCTGAGATTTTGACTGCCTAAGGGCCTCCACCCCTAGGGTTTAATCTGGCAGTGAAGTTTCCCATCTCTGCCCTAACAGCTGGTTTATGATACTCCAGGCACTCGGGTTTTTCCTACTGAATACAGTGGCACCTCGGGTTAAGAACTTAATTCGTTCCGGAGGTCCGTTCTTAACCTGAAACTGTTCTTAACCTGAGGTACCATTTTAGCTAATGGGGCCTCCCGCTGCTGCTGCATGACTTCTGTTCTCATCCTGAAGCAAAGTTCTTAACCCGAGGTACTATTTCTGGGTTAGTGGCGTCTGTAACCTGAAGCGTCTGTAACCAGAGGTACCACTGTACAGCCAAGGCTATTGTAAAAAAATAAAAGTAAATAAAATCTTCTGTCAGGAGATGGCAAAATCTGAGATCACTAAGTTGCATTCAATGCTAAGGAAGCAGTGAGGGTCTCTGAGTTCTAGTCTAGTAACAGCTGCTTCTTGCAGCCTGTCTCTTGTAACTAAAAAAGAATAAATGCCCAAATGGTATCAGTATCCTGATCTGTTACCAGGGCCAGATTTAGGTCTGATGAGGCCCTAGGCTACTGAAGGTAATGGGGCCCTTTATATGTCCAGCTGTCCTTTGTCAACAACAAATTGTCGCTGTTTTTTTGTGTTGAATATATGCTATGTGGTAATTTATAGACCTAATAGGTATCTAAAGCCATTTGCACATGTTGCCATGTAACCAGTCCATGCAGAATGTAGGCACCCTATATATAGAAATGAGTAAACCAGTGATATGTTAGGCTAGCAGGCGGGGCCCATTACTTACATCATAGGTGCCTAAAAGGTAAAGGTAAAGGACCCCTGAAAGTTAAGTCCAGTCACGAACGACTGGGGTTGCAGCGCTCATCTCGCTTTACTGGTCAAGGGATTTGACGTTTGTCTGCAGACAGTTTTTCCGGGTCATGTGGCCAGCATGACTAAGCCACTTCTGACGAAACCAGAGCAGTGCACGGAAATGCCATTTACCTTCCCGTCGGAGTGGTACCTATTTATCTACTTGCAATTTGATGTGCTTTCAAACTGCTAGGTTGGCAGGAGCTGAGACCAAATAATGGGAGCTCACCCCATCGTGGGGATTCGAACCGCCGACCTTCCAATCGGCAAGCCCAAGGCTCAGTGGTTTAGACCACAGTGCCTACAAAACATTGTTGCTGTATGTCGGTGGGGGGGGGTTATCTTATATTTTAGAAATGTACATCTAGTTTTTTTCTTTAATTTTTTTGGGGCCCCCAAGAGAGTAAGGCCCTAAGCTATAGCTTGTTTAGCTTATACGTAAATCCGGCACTGTCTGTTACACTTCCTGGACTCACAGCTGTCCATGGAGGCACAGGTTAAATCCGTGTCCAGGGCAGCTGTGTACCAGCTCCATCTGGTACGCAGGCTGAGACCCTATCTGCCTGCGGACTGCCTCGCCAGAGTGGTGCATGCTCTGGTTATCTCCCGCTTGGACTACTGCAATGCGCTCTACGTGGGGCTACCTTTGAAGGTGACCTGGAAACTACAACTAATCCAGAACACAGCAGCCAGACTGGTGACTGGGAGCGGCCGCCGAGACCATATAACACCGGTCTTGAAAGACCTACATTGGCTCCCAGTACGTTTCCGAGCACAATTCAAAGTGTTGGTGCTGACCTTTAAAGCCCTAAATGGCCTCGGTCCAGTATACCTGAAGGAGCGTCTCCACCCCCATCGTTCTACCCGGACACTGAGGTCTCCAGCGCTGAGGGCCTTCTGGCGGTTCCCTCACTGCGAGAAGCCAAGTTACAGGGAACCAGGCAGAGGGCCTTCTCAGTAGTGGAACGCCCTCCCACCAGATGTCAAAGAGAACAACAACTACCAGACTTTTAGAAGACATCTGAAGGCAGCCCTGTTTAGGGAAGCTTTTAATGTTTGATGTATCACAGTATTTTAATATTCTTCTGGAAGCCGCCCAGAGTGGCTGGAGAGGCCCAGCCAGATGGGCGGGGTATAAATAATAAATTATTATTATTATATTATATTATTATTAGAAATGCTAGTCCTTATTGAGTGTGGGTCCTTTTAGTTGATGGCCATGATCTCTGGAACTGGAAACACATGTGCTTTGCCACTGGTCCAAATGTCAACGAATGTACAAAGCAAAGGATGGTGCAGTGACCACAATGCCCTAAAGGTAATGCCATTTTGCTGTTGTGTGCAGAATCCAGGAAGGATTAATGATGTGGCTAAGCCAGGAAGGAGAAAGAAGCAGACTGGAGAGGAAATGTGAATACTTGTATAGTGGTACCTCGGGTTACATACGCTTCAGGTTACATACACTTCAGGTTACAGACTCCGCTAACCCAGAAATAGTACCTCGGGTTAAGAACTTTGCTTCAGGACGAGAACAGAAATTGTGCTCCGGCGGCGCGGAGGCAGTGGGAGGCCCCATTAGCTAAAGTGGTGCTTCAGGTTAAGAACAGTTCCAGGTTAAGAACGGACCTCCAGAACGAATTAAGTACTTAACCCGAGGTACCACTGTACAATTATAGTATGTAAAAACATGTACAGCTAGAACATTTTTGAGTGATGGGGAGAAATCCCACTAGCGTATCTGGGAACTCTGCTAGTGTGCCCACCAATCGGAAGTAGTACTGGTGACAATGACCCCCCCCCCAAGGCAGGCAATGAATCCACAACAAAAGGGACATACACCTCTGTGACCACATACACAACCAGAGTGCTCCCCATTCCATCAGACCCGCTGGCACAGCCACCACTGTCAGTCTCCTGGCATTCCAAATGTCAGCAGTTCAATACGCCTTCTGTCACTCACAAGTACCATTTTGGAGCACTGCACACAAAGAGAAGGCCCATCAGGAAAAGCACTGCATGGACCAAACAGACCTTTTGTTCCACCGACTCTTCTGGCAACTCCTGTGACCAACCCACCCTCTTGCTATTTTGTCCTATAGACAGTCCTGCCAAGAAGTATCTAATCATTGCCCCTCACAGGACACATTCACAAATTTAAAGCACTGTTATACCACTTTGAGCAGTCATGGGAGCTGTAGTTTGTTAAGGATGAGTCTGCTATATCCGCTATTGCTGATAGTTGGACCAGTTTAATAATAATAATAATAATAATAATAATAATAATAATAATAATAATAATAATAATAAATAATTTTATTTATATCCCGCCCTCCCCAGCTGGAGCCGGGCTCAGGGCGGCTAACAACAATAAAACAGTACAAAAGTACAGCATAAACAACACTGTAAAATCATTCATTATAAAATTAATTAATTCAAGCCACTGACAACCATTGGGCCAGAGCTCCGCGAAGATTGCCGAGGGAGGGAGTCAGGCTGTGCCCTGGCCAAAGGCCTGGTGGAACAGCTCTGTCTTCCAGGCCCTGCGGAAAGATGTCAAGTCCCGCAGGGCCCTGGTCTCTTGTGACAGAGCGTTCCACCAGATCGGAGCCACAGCCAAAAAAGCCCTGGCTCTAGTTGAGGCCAGCCTAACTTCTCTGTGGCCTGGGACCTTCAAGATGTTTTTATTTGAAGACCGTAAGTTTCTCTGTGGGGCATACCAGGAGAGGCGGTCCTGTAGGTATGAGGGTCCTAGGCCATATAGGGCTTTAAAGGTTAAAACCAGCACCTTAAACCTGATCCTGTACTCCACCGGGAGCCAGTGCAGCTGGTATAGCACCGGGTGAATGTGATCTCGCAGTGAAGACCTCATAAGGAGCATTCTGCACCTGCTGGAGTTTCTGGGTCAGTCTCAAGGGCAGTCCCACGTAGAGCGAGTTACAATAATCCAGTCTGGAGGTGACCGTTGCGTGGATCACTGTGGCTAGGTCAGGGCAAGAGAGGTAAGGAGCCAACTGCTTAGCTTGGCGGAGATGGATTCAGCATAGCTCTTTGACCAGCCTAGCTCTGTTTCTTCCCAGCTCTAGATTAGGAGAGTGGACTGCTCTGTTAGTCCAATGCAGCTAAACAACCAAAACTCTTGTGGAACCTTACCGACCATCAGATGACCATCAAATGTTAATATGGCACAAGCTTTTCTGGGCCACATTCACACGACCCATTTAAAGCACTTAAGCAGTCATGGCTTCCCTTCAAGAGTCTTGGGAGCTGTAGGTTGTTAAGTGTGCTGAGAGTTGTTAGTTCTTCATAGGGGATTGTAGCTCTGGAAGGGGAATAGGGGGCATTGGGCGGGTTCTGCCTTTGCACATTCACATCACAGGACAAAAATCCATCTATATGATGAAGGAAAAGGTGTGTGGCTGGCCGTGAAATTGACTAGATCCAGGGTATGGTGCCGTACAGAAAGTGTTGGACCACAACCCTCATCATACCTGATCATGAGCCATGCTAGCAGTGGATGATGGGAGCTGGAGTCCCACAAAATATGGAGGGCACCTTACTGGTCAGCGCTGAACTAGACTTTTGCCTCTCTCACACACAATTCCAGGCCTCAAAGTCACCGAATGGAATTGCTCAGCAGTTGATCTGGGACTGATGAAAGAATTATAATTAGCGTATAGAATGTTACGACTTTCCCTTCACAATGAAGTATAATTAACATAAAGAATTCATCATCCGAGTTTGTTGGTAATTACCATGAGCTTAGATGTCTCACTCCAGGCTTTATTATAGTTCTAAGAAGTAGCATAAAAACGTAACTGGCATAATTGACAGTAGATCAATACAACATATAAGATCAAAGGGCATAATAAAACAGCAGGTAACAATAGCTGTTTATAAAAAGTCAAATTAACTCGAGTCATTATTTACCTGACAGATGGATCCAATAACATTTGACATACTTCTGAGTAATCATGCACATTGGGTTGTGCAATACATCTTCAGTTTCTCTCTATAGAAAAATGTTTGTGATGGTAGGCAGTGTGCAGCAAATTCTATACATTAGGGGGAGCAGGGAATCATTCCTCCCCACCTCTCCCCATGAAGTTGCTGAATTATACAATGGCAGACCTTGGGGTCTCAAAAGTCAGTGGTAACCTGTGCAATGCCAAAATTTGGCGTCCTTGTCTCTCACCTTCCATGCTACGTCATAGTTACGGTGTCCCTGTGAGTCTGCCCCCAATGTGACCGAACCGATCGCACTCCCCTAAATCTGCCTCTGAAATACAGCTCCCATCATTCCTAGCAAGCACAGCCAATTCCCAGGGATGATGGGAGTGGCCAGGGGGTGCCAACTTGAATGAAATATTGGAGGGGGCAGGAAAGCCCTGCCTCACATAATCAATCATTTGACTCAGTGCACACACACCATTCGAATGACAATGCCCATCAACTTTTGGGGGTGGCCCCCTCAAATATTTTATTGGGGGGGCGAAGACTCCTTGACCCCTAGCAATTGACTCCTATGGGAGTGGCAGTTCTGAAATCTCTGGAATGCCAAAGGTTCCTCACACCTTCTATACATGATGATGCCAAAGTATGTCTCAGTGTGTCCAGCAGAGCTTACTCTCAAATCAGTGTGTGTAGGGCTGCAGCCATAATTAATCTAACACACACACTAATAACCAGTGATAAACAAACAGAAAACATGCATGAACATATATATGCCATGGTCACATCCACAACACACACTGAAAGCACATTGAAAGCACAGGCTTTGCCCCATAGAATGCTGGTAATTGTAGTGTGTTAAGGATGCTGGAAATTGTGGGATATGTGTGTGGGGGGGAGATTATGAGCCACTATTTTGGGTCCATGTACCCCAGAACCATGTGTCTCATGTACCCCAGTGGTTCTCCAAGGCCTCAAATGGTCTTTTTCAGCTGTGCAAGCAGATATTTTTTTAATGAAAGATACCAGGAACTTAAGCAGTAGCATTTTGATCCACAACACGTGATACTATTCTTCCACCAAACTGCAGATGATCCCATGGCTATCTTCATTGGTCATATTGGTTGGGCCAGTGACTTCTGCCCAGGTCAAAATTAGAAACAATCCACAACTATATCTGATTCTTGTCACCTAAGATAATTATTATTTTGACACGGAACTATGCTTTGCCCTATTTTTGTCCCTGTATTCTTTTGAATACAGCACTTTTGATATAACAGTAATGTATACAAAGGTGTTCTCTCCCATAATAAAGTAAAAAGAGCCAGAGATATTGATGTCAGACCATGAAGATCCCTTTTGGGATAACATTTTTAACTAAAGTGTAATTAGAGTTAGGAGGCAGATTAATTAAACAATATCCTCTCATGACAATCTTGCAAGCCATGCATTTTTTTGTTTTGTTTTGTAATTTATTTTTGAGTTCTCTTCTGTGCCTAGCACTGTGTTTTGCTGGCGGGCATACCAACCACATGAGTCCTGATGTTACCCATGCAACCAAGCCCAGTTCCTCCAACATATAAAAGAGAGGCCAGCTCCAAGGTCTTCCATCACAGCTGCTGGGTCTCCATCTCTACGTCCTCCTCTGTAGTCGCGTCCACAACAATAAGGCAACATGAGCCGTCAGCTCTTAGTAGGCAGACAACGTGCTAGAAGCCCCTTCACCAAACTCTCCACAAGTAACTCAGTCTCCCGGTTTCATCCTGGCAGCTACAGAAGCAGAAGTATGTCTAGGATTAGTGGAAGAACAACATTCCTGTGTGGAGACTACAAGAGTGGCACTTGTGGAGCTGGTGGTCCAAGCGTGCATAGAAGATACAGCATCCATGGGGTACAGGTTGACCCGCATCTGCTGGAGCCTTTCCATGTGGACATCTGCCCTGAGATCCAGAAAGTGAGACAACAAGAGATGGAGCAGATGAAGAACCTTAACAGCCAATTTGCCGATTTCATTGATAAGGTGAGATCAGAATGGGAGGCTTTCGTTGCACCACCAGACTGTTGCCATAGCCAGTGCTGCTGGGAAGCATTCAAGTAATCTTTAGCCTGGTTCTGGTATCTGCAATAGGTGCAGCTGTTGGGTTAAGACTCCTTGTCCTTGTACAATGGTGAAACTGGTGCCATACCCCTTATTCCTGGAACAAATCTCAGGCCCCACCCCAGCATGCAGCACCATCGCTCTTTCAACACTGATGGCTGCCATCTGCCATCAATATGGTGACCACTGAGGTGCTGGAGTCCATGAGTTGCAGGATCTCTTCCAGTCTTGTGCTGTAGCATCTATAGGTGGGATAGATCATTGATAGACCTCTTCTTCCTGACACTCCTTAAAGCGTACTAGTAAAAGATCTATCATCTGAATCAAATAGCAATTATTTCCATGTGAAAGTTTTACCAAAGCTGAACAAAAAGTGATTAATTAGCTGAGTACATTTGTTATGAGCTAGTAACTTGGGTGGACTTATTTGCAAGGTTGATTTTAAGACTTGGAAAACAGTTGGCCTTAATCTTTTCTATGCCCTAAGCAAACCTTTTCTAATATATAGATTAATCCTTGTTTTGATCTCTTTGCTTCCAATATTCTCACAAAGGCCTTTCTTTTCTTAGCTAGTTGCACCAATCCATTTTGCACCTTCACTAAACCACTAAATTTACAGCCATGTTGTAATATAGATGTATCCTGTGAAGCAGTATGAGCAGTAAGCATTGCTAGGCAATATCTCAAAATCTTCTTCATATCTATTCATTTGCTTTATGTTGGATTTCAGGTGCAGTGCTTGGAACAGAAGAACCAGCTGCTTTCAACCAAATGGTCCTTTCTACAGAAACAAGCCAAACCACCCACAAAATGTCTGAAATCTATTTTCGAGCAGTTCATTTGCAACCTGAAGAAGCAGCTGGATCATTTGCTGTGTGAGAAGGGAAAACTGGAGACTGATTGTGAGTGTTCAAAAGAGGAGGCTGAGGACTGCAAGTGCAGGTGAGTTGACCGGTTCATGGAATCAGCTGTTCTGGAATTGTGCAAAGAAAGGAAATGATGGCTCTAAGAATGGAAAGGGTTTTCCGTCTTTTCTCCTTAAATTGGCTTTTGTCCTTCATAAATGGAGCCTTAACAGAATTGTGCTTCTCCCCTGCACACTTCTCTCCAGTTTTTGAAATGAATCAAGACTCTCTAGGGGAGCCATTCACATCCAGGATCCAGGATCATTCACATAGACCAGGGGTCGGAAAGGCTTACCTCGCTTGAGCCAGTTCACTCCAGCGGAGATCCCTCTGTGGGCCGGATCGCACGCACGACTGTGATTTCTGGCATCTGCACCTGCGCAGACACGATTTTCGACACCTGCGTCTGCGCAGATGCAATTTTCAGCCCAGAGGAAGCGAGTCGCTGTGCCAGTTTAGTGCAGTGGGCGGGGACTTGCCAAGCGGGCGGCTTGGTTCAGGGGCAGCTCGTGGGCCAGTTAAATGACCCCCGTGGGCTGCTTGTGGCCCACGGACCTTAGGTTGCCTACCCCTGACATAGACAGCATGTTCCACTTTGCAAACTCCAATGAATGAATTGCGACACACAGTCAATTTTTATTAAGTGTCCACTGTGAGACTGAACAAACAGGTGAATTGAGTCATAGACATCCTTGAAGCACAGCATATCTGAAGGAGGAAATATGCCACATTCAGAGTGTTCTTATATAGAGTTAGTCCAATACTTGTTGCCCACCACAGCGGTAAATAATGTGGTGCTTTCAGATGTCATTGGATTACAATGGAAACACCATCCAGACCAGGAAATCCACTTATCCCTGATAAATGGGGAAATCCTCTGTAGTTGGTACCCAGTAGTGGCTGGTGTGGTGGGCATTGGTCACCTGGCTTCTTAATGCCATATCACTGCCAGCTACCAATAGGAAGGGGCCAGGCAGTGGTGAGCTCAGTGCAGTGGCAGATGCAGCAGTGGAAACATCAGATTGTCAGCGTGGCATATGACTCTGAGCAGTGGTTGCTGGGTAGCAGCAGTGGCGGAATGCTATTGTGCTCATATCCTACTTGTGGGAGTCTAGAGTCATCTGGTTGGCTGCTGTGGGAACTGGATTTTGGACTCGCTGGGCCTTTGCCCTAATATATCCGGGCTCATAATATGTTCTTCTGTTCTTAGTAGTGAGTGAAATACTGAACTGATCACCACCCCTTTGTAGTTTCATTTTAATTCCTACCTTACAGGTATGAAGAGAAAGTGAACCAACGTTGTGCTGCAGAGAACAAATTTGCAGAACTGAAGAAGGTAAGAGGAAGAAGTCATTGGTATAATAATAATAATAATAATAATAATAATAATAATAATAATAATTTATTTATACCCTGCCCACATCTGGCTGGTTTTCCCCAGCCACTCTGGGCGGCTTCCAACAAAATATTAATATGCCCCTATAAGCAACATCTGGAAGGCCATAGATTTCCCAGTGCCAGATTACCAAATAGGCAGTGTAAGCACCAGCCTGTGGGCTCCATGCCTTTTAGGGGGCCTGCAGATCAATATATATTGTGTAATCAAATTTGTTTATTGAAATTGTTGGTTGGTAAAATCAAAAACTTATTAGAAGATAATTTCCGAGGGACTCCCTGAGATTTTGACTGCCTAAGGGCCTCCACCCCTAGGGTTTAATCTGGCAGTGAGGTTTCCCATCTCTGCCCTAACAGCTGGTTTATGATACTCCAGGCACTCGGGCTTTTCCTACTGAATACAGTGGTACCTCGGGTTAAGAACTTAATTTGTTCCGGAGGTCCGTTCTTAACCTGAAACTGTTCTTAACCTGAAGCACCACTTTAGCTAATGGGGCCTCCTGCTGCCGCTGCGCCACCAGAGCACGATTTCTGTTCTCATCCTGAAGCAAAGTTCTTAACCTGAGGTACTATTTCTGGGTTAGCGGAGTCTGTAACCTGAAGCGTATTTAACCTGAAGCATATGTAACCCGAGGTACTACTGTAGTAGTGATGCTATTGGGACAGTCATCTGTGATTGTGTTTGCAAAATACTCTTTGTACCTGCAAGGGTTTTGGGGTAGTCAAACTGTTTCATTTCCGATCAATACATACCCTGAAATCGCTTGGCAAAATCCCATAACTTTTTAGAATGCAAACATTCTGCTTTAATTCCATCTTTTATTACATTGTAACCCATTTGGACAGCAATAATGTGGCAGCCCTGGGCCTCAAAGACTCTGTCCATGCATTTCTGTGCTGTCACGCTTTCCATGTTAGCCATACTGAGAATAGACTCATTGAAATTAATGGGCACGACTAACTTAAGTCCATTAATTTAAATAGGTCTACTCTGAGTAAAACAGTGTTGGCTACAGTTCTTGAGCTCCTTGGAGAAAAAGGTCAGACACAAATGCACTAAGTAAATTAAAAGGAGTTGTGAAATTAGACCAAGGACCTATGTAAGATTGTTAATTCTGGACAGTAGAAATAGCTCAGTCAGTAGAGCATGAGACTCAATCTCAAGGCTGTGGGTTCAAGCCTCATGTTGAGCATAAGTTTCCTGCATTGCAGAGGGTTGGGCTAGATGATTCTTGTGGTCCTTTCCAACTCTACAGTCTTATGATTCTATGAAATGGGTTTGCAATCTATAAAATGTCTCATAAGTCTGTTCATGTAAGCAAACTCTAGACGTTTTTGCCCCCATTCCTTTGAAACCATATGTAAACAGTAGAATATAAATAACAGGGAAATGTCATCCTTGCAGGATAGAGACTGTGTCGCTTTGAACAATGCAGAGCTGGAGAGACAAGTCAGTCTCCTCTCCCAAGAGATTGAGTTCCTGAGATGCATATATCTGAAGGTAAGTAAGGAGACACTCCATATTATCTCCACTTAGCCTATACATCTCGAGGTGCCATTCAAATCCTAGTAAGTACAGAAGAAGAAATGGACATGGGGGGGAAAGCTTCCTGAATCTGATTAGCAATTCTTAAAGCTGGTCTGAATGGAGCAGAGCTGTAAACAGTTGTCCCCACCCTCACAAGTAAAGGCGAAGAGTATCCAAGTCTAGTCATCGTTTAACTTAATGAAAAAATAAAATAAAACCCTTAAGTACCTCCCTCCCTCGTTGGCAGTGAGTCATCATCATTTAGATCACTAATAACTTATTGCCATAATGACACCCAAAATTATTTGCCTGAGGTTGCTGCCTCATTCTGCCTAATGATAGGGCCAGCTCTGTAAATTCCAGTGGTTGGTTTACATGTAGTGGGCATCTTTGTCTAACTAGCCTGGATTTGCAAGTGAATTAGGCCTACTTTTAGGTTACAATGAAGATTTCTGAGCAATGTTATTATGGGATATTAAAATTGTTAAGTCTCTTGCTAAGCAAAAAAAGTCTCCCAGTGACTTACGGCATTCTTCTTTTTCTTTCTTTGGCGATCCCTCTTGGCGAGTAAGATTGTCTTCCATAAACACGGTTTTAACAATGAGTCCGTAAGTGACTGTGGAGGCCAATTCTGGATCCACACATCCTTCCACAGTGGGGACATTGGTTTCTGGGCAGGAGTTGATGACGGTGTGGATTTGCCAAGCCTGTCTTCCTCTTAGCATGTTTCTCCCTTGCGTCCTGAGTTTGAGTGTCTTCAAAGCCCATGACACCTTTGGCAAAGGCTGTTCTCCAATTGGAGCGCTTGCAGGCCAGTGTTTCCCAGTTGTCAGTCTTTAAACCTCTTTTGTTGACCACCAGCATTACACTTTCCATTTTTAAGTTCATCCACACATGTGTGAATGAGTAACTACAGATTAATTAACCCAAACTCCAACTCAAATGCAATGCTTTGCACTGATGCCAATTCACATGTTCAGCTAAGAGTCACCACAAAGAACTGAGCAAGGAAGTAATGGTAGTTCAAGCAATGTGTTTGCCCATGTGCACCAGCTGTTAGCATTTGTACCTGCATTACAGATTTGCCTTATTACAACTCTAGCAAAGTTGGCAGAGAGAAGAAGTATTTGAGATAAGGGGTAAAGAACGAATGATGATGCATTTGGGTCAATATCCTTAGGAGGAAGCTCAACTGGACCATCACACCGGAGATTTGGATGTGGTTGTGAAAATGGACAACAGCAGATGTTTAGACATGGACAGCATTATTGCCATTCTCAGGGAAGAGTACAAAGAAATTGTCCAGAGGAGCAAAGCTGAGGCAGATGCCTTCTACCAAAACAAGGTAGGTGCTGAAACAAGGTGGGCGTTGGAGCTTAAACAAAATGTCACAAATTCAAAAAGTGGTCTGTTTAAGAAAAAAGGTCTCAATGACACAAGTACTATGCAATCATGATAGGGGGTACTCATTTGCTGAAATATTTCAGGTTGCCCTCATTCTTCTTCACAAATATTTCTCTGGCTGCTTTTGATATCTTCTCAATTTGCAGAATTGTAAGACTGGGGTTATTTATTATTTATTTTGTCCATTGACTTGTAGTCATATAAAGCTATATAAACTGCCAGGACATCAGTTCAGGTGGATGAGTGTGGCTGAGGTGGGGCAGGGACTCAGAAGAAAGGGGGGGCGCTATCATTGCCACCATCCCAGAATCTGCTGCATGAGGTGGCTGTATCACTTTGCCTGACCTGGTCCTATGCTCTTTGCATCTGATCTCTCTCATTATAGCTGCCCTTGCTAAATAGCCACCATACCCTTGTTTATACCCTTAGTACGAAGAGGCTCAAAGCAAGAGATGCTGCTTCAAGGGAGACCTGAAGAAATACAAGCAGCAGATTTCAGAACTTACAAGGAGGATCGAGAAGCTTCAGTGTGAAATTCAGAGTGTGCAAAAGGAGGTAAGTTTGGTGGTGGACAGGTCAGGCAACCAGATTTCAAAAAATCCAAATTCTGCAACAACAACGAATCCACATAAGACCACACATGCAATACAATTTTGCATAAAGTAGTTTATTATTTCTTAATTGTGTATATTGTACAATCTGAATTTTTGGACAAGGATGCTGGAAAGGCAAAGGCATGAGAGGGTGAGAGTAGTAGCTGTGAGTAGCTTGGTGAATATAGGCAGACTGAGAGTTAGACCAAGCAAAGATCACAACAAGACCACTTCCTCCAACTGGAATCTTTTCTCTTTGAGCAAACAGCCATAAATTTCTTGGTTCTTAGTTTGCATTTCTCCTTATAGACACATTGTTGCATGCAGTTTTGACTAATTTAATGTACTTCTCTCTGTTATTTTCAATAGGATGTGCTCTTTTATCCACACCTTCCCTGAATATACACATTTTTGCACACATTTTTGAAGGATGGCTGTGTTTCAGCCTGCATATTCTTTCAGGAAGTGCCCATTGGGTAGTTTTGCCTTTAATAATAATAATAATATATTTTTATCTCTACCCCGCCCTTCCCAGTTCAAAAACCGGGCTCAGGGCGGCTAACAACAAATTTAAAACACTTAATTGTAAAAGCAGATTAAATACAGTATAAAAACATGAATAACAATATAATTCAAAATGAGAAATGAATCAAATTTCTCCACCATCCCAAGCAGGGACCAGTCCAAACTTCTGATGGGAAAATTAAGCCACTGCACAACCACATCAAATCTGTACACTGAAGGTTTTTTGATCTGGTTATCTGGCACAAGGAAATGGAGGCTAACCTGACCAACTTCTGTAATCGCTGCAGAATGATGAGCTGCAGAAGGCCATCTGTGATGGGACGGACGGTGGCGACTGTGCCCTGAAAGATGCTCAGGAGAAATATGCTGAGTTGGTGGAGGCCCTTCGGAATGGCAAGGACGAACTGGCATGCCTGGTGTGTGACTACCAGGAGCTACTGAACACAAAGCTTGCCCTGGATATTGAGATTGCAGCCTACAAAAGCCTGCTGGAAGGGGAAGAGGAGAGGTGAGCCTGCAAACTGTTGGGAGAGCAATGGCAGTGGAATCACGATGAAAAGTTATGTTAACAGAAAGTTAACTAAGCGTTAATGCAGGTGGCGCTGTGGTCTAAACTACAAAGCCTAGGGCTTGCCGATCAGAAGGTCGGTGGCTCAAATCTCCGCTAGGGGTGAGCTCCCGTTGCTTAGTCATGCTGGCCACATGACCTGGAAGCTGTCTGCGGACAAATGCCGGCTCCCTCGGCCAGTAAAGTGAGATGAGTGCCGCAACCCCAGAGTCGTCTGCAACTGGACCTAATGGTCAGGGGTCCCTTTACCTTTACCTTTAACTAAAGGTTAATTTGCACTTAGGGATCTCAAAGCAGTAAATGGGTGTAATATTTGGAGTCATTCGGAGTACAGAGTTTTGGTTGCATCCAGAGAATCTTGGCTGCAAATGGAGTTCATAAAATGAGGGCCCTCAAACTGGTTCTCGGGACTCTCCCCAGGCCATGACCTCCCAGAGGTCCCACCCTCTCTGAGTGCTGAGATGTGTCCTTGAAGCATGATAATGCCTCTTCCATACCTGAATGGAGGGGTGTGTGTGTGTGCACAGAAACCGCATGCGCAGACGTCTGCATGGCTGGAATGTAACTTACTTTACTGAATTACTCTGTCCACTTTTCCATCTGGCACAACCCACCACTGGTATACACCCCACCTCCAGAAGGGGAATGTACCCTTTGGACTAATAATAATAATAATAATAATAATAATAATAATAATAATAATAATAATTTATTACTTTGACCCCGCCCATCTGGCCGGGCCTCTGCAGCCACTCTGGGTGGCTTCCAACAGGCTATTAAAAACACAATAAAGCATCAAACATTAAAAACTTCCCTAAACAGGGCTGCCTTCAGATGTCAGTTTATTTCTTCAACATTTGATGGGAGGGTATTCCACAGGGCAGGCCACTACTGAGAAGGTCCTCTGCCTGGTTTGCGTGTGTAGGTCCCCAGGCCACCCCTCAAATAACTTCACACATAACACGTAATTTTAGTTTTGGTTTTTGGGCACTATTTTGGCCACAACTTTATTAAAATACAAAATCAGTGAGTGGTTGTTTAGACATTGGTTATGACTATCTGTCCCCCCCCGCCTGGGACAGAACTGACATCCCGAGGTCCGATCGGTAGCCAGTAGAAGAGAAAGTCAAACTGGGGGGTCACTTGAGCTAAGCGTTGGACCCACGCCGCTCACCCCAGCAGCTCCCCGAAAGCTTGCCTGCCCGGTCCTATAACAAGGATTCCCATAACAGGGATTGGGTGGCCCTGGTCCCATAACAGGGATTGGACGAAATCATGGCAAGCCCCAGGATTCCTTTAACGGAATTCCCTTCAGCGCAATAGAAGGGGCAGGCCCAGCCTGACCCCTCCACCACCAGCATATTATAACCAATGCCTAACCGCAACCTTACAAGTTGTGACGAATTGCTGAGTAGTAGGCAAAACCAAATGGCACAGCCAATCACCAAATGGCAAATTCCTACTAGGCCCCTGCTCCAAAGCAGACGACCCCATGACAGGCAAAGCAAGGTCAACCGGAAAGAGGGTGGGCGGGCGGGTGATCCGATGCACTCTGCAAAGAGAAAGAGAAACCAGAGTGCACCAATATTTAAAGACTATGGTCCCACCCACCCAATTTGCAACATACAATTTGTCCCAGCAACCCGGTTACCCAATCATGATGCCAGGCAACAACTATTAACCTGCCTGGCAACAAGAGGCCTGGCCTGGTGGCCCACACCGCAACACGTGCTCTCATTTATTGGAGAACATGCTTTCCTGTAACCTCACTTCTCACAGGGAGGGAACTGCCAGGAGGCCCTCGGAGCTGGACCTCAATGTCTGAGTTGAACGATGGGGGTGGAGACACTCCTTCAGGTATACTGGGCCAAGGCTGTTTAGGCCTTTAAAGGTCAGCACGAACACTTTGAATTGTGCTCGGTCCCCCAAACTTGATCTAGGCAATAAACATCTGAAGATGGGATTTGGGGATTATGTGACTGTAATCAGAAGAGAACGTACTATATTCTTTTATCCTTGCCCACACAGGATGTCCAAAGACTGTGCAAACTCAGTCAGCGTATGTAAGTAGCCTTCCTTGTTCTTTCCTCCTGTTCTTTGCAGATCAGAATCCATGTTTGGTGCCCCAAAGAAGTTTTGGCAATAACCATTCCACGTGTTTCCTTTCCAGCTGTAGCCAATGCCCCATGCTCTTCCCAAAATGTTGCAAAACCAGGAGGTGAATGCTGTCCAAAGGAGGTCGATACTTGTGGATCCGAAAGCTTAAGAGTTGCTGTGTCTGCTTTCAGAAGTAACCAGAACAGGCGTCAAAGGGGAAGACACTCCACTGGCTACCAAAGGTCAAGCAGAACTAAGGCTATGTAAGATTTCGCTAAGAATATGGTCAGGTTTAACGTCAATGATTCCATCCTCCATTTCTCAAATAGCAGGTAGGGGAAGCTTACATATCTAGGTTCTTGGTGATGTGGGTTGAGCTGGCTAAAGCAACAAGGGTTGGGCTATAGATACTCAGGGACACTGTGCACATTATGCAGCAATAACAAGGGAAGCTACTGGATTCCAAGAAAACACAGAATTTGGCCGTTCTGCCTCTGGCAGAGTAACTCACATCATAGTGGGGGCACACTGGCATGAAAGAGAGTCAGAACTGTCTGTCACGTGTAAGGTATGGGGGGGAATTTTGATTCAGTTCTTATTTATGGCTGAATCTATCAAATTCGGATTTTCCAAAGTAATATGAGAACTGAAACCCAGCCATACTTCAAAATTCCCACTTATCTGAATTTTGCAATGCAGTTTCCCAACCAGTGTACAAAAATGCATATATTAGGAAAAAAACTGTGCATATAAATGTATTATTAGAAGTAATTGCTTGCAAAAATGTAAATGTTGGTCAAAACTGCATACAAAAGTGTGGGGGGAGAGAGAAATTCATCATAAAATCCTGAAATTTTGAGTATGATTAAAACATTCACAAATTGCTGCAGAAATGTGGAGAACTGAACTCAAGATTGTAAAAATATGAAACTGAGAGAACTAAAATTGATAGATCCTTCTTTCCCTAGTCACATGTCTGAAGGGTTCCAGGCATGCAATGAACCCCACTATGCATGCACAGAGACCTCCTCTGCCAATGAGGGCATCATGCCACCCATGTGCTAAGGTTGATAACAATGTGGCCCAATCCCTGCACATGAGCAGTGAGACCCACTGCTTCCCCATTAGCAGAGAATTAGGATCAAAATGGCTCATCTTGCCCCCGGGATCATGTCCTCTGATTTACTCCACCCCTGGGCATCCACACATAGAGCCTGGAAAGCTGCAATGAGGAAATCTTCATGTATACAGCTGTACCCATGAAGACTCCCTCCATACAGATATCTGTGCGAGGTGTGAGGGCGCCATGTTGAGGGCAGATCTTGTCGGTGCAGCCCTACTCCCCAATTCACACTCGGGTAGAACATGTAATTGATTCCCCTGAACAGAACTACAGAAAGTGGACAGTGGACATTCATCCACTGAAACTAGGTTTCTAGAGTCCCAGAGAGATTCTGGAACATTATGTGGTGGTCGGGGTGGGGTGGGGTGGGTGGTTGAGAAATGCGTCTCCAGAGTTTTCTCCAGAGCAGAACAATGTAGTATTGCCTGTTTCTGTTTCCAAGTTAATGTGTTTATCCTCAGAGTGTAATAGAAAGGAGGGTGCTTTTGCTGATAAGGTGTGGGGAAACCAATGGCTGCCAAACAGGTACAACCCAGATTAAGTTTGGTGCATTAAAATAAACCAACACAACAATTAGTAGCTTATGAAAACCAAATCCTCCAAGCCACAATATCTGAATCGGCTCTGTAGAGGAGGAATATATGCCACTACCTCATAAAAGTAGCTTTTTTAGGGCATTGTGATGTAGTAGACAGTTACCCTGGTCCAGGTAGCAGCTGGATAGAGAATCACATGCACCACAGCTGGGACTGCACACAGATAGCCCAGTAATCAAAGATAGAATCTCACAATCAGCTGTTGAAAGGTGGAGCTGGAGAGCCTGGATTCAGTCTCCCATCCTTCCTTTATCCAACAGAAATCTGGTTAGTGAGATGACAGCTTTGTTTAGCGGAATGAGTGTACACAGCTCTGCTTTTTCCCTCTGTGTGTTCTCTGTTGGGCCTGAGTCAGTGTGCGTAATACAGGCTTCACCAGCCCATTGCCCACCAGATGCTTTGAACTACAACTCCCACCAGGTCCATCTGGGCTGATGGGAGCCATAGTTCCAAACTTCTGGGAGGAAGGCTGGTGTAATAGAATGTTGAATGTGTGTAATTTGAACGGCAACAAGGGATTGGAAAGTTCAAGCACTAGTACTGTTTTCTGTAAAAGATTCTGTGTATGTACCTGTATGCTTTCTTACTTTGCTCATCGCTGTAGTTTTCTGTATTATAGCCAATAAACTGTCACGGGGGAAAAGCACATTTTGTTGTACTTTATTTTTATTTAATGACACGGGTGGCGCTGTGGGTAAAAGCCTCAGTGCCTAGGGCTTGCCGATCGAAAGGTCGGCAGTTTGAATCCCCGCGGCGGGGTGCGCTCCCGCTGCTCGGTCCCAGCGCCTGCCAACCTAGCAGTTCGAAAGCACCCCCGGGTGCAAGTAGATAAATAGGGACCGCTTACTGGCGGGAAGGTAAACGGCGTTCCATGTGCTGCGCTGGCTCGCCAGATGCAGCTTGTCACGCTGGCCACGTGACCCGGAAGTGTCTGCGGACAGCGCTGGCCCCCGGCCTATAGAGTGAGATGGGCGCACAACCCTAGAGTCTGTCAAGACTGGCCCGTACGGGCAGGGGTACCTTTACCTTTACCTTATTTTTATTTAATACATTTGTGCCTCACTCTGCCTCCTCAGAAATGGTGCAAACAGCATTACTTAATATAGTTATTATTATATTTCTCGTCATCATAAGAACATGAGGAGAGCCTGCTGGATGAGTCCAATGGCCCATGCAAACCAGCATCCTGTTCTCACTGTGATCAGCAGGATGCATGCTGGTCCTCAGGCAGGATCTGGCACAAGGGCACTTTCCCCCTTGGTTTCTAGGAACTCATATTCAACTGCCCCCCAGCTGTGGAGGCAGAGCAAAGCCATCATGGCTAGTAGCCACCAATAGACCACAATTCCATGAATTGGTTTAAACCACTTTTAAAGGATCATCATCATTGTCAGTGTGTATGTGTGTTCATGGATAAATGAATGTGTGTGCGTGCACACAACCTGTTTATGCTATCCTTCACTCCAGAGTAGTTTGCATTTTTATTTTATTTATTTTTTAAAAATCCTATAAAGGTAAAGGTAAAGGGACCCCTGACCATTAGGTCCAGTCGTGACCGAGTCTGGAGTTGCGGCACTCATCTCGCTTTATTGGGCGAGGGAGCCAGCGTACAGCTTGCTGATCGGAAGGTCGGCGGTTCGAATCCCTGCGACGGGGTGAGTTCCTGTTGCTCGGTCCCTGCTCCTGTCAACCTAGCAGTTCGAAAGCACGTCAAAGTACAAGTAGATAAATAGGTACTGCTCCAGCAGGAAGGTAAACGGTGCTTCCGTGCGCTGCTCTGATTTCGCCAGAAGCGGCTTAGTCATGCTGGCCACATGACCTGGAAAAACTGTCTGCAGACAAACGTCAGCTCCCTCGGCCAGTAAAGCCAGATGAGCGCCGCAACCTCAGAGTCGTTCGCGACTGTACTTAACTGTCAGGGGTCCTTTACTTTCACTTTTTAACAGTGCATTATACAAACGTGTCACTAGATGGCGATGGTGAGCTATGGCAAATTCTATATATTTTTCAAAATGTTTTTCAAAAAAGTATTTTCACAACGTTTTTTATATGTGTCTAGATTCCACCAGTGACTGGCCCAAAGTCAGTCTTTGTGGCTTCATAGCTGAGCAAGGAATTGAATCCTGGTCTCCCAGATCCTAGTCCAACACTCTAACCATTACACTAAGGACCATCTCATCTCATCTTTTAGTAGTGCAGCAGGGTAGAGAGAGAGAGAGAGAGACTAACCCAAAACCAGACAGGGAGCTTCAAGGCTGAGCGGGGATTTGATCCAGGGTTTTCCACATCCAAACCTGCCCCATGCCATTCTAGCTGAGACCTGCATCGACTTAAACCCTGAGCTTAACTGCAGTCTTTGTTGTTCTAAAAATGAGCCATAATCTTGCTTCCCACAACTGAGGCTGAGCCAGCCCTGGAAGAGAGTCAGCTGAGGAAATTGTTCAAGCTTTCTATCCTTCACATTGCACACATACCTTACACGCAGTGAGCTGCAGTTTGAAAGCCTGAAGGCAGAATTTCCACTGTTTTGTTGGACCCTGACACACCCTTAATCTCATTATCTTCGTCATGTTTGAGATGCAGTGAGATCACATACATCCACTCTGCAATATTTTCTCTTTCCTGGGAGGTTAGGAAGTGTTTGAAAACTGATCCGTCTCACCCATCGCAGCCTACAGCTCTCCAGGAAAGACTTGTGAAGTCTCTCTGACCGAAGGTTTCCCCCAGCTCTGAAACCGGAAATCCTTTTAAAAACAGAGGCCAACAACTTAACCTGGATCCGCAAAGCTTGCGCTCCATTATTTAGCTAGAGCTGCATGCAGAACACAATGTCACTCCTAAGGGCAATGCCAGATGTACCAGTGTGGTGTAGTGTTCAGAGTGCCAGGCTAGGACGTGGGAGGTCAGAGTTCAAATGCCCACTCAGCTATGGCTCACTCCCTCTCGACCTAACTTATCTCACAGGGGAGAATGTGGGGGGACTAAATGGGGTGGAGAGCCATGTATGCCACCTTTGAGCTCCTTGGAGGAAAAGGTCAGAAATAAATGCAATTAACGACAACACACTGTATGTTGGGTGTGATCCATTGGTGCAGTCAAATGCAACATTCCTTGTTTCCCTAGAGTAGGCACAGGCAGGGGGACATTCAGTCAGTGTAATTTCCTCTTCCACTGGTCTGGAGCTTCTCCCCCTGCATGTGACCTGGGAGATGAGCATGGCCCTGGCTGACTCCACAAAAGAGCCGAGTCATGTAGCCATTTTCTCAGCCTGTTTGGTCTTTCTGTTGTCTTGTTCTCTCTCTTGCTGCCATGCTGCTCTCCTGCAGCGATTTTGTTGTCTAAATGTAATTTTGCTGTCTGCTGGCCCTCAGCCGGCAGCACATGAGTTCAGTCTCCATATGAGATGAACTCACTCTTTCTTTGTGTAACTACTAAGCAAAGCCTGCCTTTACTTAGTAGTTAAAATCGTAGGGACCAAATCGTGAACTGAAATGTGAGTAAACCTTTTGTTACTTTACTCAGAAAGACTCAGAAAGAATGTTGGAGGGTATACATGTGATGTAGAGCTAAGCCAATGAATGCCCTCTGATGATGATGATGATGATATTATTATTATTATTATTATTATTATTATTATTATTATTATACCCCACCCATCTGGCTGGGTTTCCCCAGTCACTCTGGGCGGCTCCCAACAGAATGTTAAAAATGTGACAAAACATCAAACATTAAAAACTTCCCTAAATAGGGCTGCCTTCAGATGTCTTCTCAAAGTCGGATAGTTGTTTATTTCCTTGACATCTGATGGGAGGGCATTCCACAGGCGGGCACCACTACCGAGAAGGCCCTCTGCCTGGTTGATGCTTACTATTTAGATGAGTCCAATAGCACAAGAGTAACCTTCCCCAGTTTGGTGCCCTCCATATGCTGTTGGACTGCATCTCCTATGACGTTTGACCACTGGCCATGCTCGTTAGGGCTAATGGGAATCAGGGAGAATATTTGGAGGGCACCAGGATATCTGAGGAAGCTTATGAAACTGATTAAAAATAATGTAAATGTCAACTAAATACTATGAAAACCAACACAATTTTAAAACATTTAGCTAAGAATTCAAACATACCACGTTTCCTACAAAATTCCTGCAAAACTCACCTCCATTTACTCCTCCTCTAGCTTGTATCACCTTCCCCTCAAAACACAACTAGACCTTTCAGTAGGCCCAAGAAGGTTTCCCCTCAGTGCACAGGAAGTTTGATGGACTTGAAATGGCTCCTCCTCTGCACTACAAGAGAGGGTTGAGAAATCAACCATCAAAACTTGGAAGCTGACATGCTCTGCCTTCCAGCTCTTTTGCTCCTAAACGGATCTGATTACATGAAGTCAAGTCAAACCAATGTGCAGCCACCCTTCTCTTTTCAAACAGCTGCTTATTAATGCACTTCTGGAATTTATTTAACCAACAGTTACTTTCCTGCAGTCTATTTATTTACAAGTATTTATTTGCAACTGAAAATTCTGATATCCCCCAGTTTGGCACACACACACACACACACACACACACACAAACATCCAGGAAGGGAGATCTGAATACTCAAAACATTTCCTTTGCAGCTGTTGAGTGGATACATATGTAGGTTTCACCTGCATTCTGATGCTTGTCTGGACCATGGAATATTTTTATTAAGAAATATACATTGCCATTCATAGCCACTAACTGATGTGTATAATGAATCATGCATGCCTACTGTTCTGGAATAAAATGAATGGAAATGAGTAGAACCTTGTCTATGGCTAGCATACCGGTAATTAGTGATTTATTTCGGTGTTTAAATTGTGCATTTAAACTGTGTAGCTTGAGGACTTCCCTGGAACAAATAGTATTGACGACAACAACTTTCTTTTCTTACTGAAGCAACAGCAAATCTAAGCAATTGTGGAATGGGCGAATTAGATTTTAGATTTGTTGAATAATTACATCTCCCAAAGGCCAAGGTTAGAAAGAAAAAAGCAACACGTCACATAATGTGCGATACATATCACAAGACTAATTAACTAAAACGTAAGAGCATGAGGAAAAAACAGCATAATACTGTATTATCAATCACCTGCAGGGCCAATTGAGGGTGGCGGCAGGAAGAAAGGACATTTGTCAAGGGCCTCAAGATCAAAAGATTAAGACACTTGTTAATATTTTGGCATTTGATGTGGTCAGAAATGTATGAAGAGAGAGGACAAGAAGTGTCAAACTTTTGCGAGTGTTTGTCTCTTGAACCTCCCACAAATTAGCTAAAATGGCAACCTGAAGTCTTCCTATTTATGTAATTTACTCTGTATCCATCTCCCACAGTTCATAATTCATAATTTTATGAACCTCTAGCATGCTCACTCCTTAATCATGGTCCCCACCACTACTTACAATCTCAAACATCTCAAACATTTTAGTCCATGCTGATAGAGAAAGGTATCCAACTCCTGAACATCTCAGTTGCAATGGTGGCACTAGAAAGAAAAAAGGGGAGGGATTAGCACAGAATGATCAAAGTACATACCTGACGGGAGGGGGTAACATTCTATTTCAACACTCCCACCTTAAGCATACTTCTTCGAACTCCTATTGATGGTAAGGGAATTAACTTTAAAGAAAGCATGCTTAAAAGTAGTGGCTTTTCCAGGTCTATGATTCAGTTATGATTAAATGGTATGTGTGGTATGTGCCTGGTAACCCAACAATGTGGGAGTGCCTTTTTCTATACATTTTGCAGCTCTGTAATATGGATGTACAGGCAAACCTCAGAGATACAGTGGTACCTTGGGTTAAGAACTTAATTCGTTCTGGAGGTCCGTTCTTAACCTGAAACTGTTCTTAACCTGAAGCACCACTTTAGCTAATGGGGCCTCCTGCTGCTGCCGCGCCGCCGGAGCACGATTTCTGTTCTCATCCTGAAGCAAAGTTCTTAACCCAAGGTACTATTTCTGGGTTAGCAGAGTCTGTAACCTGAAGTATCTGTAACCTGAAGTGTCTGTAACCCGAGGTACCACTGTATTGCATGTTCGGTTCCGGACCACTGCAATAAAGTGAATATTGCAATAAGCAAGCCACACCATTTATGTTGTTTCCCAGTGCACATAAAAATTATGCTTGGCAGATGAAGATGATCGACTGTATGGGACTAGTAGAAATGACTGGCAGGATCCGAGACCAGGGAGAAGAGTCGGTGGAAGAAGATTGGGAGAAATTTAAGGACTATTTACGGAAATATTGCAAAATTAATGAGTGTTGAATGATGTTGGATAGAAATTAAGGGGTTCATAGCTGTAATGTGATAAGGGGAAAAAATATAGGGTATGGAAATAGGTTAAATTTAAGGATTTGCTGAATTAACAACTTGAATTGGAATACAAGAAGGGGAGGTATGAGGAAGTCAGTGAAATATGTTATTGAAAAATGGATATTGTGAACTTTATGTGTTTTTAAACTTTTTTGCTTTTTTCTTTTTGTATTAAATTTGAAAACTTTAATAAATATCTTTTTTTAAAAAAAAAAATTATGCTTACACTACACTGCAGTCTATTAAGTCTGCTCTGCTCCGCAACCCCCACCGCCACTGCCAGGGCAGGAAGGCAAAAAACCATCTCCAGCCCTAGCCAGCTCCACTTCCAGGGCCTGAAGGGAGGGGGGCAGGGTCTTCCGTCCCCTGAAAGTGGCCAGGCTGCCTGCAGCTGCACCTTCCTCCTCACAAAGAGCAATACCTGTGAAGCGCAAAGTGCAATAAAACGAGATGTGCCTGTATTAGCATAATCTCAGCAAGGCACACAAAGTTACACTACAAGATCATGCATTATGAAATGACAAAACATAATGCACACAAATTAATGGTGACAGCCAAAGCTGATCGCTCCCCTTTCAAACTCAGTGTTTCAGTTGCATATAATTTATGATGCTGTGCAGCATTTTCTTCAAAAAGAAGGCAAGCAAGCAAGCAGGCAGAACTTCCTTTAAATATTTGACAACTTCTGGCTAGATTAACCCTTAACACATGGTTGGTTTCTGAATAATTGGTAATTTGATCATAAGGCCTCAGGCGATGCAACACCTATCACTACATAGGGGTGTGTGTGTGTTCTCTTCAATTAGCATTGAACAAGTCCAATTGGACACCTGCGTTCCAGGTGTGTCAAAATCATGAATGCGCTAAATTGATCTCCTGACTTCCAAAGCGGCCAAACCCAGGGCCCCCGGAGGATAAAAGAAGCCATGTTCAAGGGCTCTCCCACCAGAGCACCACTCTTTAGGCTTCCTCCTCCGTAGCAACGTCTCTCAGAGGCAATCCACAAAGATGAACCGGCAGTCCTATAGTATCAGGGCTGGAGGAGGAGGCGGCGGTGGTGGCAGGGCTTTCACCGCCACCTCTGCCATTGTCCCAAGTAGCAATAGATCTGGTTTCAGCTCACTTTCTCTTGCCAGAGCTGGCGGAGTTGGCTTCGGTGGTGGCGGTGGCGGCAGCAGTTTTGGAAGGATCAGTATTGGTGGCGGTGGAGGTGGCGGTGGCTTTGGCAGCAGGAGTCTTTATAATCTTGGTGGCAATAGGAGAATTTCCAGCAGCAGAGCAAGCAACCTCCGCAGTGGATTTGGTGGCGGTGGCGGACTAGGCTTTGCTGGAGGGTCCGGCAGTGGATTTGGTTTGGGTGGTGGATCTGGTGGTGGGTATGGCTTTGGCGGGGGAGCTGGAGGTGGTGGTTTTGGTTTGGGTGGTGGTGGTGGTGGATTTGGTTTTGGTGGCGGACTTGGCGGACCCAAAAGTTCCTTGGGCTTTGGTGGCGGTGGACCTGGAGCTGGTGGCACCATCCAAGAAGTAACCATTAACCAAAGTCTCCTGGCGCCGCTCAATTTGGAAATTGACCCTTCCATCCAAGAGGTGCGGAAAGAGGAGAAGGAGCAGATCAAGACTCTGAACAACAAGTTTGCTTCTTTCATTGACAAGGTGAGACTTCGTTCAGCTGTGGTAGGATAGTACAGGAAGAGAAGAAAACCATGTTTATGCTTTATGTGAGGATAAGGAGGTAGACTCAAGACAAAGGCATATGTCTTAACATGTAAGCATACAGACAAGTTGAGTTTGGGTGGCTGGCTGGCTTATGAATTCAGGTGTACGTGTGTTATAACAATCTTACTAGAGATACACAAAAAAACCCATTCAGAGTGTTTGTCAAATCATCAGAATGTGAATTTGAATTTCACTTTCTAAGTTCAAGAGTTAGGATATTTCCTCCCCCAATAAGTACTCTAACTGAATAGTTAAAAGTCTTGTTTCTTCATTCTAAACTAAAACCCACCAACCATAACTGGAAATATTGTGGAGGAAGGACTCAAGTGGGAGAATATAAATTCAACATTTTTGTGAGCAAATTTAAACTAGGGGAGGATTTGGTTGAGCTTTCTGTTCACTCAAAATTCATTTTGGCTCTGTTCCTTTTATCTGGGAAAGGAAAAGGAGGATTTAGACTATTTTTCAAGGAGCTACCATTTAACTGAATAATTGCACAATTTCTACGCCCTTTACTACTTAGCTTAGCATGTTCTATGGGACGTGGGTGGCACTGTGGGTTAAACCACAGAGCCTAGGACTTGCCGATCAGAAGGTCGGCGGTTCAAATCCCCGTAACGGGGTGAACTCCCATTGCTCGGTCCCTGCTCCTGCCAACCTAGCAGTTCAAAAGCACATCAAGTGCAAGCAGATAAATAGGTACCTCTCCAGCGGGAAGGTAAACAGCATTTCCGTGCGCTGCTCTGGTTTGCCAGAAATGGCTCAGTCATGCTGGCCACATGACCCGAAAGCTGTACACCAGCTCCCTCAGCCAATAAAGTGAGATGAGCGCCGCAACCCCAGAGTCGGCTACGACTGGACCTAATGGTCAGGGGTCCCTTTACCTTTACCTTAGCATGTTCTGCCTAATGAAGCCCTCAGTTTTAGTTTCTGGCATCTGCATCTAAAAGGATTTCAGGTGATGGCAACGCTCTCCCTGAGTCCCTGGATACTGCCAGTCAGAGTAACCAATATTAGGTTAAATTTACAAATACCCTGATCAGGTTTAAGACGGCTCCCTGTGTTCTGCTCCTTGTGAGGTCTGCTCCAACATGCCTCTCTCCAGACCACAACTCCCCAAATCCCTGCTTGCACATTTCCAAGATTTTCTTCAGGGTCTGATGCGTTTCAGTTTGAAGATGCGATGAGGCAATCACACTGCCCCGTTTACTGCTTTTATTTATAAAAATGTTTATATACTGCTATTTCATTTTAAAATATCAAAGCGGTTTACAGCAAAATACATAAAACCACACAGTAAGAACCATATAAAATAGCGAGGCTAAGCTGGGATGGGATCACCATACCAATGTCAAAGCCACATGTTATTGTAAATCAAGTTATCAACATTTTTCACGAGGGTTGCCTGGAAAAAGAAACCCACACAAGCTGTTTCAACTGTGAAGGGGCCGTAGCTCAGTGGTAGTCAACCTGCAGTAGGTCTACCTCTGGCACCTCCAGTTAAGAGGCTCTCATATGTGGCCCCGACCTGGCCACAGTGATCCATGCGATGGTCACCTCCAGGCTTGACTACTGTAATTCGCTCTACGCGGGGCTGCCCTTGAAGCTGTCCCAGAAACTCCAGCGGGTGCAGAATGCTGCAGCGAGGCTCCTCACGGGGTCTCTGCCATGGGAGCATATTCACCCAGTGCTTTTCAAGCTGCATTGGCTCCCGGTGGAGTACAGGGTCAGATTTAAGGTGCTGGTTTTGACTTTTAAAGCCCTTCACGGCCTAGGACCCTCGTACCTACGGGATCGCCTCTCCTGGTATGCCCCATGGAGGACCTTAAGATCCATATATAGCAACACCCTAGAGGTCCCGGGCCCTAAGGAAGTTAGATTAGCCTCAACCAGAGCCAGGGCCTTCTCAACACTGGCTCTGGCCTGGTGGAGCGCTCTGTCTCATGAGACCAGGGCCCTGCGGGATCTGATTTCTTTCCGCAGGGCCTGTAAGGCAGAGTTGTTCCACCTGGCCTTTGGCTCAGAATCAGTTTGATTCCCTCCCCCTTTTTCTTTTTCCTTTCTCCTCCTATGATGAGATTGCTCCCTAATTGTTTTACTGTTGTATCTTAATCTTTTAAATTGTATTTTAATCAACTTGTTTTTATTATTGGTTGTTAGCCGCCCTGAGCCCGGTCTTGGCTGGGGAGGGTGGGGTATAAATAAAATTATTATTATTATTATTATTATTATTATTATTATTATTATTATTATTATAGCAATGTTGAGAAAGATCAATGGCTACTAGCCATGAAAACAATTTTCTGTTGGAGGTGGCATGCTTTTGAATACCAGTTGCTGTGAATCACAGGTGGCGAGAGTGTTGTTGCATTCAGGTCCTGCTTTCGAACTTCCCACAGGTTGGCCACTGTGAGAAGAAGATTCTGGGCTTTAGGCCTGATCCAAAGGGTCTCTTCTTAATACTGGGCTAGTTGAAGTGGGATTCTGATTCAGTAGAAAGAGCTTCATGTGTTCCTTTGTTTCAGGTCCGTTTTCTGGAGCAACAGAACAAGGTTCTGGAGACCAAGTGGACCCTCTTGCAGGATCAAGGCTTGAAATCTGGTGCCAGCAAGAGCAACCTTGATCCATTCTTTGAGGCTTACATTAATAACCTAAGGAAACAGCTGGGCAGCCTGATGAATGAGAGGGGGCGGCTGGATGGGGAGCTGAAGAGCATGCAGGATCTTGTTGAAGACTTCAAGACCAAGTAAGTGAATATCTGATTGGGGGGGGCAGATATTTATCTGCTATTCCAGCAGACTTGAGAGTGCAGAGTTAGAAAGTATTATTATTATTATTATTATTATTATTATTATTATTATTATTATTATGTATCCCGCCCTTCATCCGTAGATCTCAGGGTTAAGGGGATGCGGGTGGTGCTGTGGTCTAAACCACTGAGCTTCTTGGGCTTGCCGATCAGAAGGTCGGTGGTTCGAATCCCCGCGACAGGGTGAGCTCCCATCGCTCTGTCCCAGCTCCTGCCAACCTAGCAGTTTGAAAGCACACCAGTGCGCGTAGATAAATAGGTACCGCTGCAGCGGGAAAGTAAGCGGCATTTCCATGTGCTCTGGTTTCTATCAAGGTGTCCCGTTGTGCCAGAAGTGGTTTAGTCATGCTGGCCACATGACCTGGAAAGCTGTCTGTGGACAAATGCCGGCTCCCTTGGCCTGAAAGCGAAACGAGTGCTGCAACCCCATAGTGGCCTTTGAATGGACTTAACCATTCAGTGGTCCTTTACCTTACCTAGATCTCAGGGTGGGTCACAAAATAATAAAACAACCAAGATAAAAACAAAAGCCACCAATAGCTTCACCATCCCACAAAACACATTTAAATGGACATAGAATGTTAATCAGCCAAAGGCTTGGGAGAAGAGAAACATTTTTACCTGGTACATAAAGGTGTATAATGAAGGCGTCAGGTGAGCCTCCCTGAGGCATCTCACAAACAGGGAGCCCCTGCAGAAAAGGCCCATTCTTGTGTTGACACACTCTGGACCTCATATGGAGGAGACACATAAAGAAGGGCCTCAGGATGATCTCATGGTCTAGCCAGGATCATATGGAGAGAGATGGTCCTTGAGGTATTGTGGTCCTGAAACGTTTAAGACTTTATAGGTCAAAACCAGCACTTTGAATTGGTCCTGGAAACTAACTGGTGGCCTCTATTGTTGGGCCAGGGTCAGTGTAATATGCTCAAATCATCTTGCCCTGGTGATTAACCTGGCTGCTGAATTCTGTACTGGCTGAGGCTTTCGAACCATCTTCCTAGGCAGAGATAGAAAGTGGCTGAGTAGCTGTGATAATGCCCTCTTTAATGTACCCTAGTTGGCTAAACACAGAGGCTCTTCAGATTCCCTCTGGTGTGTAGACTCTACATACAATGGGGTGCATGCTTTATACAGTGTCAAATGCAATTGTCATAGACATATGCAAGCACCCATTCCTATATGCACTATGTACTCCTGTATACACATAATACATTTTGTCATAAATAATTTCATTATTTATACCCTGCCCACCCGGCTGGGTTCCTCCAGCCACTCTGGGCAGCTTCCAGCACATAAAAACATAATAAACCATCAAACTTAACAACTTAAACTTAATGTCAAACATTTAAAACTCCCTGATAAAAGTGAAACGGAAATATTTTGTTTATATTGCACTGTGTCATATACATTGTATTAATCACAATTCCCTAGATGTTAAAAGAGTATATTAGTGGTATAAAATTATTCCTGTTGTGTATATTGGATTCATACTGGCATTTCTGAAAAATAACTTTGCAGTCGTGATACATCAACGCTTTTCTCTTGCTCCAAATGTAGAGTTATATTGTCTCAGACAAGTTATATAAATAGGACCTTTCTTGAATATCTCCAATATATGAAAATAAGCCACTCTCTTACCATAACTGCAGCAACATGGCAAATAAATAAATGTCAAAGGCAACCTGACTAATATCAGCGTATGCTGATAAAACATTTTATAGAAGCAATTACTAATAATACCAGGGAGCAGTGGAAACTGGCTACTGACTCAAGACTGAATCATTCAGTCATTCATTTTTGATGTGGTTGAAATCAAGAGAAATGGGCCTTTTCGGAGCTTCTTGGCATGTTGGGCCAACTTTGCAAATGCCACAACAATAGCTCAGACTGCAGAGTGGCAAATCATTTCAAAGTGAGTCAAACCAGGATATGGTGAATCAGAATCTGGACATTTTGCCTCGAGGCTTGGTTCAGCCCTCTTTAAGCTACTGGCTGAGAAAGCCAACTTTTCAAGTAACTGGGAAGACATTAATATGGAAAAGCTGCTTGTGGGACATACAAAAGCTGCTTGTGGGACACACATATGAACACATAGAAGCTGTGTCCAGCCAGACCGCCTTCACTTAGAGATGCTTCTCTTGGTCTGCCATGATCACACATATCTGTGCAGCAGCTCCACCTAAACACCAGAGATAGAATCATAGAATCATAGAATCATAGAGTTGGAATAGACCACAAGGGCCATCGAGTCCAACCCCCTGCCAAGCAGGAAACACCATCAGAGCACTCCTGACATATGGCTGTCAAGCCTCTGCTTAAAGACCTCCAAAGAAGGAGACTCCACCACACTCCTTGGCAGCAAATTCCACTGTCGAACAGCTCTTACTGTCAGGAAGTTCTTCCTAATGTTTAGGTGGAATCTTCTTTCTTGTAGTTTGGATCCATTGCTCCGTGTCCGCTTCTCTGGAGCAGCAGAAAACAACCTTTCTCCCTCCTCTATATGACATCCTTTTATATATTTGAACATGGCTATCATATCACCCCTTAACCTCCTTTTCTCCAGGCTAAACATGCCCAGCTCCCTTAGCCGTTCCTCATAAGGCATCGTTTCCAGGCCTTTGACCATTTTGGTTGCCCTCCTCTGGACACGTTCCAGTTTGTCAGAACCCTTCTTGAACTGTGGTGCCCAGAACTGGACACAGTACTCCAGGTGAGGTCTGACCAGAGCAGAATACAGTGGCACTATTACTTCCAAAATACTCCAAGGCAGGTTACACCCTGCGGAATAAAGACAGGAGCATTACTCTCGGGTAGCCGGTCTTCTCTGTATCACTGGGACTTTGTTTTGTTGCTCCGCTTGCAAGAGCAAGGCCAGGGCAAACCTACCATATGAGACAAATTAAGTACACTGACTAGGCCTCAGTGAGAGGGAGAGAAGATCCAATTTAGGGGGATTGTAACATCTGCTAAAGGGACGCGGGTGGCACTGTGGTGTAAACCACTGAGCCTTGGGCTTGCCGATTGGAAGGTTGGTGGTTTGAATCCCCGCGACGGGGTGAGCTCCCGTTACTCGGTCCCTGCTCCTGCCAACCTAGCAGTTCGAAAGCACGTCAAAGTGCAAGTAGATAAATAGGTACCTCTCTGGCAGGAAGGTAAACAGCATTTCCTGTGCGCTGCTCTGGTTTCGCCAGAAGCGGCTTAGTCATGCTGGTCACATGACCCAGAAAAACTGTCTGCGGACAAACGTTGGCTCCCTCAGCCAATAAAGCGAGATGAGCGCCTCAACCCCAGAGTCGTTCGCGACTGGACTTAACTGTCAGGGATCCTTTACCTTTACCTTAACATCTGCTAGTCCTGACAATTGAAGTGAGCCAGTAGTTAGGCTTTGAGGACTACTTTGCTTGACGGTTCTTTTCTTGGTTCAGATATATTTGATTTCTTTGTTTTTTCTTTTGTTTGTCCCATAGAGCTTAAGGAAGGGGATTTGCATGTAGGATAGGCATGGCCACAAGTGGTGAAGGGAGAGGGGCAGGCCAAGTAGAGGAAACGAAGGGTTAGGCCAAGTGTGAGGAGCCTTTGGCCCTCCTGATGTTTTTGAATCCTCATCATCCCCAGCAATTGGCCATGAAGGATGGGACTGATGACAAGTCAACTGTCCCTCACACCTGGGTTAAGCGTGTTATGGAATTTGCCTCAGCCATGAAGAAGCTTTGCTGGTTCCTATTGGGTGTTAAGGCATTGAGGTTGAGTGCCAAGTTGGTGCATACTCAAACAATGGCCTGGATTAGGGTACTAATTGGCAATGTACCACCAAGACTTGGTTGAACTACGCAGGCCAGATATGCCCACTTTGATTACCCTCTTGATGTTACTATGATTATTACTCTTTAACAGTTGGAGCTACCCTGGGGACTGAAATGATCTGAACGGAAGGGTTTAATGCTTTAGAAAAATGGGGTGTGCATGTGTGTGTCGAAATCTGTCAGCAGAGGTTAGGAGTGGTCAAATCTGTCAATTTTGGTCTCTCTCACTTTCTCATTTTTTTAAATATTAAATTCAGTTCTCCACATTTCCATAGCAATTTGATTTTTTTAAAAAACAGAATTTAATTTGAATTTCTCCTAATACACTTATTTTGGATGCAGTTTTACTAATAAACTGATTTCTGCAAGCAATTTCACCTAATATAATGCATTCTGTGACTGTATAACCTATTATCTTGCATGTTACTTTTACGGCTGTATGCATTCTGTTGCACACTTAACATATGCATATTTTAGCACACTGGCTGGAGAACTGCATCAAATTTCAGAGAACTTTCAAGGACAATTTTGGTTTGCGTATTGGTTTGACAAGTGTGAATTAGCTGGTTTCTCATCAAGATGCAAATAAAACTAGATTTCTCCCCCATCCCTCCTTGAGGCAGGTGGCCTCACTGCTTAATGGTAGGGCCAGTCCTGGTTCTCATAGCTAGTGCAAAGATAAAGTAACTCGTAAAGGTTTCAATTGGCACGAAACCAGTTTGCGCAGGGGAAACTCCCAAAACCCAGATGACACAATGAGGGCTACTATCTCAGACCACACCACGATGACACAATGAGACCTGTCAGTCAAAGGTGGAATTAATGTGAGAGTTTGCCTCCAGATCAGATTGGCTAATGAGAATTGGGGATTTAATTGCTTTCGTCTGGAGCTTGTGGATTGCCTCACCTGCTTGAGTCATCCATGGAGGGAATTTGCTTTGCAAGCGCATCTGTGCTTCTATGCACCTCTGCAATGTGCAGGCTGCTAGGTATGGGCTACTGGTTTTGTGCTATGCTACATAGCTGTCAACGTTTCCCTTTTTTTAAGAGAAATTCCCTTATTCTGGATAGGATTCCTCGCAAGAAAAGGGAAAAGTTGGCAGCTATGCTACTAACATGAACATTATTTCTGGTATGACTTTATTTTTCATTGGCATGTACAATGCCTCAAGCAGCCCCCCCCCCCCCCCAAGATTAAGCAGCCATTTGTTCTGGAGCAGAGAAATCAAGAGAAAGAGGAATACCTCTAGAGCCCAAATTCAATTACCAAGGCTGTCATTCAGCTCCAAGCCTGAAAACCAATGGACCCTGTCACAGTGGGTGAAAGGAGTGCCACAACCTCTCCAGCCAAGTCCCACAGCATCTTCCTTGACTATTAAGGTTAACAGATGGAAGTTGGAACCTTTGGCTTCAGCTTTACATGCTTTCTTAACTCCTGAAAGGCAAAACTGACACCCAATAGTTTACTTGTTTGGTCATTGTGATTATTTTAATTGAGGTGGCTTCCAGAGTTTAAAAACAAAACTATTAAAATAGCAATTCCAAAAGCACACCCATTAAATACAAAGCAGCAATAAAGGCATGTAAAACAGCACAACTCAATGAAACATTAAAGGTAAAGGTAAAGGGACCCCTGACCATTAGGTCCAGTCGTGACCGACTCTTGGGGTTGCGGCGCTCATCTCGCTTTATTGGCCGAAGGAGCTGGCGTACAGCTTCCGGGTCATGTGGCTAGCATGACTAAGCCGCTTCTGGCGAACCAGAGCAGCGCACGGAAACGCCGTTTACCTTCCCGCTGGAGTGGTACCTATTTATCTACTTGCACTTTGACATGCTCTCGAACTGCTAGGTTGGGAGGAGCAGGGACTGAGCAATGGGAGCTCACCCCGTCGTGGGGATTCGAACCGCCGACCTTCTGATCAGCAAGTCCTAGGCTCTGTGGTTTAACTCACAGCGCCACCCGCGTCCCTATAATGAAACATTAGAAGCCTGAAAAGGAAAAAAAGTCATAGCCTGCTGCATAAAACTCAGCAAGCAAAGTGAGCAGGTTGGAGGAAAGCATTTTTGAGTTGGGGTGCCAACACAGGAAAGTCCCTTTTCCAAGTTGCCATGCACCTTCATGATGAAGGCTCCCTAAGAAGGACTTTTGACAGACAGATTCCTGTGAGAGCTGGTGGTCCTTGCAACTGAAACCAAAGGATGCCTCGGGGTCGGGGGTGGGGAATATGGATACACCTTGAGTGATGCATCCAAAGAATTTGGGAAGCAAATTGCCAAAGATAAAATTTCTCAGGTTTTGTTTTGTTTTCTAATGTCTAATGATCTGCTGATATCTAATGATCACCTGTGGACTGTACAGCTAGGTCCTATGAGATCACCCCCATCCAGCACAGAGATTGCCTCCATCCCTAAAGGAAATGGCTATAAGGGGTACTAACCAGTTGACTAATGGCAGCTTCAATGGCAATTGAATATTTTGAGAATGTTTTTGAAATTTGGAGGAAATTCAGGCCAAAGGCTCACAGACGTATGTTTGCATAATATTTTCATATGCTACTTTGATATACGGGTGCGACTGTTGAATTTAAATGTCACAGAAGCTGAGCCAACTAATTTTCCATCCAAATGATCCCAGATAAACTCTTAAATTAATTTGTACTTCAGTTGATATCTCAAAGATACCACTCCATACCAAATCAGATTCCCTTTCAATTAACCCCATCCATTATACCAAAAACATCACTATATAAAACCACCTTAAGTTATTCCTACAAATCAATAGCTTAGTGAGTAAATCAAATCACAAACTCACCCATTCATTTCCTCCTGAATTCATGTACCAATCAGAAACACTCAGGGCACATACAAAAAAAAAATCTGGGGTACATGTTCTGCAGGCACACTCTTAAAAACACCCTAATTTGGGGGGTATTTTTCTGCAGATATATAGGATGAGCAGAGTTCAATGTCAAAGGCTCTGCAATCAGGGCCCTTATCCCAACATCATATCTACACACTGGGAACACACTGGAAGTAGATAAGTTTTCAGAGGTGATTTATGGCAATAAGTGCAGTATGTGCTATGTACGGCAATATCATTGTGGTTCATTTTGAAATGCCTAAAGGCACATTGAATAGATGAAATAGTTACAAACTGAAACTTTTTGCTTCTTGTACTGATAGATACGAAGAGGAAATCAACCGGCGCACATCTGCCGAAAATGAGTTTGTCATGCTCAAGAAGGTGAGGCTTCGTGCTCCGAAGGTTGATGACCAGCTGGGTTAATTAAGAGGGACCCAATATTATATCTGACCAAATTATGTTTCATGCATCAAGAAAAGGACTTGTTGGCTTGGTGTGACTTCTCTTGGTGCATTTTGTACTAAGCTGGAGGGAAATGTGCACATAAGGCATGAATTCTGAGCCAGCTTTAAAAGAGAATATGCAGGGGCACTATTTAAGGAAGGTGGCAGCTCTCCCTCTCCACATGTGATTATTCTCCAGGACCATCTGTAGCAAGCATCTCACTGGTTCTATATTCTGAGTGACTTTTGAAGTAAGCAAAGGGTCAGCATCTGGAGCTAAATCTTCTACTAGCCTCCCACTTACAAACTTAGGGGCAAAAGAGTTGAGAAACTGGTGTCAGGAGGAGGTGAACTTGTTTTATGAGTGTCAGGAGGCAGTGATTTCCATCCTATCCTGTGTTCATCACAATCATTCCTGCTTCTATTCCACTGCACTTCAACTTCTGCTATGACCTACATTATTCATCTTGCTATCCACTATGGCCAAAACTAATGCAATTAAATATGTAATTAATTACATAATTAACTTCCATACATTTCAATGGAAGGGAAACATTTTTAAAAATGCAGAAAATAATGTAACTGTTAATATAACATTTGTGGATTTAAAAAAAGGAAGTATAGTGGATACTACTTACATCTGCTTGTGTGGTTTGGGTTCCTGACCTCAGGTGAGTATGCAAATTGTGTCTACTTCTACTCCCATTTCTGTTCCTAATACTATTCCCTAAAACCCTTAATTTGCTCTTAGGCCATTTTCTGGACCAAGGCACCATCCACTATTCCACAAATCACCCTTCAGGAAGACTAGTTGCTGAGCAAAATAGTGTCTGTGCTGACAAAATAGTGTCTGTGCTCTTTCTGAGATAAAAAGGGAGCGAAAAATAATAACAAAAGCTTCTAAAGAACACTGCCTTTATAACTCCATAATGAATCTCCTTAAGAGTGGACATTTACATCTTTTTTTATTGTGCCCATTCACTGTTTTCTCTCGAATGAAATCTAAGCAAAGTTTATTTATGTATTGAATTGATATACTGCCATATACCCAAAGGTCTCAGGGAAGTTCACGGAACAAAATCAAAATATAAAACCACAAAAAATTGGTTTCTTACTGTCTTTTTAGGATGTAGATGCTGCCTACATGAACAAGGTGGAGCTGGAGGCCAAGGTGGATTCCCTGACCGATGAACTCAACTTCCTGAGGGCCCTCTATGAATCGGTATTCAGTCTTCCTCTTACCTTCAAAACATAGACCTAAAAGTCAGGATGATAAATGTTAAGGCGCCAATGTGAATAAGCATGACATTTCTAAATACCATCCTTTCTTTTACATTTTGCATTCCCTCCTAAATATTTGGATTTACATTGTCCTAATGTGATTTCTCACAAACAATGGTCCTAATTTTAGATGCTATTAATGATGTATAGAAGAAAGATTTGATGTTTCATAGTAGAGATCCAAAATTCATCTGCCACTGAAGATTCGGAATCTTCAGTTGTTATTATTATTGTTGTTGTTTGTTATGAATGTCAAGGTCTCCCCCGTGTGACCCTGCTCCCTAGAAAGCTGACCATTTTACAGAAGTGTGTCACCTACCGATCTGATCCTGTCCCACCCCAATAACCTCCAAAACATGAAATGTTTTCTAACCAAATTTTGTCTTCTGTGTTTTCAGGAGCTAGCTCAGTTGCAGGCCTCCATGTCTGATACTGCTGTCATCCTCTCGATGGATAACAATCGAGACTTGGACCTGAATGGCATTGTTTCTGAGGTGAAAGCACAATATGAAGACATTGCCAACAGGAGCCGAGCTGAAGCCGAGGCATGGTACCAAACTAAGGTGAGCAGTTCTAGCATGGAAGGTGGCCTTGGGCCCTGGTACGCCCAAGGGACACTTCTGATAAAACATGGGTCTGGAGATGCTTAAGATCTTTTAACCTTGGTGGGGAGGTTGAAATGGAGTAAATATGAAGCAATTGGGGGGGGCTGTCATAGCTAAGCAGGGAAGGAAAGAATTAAATGCCAGTTCCCCAACTGCTGTGATCCCAGTAATTATCAATCTCTCCTCTGCCACTGTGGCTGCTATTTCCATTTTAAAGAATGTGTCTACAAAATGCAAGGGTGCATTTAACATGTCACATCTAGTTTGGTCTACAAGATGTCACAATCTAGTCTCAAGATTCCTGTTATAAATCTTATCTCCATATTGGATTGTGGCCAGGATAGTCCCAGAAATCCACTTGCACAACAGTTTGAATCCTGCTTCCTGATGAGAAATAGAGAAAGTCCACATGGGCTACTCTAACTTTCTAAGTAGTCTAATATCTTGAGCCAAAACACATTCGAAACATGAGAGACTAATTCAGATATCAAATTTGCAAAGTTCAGCCATGTGGCATGGCCTTTCAGCTGAGATGTGACTGAATTGAGTGTTAGGTGCCAGCAATTGGCAGTCCCTAAATTAACTGGTCATTAACCAGTTAGCTGCCTGAAGGATGAGAGGCACCATTACCGTATTTTTCGCTCTATAAGACGCACCAGACCACAAGACGCACCTAGTTCTTGAAAGACCTACATTGGCTCCCAGTACGTTTCCGAGCACAATTCAAAGTGTTGGTGCTGACCTTTAAAGCCCTAAACGGCCTCGGTCCAGTATACCTGAAGGAGCGTCTCCACCCCCATCATTCCAACGCCGAGGGCCTTCTGGCGGTTCCCTCATTGCGAGAAGCAAAGCTACAGGGAACCAGGCAGAGGGCCTTCTCGGTAGTGGCGCCCACCCTGTGGAACGCCCTTCCAGCAGATGTCAAAGCGATAAACAACTACCTGACATTCAGAAGACATCTTAAGGCAGCCCTGTTCAGGGAAGTTTTTAACGTGTGATATTTTACTGTATTTTTGGTTTTTATGGAAGCCGCCCAGAGTGGCTGGGGAGGCCCAGCCAGATGGGCGGGGTATAAATAATAAATTATTATTATTATTATTATTATTATTATTATTATTATTATTATTATTATAGTTTTTGGAGGAGGAAAACAAGAAAAAAAATATTCTGAATCTCAGAAGCCAGAACAGCAAGAGGGATCGCTGCGCAGTGAAAGCAGCAATCCTTCTTGCTGTTCTGGCTTCAGCGATAGCTGCGCAGCCTGCATTCGCTCCATAAGATGCACACACATTTCCCCTTACTTTTTAGGAGGGAAAAAGTGAGTCTTATAGAACAAAAAATACGGTACTTTTTAATACCAGTCAGTGAGGAAAAACAGTGATTTATTTTTTTTGCTGGATTTGCCTGTAGGTTTCCTCCATAAGTATCTAGTTGGCCACACTGGGAAAACAGGATGCTAGCTAGATCCAGCAGAGCTCTTCTTAGCTTCTTTAATCCAGTCCTCTTGGTGATGCCATTTGGACCTCCCAACAGTGAATGCCAGAAATGAGGAGTGTGGATGAGCAGAATCTTTGAAAACAGGCTTTCTCAGATCGGGGGCATTCATTGCTGACCAGGGCTGTGTAATTGTGTCTTTCCTTCAACGCATCTCTGCCTTCCCTTCCCTTCCCTTCCCTACTGTAATAGTTTGAGGAGCTCCAAGCCAGTGCAGGGAAGCATGGCGATGATCTGCGTAATACTAAAGGAGAAATTTCAGAGCTCAACCGGATGATTCAAAGGATACGGTCAGAAATTGAAAACGCCAGGAACCAGGTAAGAAAATCTGCAATTGATGCAATGTTCTCTCTCAGTAGGTAACGTAGCAATGCTTTAAAAGGCAAGGGTTGGTTAAGGGTCACATGACAGAGGCAATCTGCATTGGATAGCCTTGCCAATACTTTGTGGGGTAGCAGGGAGAGGAAGTCCTGTTTTTGGCTGGAACTTTGTAAAGTGTGGGAATTCATCAAAATGAAAACTGACAATAGAATCTGGGAAGGGCGGAAATAAAATTTATGTCCCAAAATGAGCAGCCCTGTGTACATTGACCTAAAAGCAAGTTCACGCCTTACAAAATAGAATTGCAGCCTCATTTATTCAAAGACTAAGAAATAAATGAATGCATGATGATAGCAGGAATATTTACAGTAATAATCATGATTGCAATAATAGCAATAATAATGAATGTACAAATACAAATGACTAAAGAGGACAGGGAATTTAATAACACCTTCCTTCTTACAGTGTGCAAATCTGCAGACAGCTATTGCAGATTCTGAGGAGCGAGGTGAATTAGCTCTCAAAGATGCCAGAGCCAAGCTCATTGACTTGGAAGATGCTCTACAGAAAGCTAAGGAAGAAATGACCCGCCTACTGCGGGAGTACCAGGAGCTCATGAATGTCAAACTGGCACTGGATATTGAAATTGCCACCTACAGGAAGCTGCTGGAAGGGGAGGAGAACAGGTGAGCTGGATAAATGATCATAACTTTACGAGCTGCTTCAGTTTATTTTTGCAGGGGACTCTATGTGGAGATGAAACAATATCTACAATGGCACAACTCTATCAACGGATGCCTGTTAAGTTTGCTTTGTCTGGCTCCCAGTACGTTTCCGAGCACAATTCAAAGTGTTGGTGCTGACCTTTAAAGCTCTAAACGGCCTCGGCCCAGTATACCTGAAGTCTCTACCCCCGTCGCTCAGCTGAGGTCCAGCTCCAAGGGCCTTCTGGTGGTTATCTCACTGTGAGAAGTGAGGTTACATGGAACCAGGCAGAGGGCCTTCTCAGTAGTGGTGCCTTCCTTGTGGAACGTCCTCCCATCAGATGTCAAGGAAATAAACAGCTATCTGACTTTCAGAAGACATCTGAGGGCAGCACTGTTTAGGGAAGTTTTTTAAGGATTTATGTTTTATTATGTTTTTAGATATGTTGTAAACTGCCCAGAGTGACTGGGGAAACCCAGCCAGATGGGCAGGGTATAAATAATCAAATTATTATTATTATAAATTGCAAGAATAAGTAATAGAACATTTGATTATCTTCTTCAAACACAAAATAAAATGTTTTAGTACACAAATCATTTCGCTAATCTTGTGAATTGTGATGGAGTGTTTGTTGCAGTAGGAAAAGCAGTGCTCCTTGTGGTGGCATGGACTTTGAGAGTCTTTGAGGTATTGCTCTAAGTTTACAGCTCAGATCTTAAGCATCAATATATTTGCTTCCACTGTGCATCAATTATTTTTCCAAATTCTTGCAGATCTTAAGTGCATCTTCAGTAGATTTTTTGTTGATACTGTATATATCACACAGGAAGCCAAATAGGGAAATATATTGTTGTAGCTGTTGGAAACTCTATTTAACAGATAACATTGTCCCTTATATATACAACAGACCATATTCATTGTAATAGATGAGCCATTTTTCATTTTGCTATTTCTTCTTCAACAGGCTAACTGGAGAAGGAGTCAATCCTGTAAGCATCTGTAAGTATCATGAACATTTTATTTTATTTGCCTGGTCCAGAATAAGTTATTAATAATGTGATGATTATTAGTTTATTTATTCCCAAATGGTGCATGGAGTACACTGTGCACCACAAGAAGGGCAAGTGTTAGGAATGGTGAAGAAATTCATTCAGCAATTTACGCTTCTTGAACCAGTGCATCCATTAAAACTGATACGCCTACTGAAGCACAACTATACTTCCAAATTTGCACCTCCAAATTTTTCAAAGCAGTTATATATCCAGCCAAGAGCTGGATATAAAAAGTCCATTATTAGAGGGAAATATGCATGAAATATTAGCAAATATAATATATTACAATATAAAAATTACATGCAAAAGAGAACATTTGCAAATAAAAATGCTTATATTAGAATAAGCATGCACAAATGCATACATATTTCCATGCAGAATGACAACAGCAAAGGGCAGATTTAGCTAAGTTGTTGCATGCATGGAATGAGGTCTGCTCATGCAATGGTACTTTGCCCCTTTCACCCACCCCCCGTGCCCCTGTACCCCCTAAATCCCCAGAACAGTTCTAGGGGGCACATGGGGTACAGAGGGGGAGGAGAGAGGACAGCCCTGCTCTGCAATTAGACCTCATTCAACACATGCACACCCCACTTAACACCATGTTGAATTCCACCCAAACTAATGTGGACTGAACTTAACACTGGAAAATTTAGAAGCTGGGAGAAACTGAATATTTCAGATCTCCGGCCCCAGCTGGTGTGCCTTGATGAACTAAGCTGCCATGTTAGACATTTCCACGACTCTTTCCATGCAGCATTCATCATTGCTCTTTCTCTCTCTCTCCCTCTGCCAATATTTGGACACTGGCATCATTACAAAGGAGTAATGATGCACAGGGAATTCCTGCACTACAGATTATAGGCATAGGTGTGGGGGAGTCCCTATAATTCAGAAAGCAGCATCCCATCCCTGGGGCCCAAATGACTGGGCAAACGGACAGGAGAGAGGGATGCCAGGAGACAAGATTAAACAGGCTGTCCCAGAGTTGCAAGGCGGGAGACGCATCTCTTGGTGTGTGAGAGTGGAAGGAGCTTGCAGTTTTAATCTGGGGAGAGGCTATGCCCCAGCTGCCAAATGTTTTGGAAACCCTGGAGAAGATCTTGAAGGGCTGCCATCCCAGCTAGGCACCTGATCGGATTCCTTCCTTGGTATTGCATTCCAGGCAGCAGCTTCTTCCAGCGCTACCAGCTGGGAACAATGGCACACAGCTGGGGCTGTTCCAAGGAAAAGGCTTGTCCCTTTTTCCCAGGGAGATTCCCACAGTCACCATGGGAAGGGAGCTGCACAGTGTTGTAAGCAAGCAAGGCTCTTAGTGGCAAGTTCCCATTGACTGCCTTGGACCAGGAGGGGTGGCATGAAAGCAGCAAGTTGGTTTGTCCAGTGGACATCCACTCTGCTGAGGATCACAGGACTGCACCGTTCCCCCCCCCCAGTGGCGTAGCGTGGGTTGTCAGCACCCGGGGCAAGGCAAGTAATTTGCGCCCCTAACCCGTGGATTTGCGCCCCCTAACCCGTGGATTTGCCCTAACCCCAGATGTTGCGCCCGGTGCGGCTGGCCCCCCCTGCACCCCCACGCTACACCACTGCCCCCCCAAGTCCCATAACACAGGAGGAAAGCCCGCTGCTTCAGCCCAGTCTTCCTCCTCCTCCTTCTACCAGTCTCCTCCAAGGGGCTTCTTCCTCAGCCGTGCCCTCTCCTTTTATCACCAGCAAACCAGCTCTCTTCTTGCTTTCAAATAGGATGGAGTATCTTTCCCCTCTTCTGGCCTTCCACCTATGGTGAGATGTCCAGATCAAAATCCCAGTCAGGTAGCTCATGAGAGTGATGAGCACTGTTGCTGTGGGAATTCCCCATTCACTCCTACCCACCATTGGATCATGTGCTCAACTCCTGCTGTCTACCCATACATACTCCATTTCCATGCACTCTGGCTTCCATCACGGTGTCCCGTTGCACCAGAAGTAGTTTAGTCATGCTGGCCACATGACCAGTCTGTGGACAAATGCTGGCTCCCTTGGCCTGAAAGCGAGATGAGCACTTCAACCCCATAGACACCTTTGAATGGACTTAACCATCCAGGGGTCCTTTACCTTATTTTTTACATGTCCTCCTTCACTGATCCATAGTTGCATCCATCAGAGGTGAAGACCAGTGGGGCTAAAATAGCAAAAGAAAAACAGTAAATTTTGGCAATTCTCTCCCCCCACCCCACCCCAGACTATGAGTTGATGATTGTACCTGATACCTAGGAATGGAGAAGAAAGTTGCTTCAGTTCTCAATTTGATGGGAACCAATATAATTTCCTGAAACAATGTGCAAGCTTGAAACACAGCCATCCTTCAAAATTCACACTGAATTTTGGAACTAAGTTCTCCAAAAGCAATGTGTGCAATTACGTATGTTAGGGGGAAACTTCCATTTAAATGCAATGAGGGAGAATTATATACCAAAATGCATATGGAAACTGTTTGCAAAAATGTGTATAACGTGCACTAAAATGCTGGTGAATTTTCAGAACTTTTAAAAATAGTCGTACCTCGGAGGTCGAATGCCTTGCGAGTCGAATGTTTTGGCTCCCGAATGCCGCAAACCCAGAAGTGATTGTTCTGGTTTGCAAACCTTCTTTGGAATCCGAATGTCCATTGTGGCTTCTGATTGGCTGCAGGAGCTTCCTGCAGACATTAGGAAGCCGCGCCTTGGTTTCCAAACGTTTTGGAAGTCGAATGGGCTTCCGGAACGGATTCTGTTTGACTTCCGAGGTACGACTGTATATGCAAACTGCTATAGAAATTGAACTTAATATTAGAAACATGAATAACTGGGGCGGGGAGATGGAATTGTCTAGTTTGTCAACCCCATGGGACCTAATAAACTTTCCCCTTTTCCCCCACAGCTGTTGTCAGCTCCAGTGCAGGCGGTGGCGGCGGTGGAGGAGGTGGCGGCCTTGGAGGAGGATTTGGCGGTCTTGGTCTTGGAGGAGGAGGAGGCGGATTTGGCGGTCTTGGTCTTGGAGGAGGCGGATTTGGTGGTCTTGGTTTTGGAGGAGGAGGAGGCGGCGGATTTGGTGGTCTTGGTCTTGGTCTTGGAGGAGGAGGAGGGGGATTTGGTGGTCTTAGCTTTGGAGGAGGAGGTGGCGGGTTTAGCTCAGGAGGGGGCAATTTCAGCTCTGGGAGTGGAAAAGGCACTGGGGGAGGAAGCAGCTCTGGTGTGAAAATTATATCTAAAACTTCCACCAGTCAAAAGAGCATCAAGAGCTAAAGGCTAAAGAATCCCCAACAACCTGAGCAAGACAAGAAAATGAACACATACAGTGGTACCTTGGTTTGCAACCATAATCCGTTCTAGAGGTCCAGTTGTAAACCAAAACAGGTTGTAAGCCAAGGCGCGCTTTCGCCAATGGGGCCTCCCCCCCCAAAATTGGGTTGTAATCCAAAAAAGGGGTTTTTGATGGGTTTGACATGGTTGTAATCCAAAACGGTTGTAATCCAAAACGGTTGTAATCCAAAACGGTTGTAATCCAAAACGGTTGTAATCCAAGACAGTTGCAAACCAAGGTACCACTGTACTTCCCCCCTTTTCCTGCCAGAATTGGTGTAAGTCTCACCAATCACCATGAATGAATTGTTCTAAAAGAGCAGCCCTGAATCTGATCCACCAGCACCCCAACTCACACAAACTCGCCCAGAAGTTCCATTTTGAGCTAAACTGTTATATAAGAAGAATAAAAATGCAGAATGTTGTTTAAAAGGTCAGATGTGTGTATTTGAAAAACTGTCTAATGTTAGGGAACTTGCACTGTAACAAACACTGTACATGTCTGGGTCCTCGTGAATGCAAATGAATGTATGTGCATGAAGTTTTCAGCTATGGCAATGTATCAAATTTGCAAAGGGATTCGTCTAAACCTATTCTGATGCCATGAAAATCAGAAACAGGAATAACACTTGGAAACAATAAAACAACTTATCAAATATCAATGTATTTTCTCTCTCTTTCAGGGTAGTGGGGAGGACGTGCCAAAATGTAGTTTTTTTATTTTAAAAAAAGCAGATTCAAATGTACAGTGAATGCATGCATGGGTCCAAAACAAATCCAACTTTAAATAATGTTTACAACTTTTGCGTTGACATCTTCCACAAGGACTAAGGAATGGCTCAGAGGGGTGGGAGTTTGCCAGGATCACCCAAGGAGTAATGCTCTCCCAAACTTGTACACTTCCAGGATTACAGTACAGGCTTGCCCATGCAGCTGAAACAGATTTATGCTAAATAATACAAACAGCAATCATATCCTCCTTCAATGAGCCTCGGGTGTGAATGACTCACGTTATTGGTGGTGTTCAGGGACAGGAATGCCTGGAAACAGAACGAATTGTGCAAACATCAGATTTTTCTGATTGCTGTGCAAAATGGAATTGGCCCTTGATTCAGGTTCCATCAAGTCTCTTGATAGTCTGGAAAAAAGAAAAGGAGGCGGGGAGGAGCTGAACCGAAAACACCACCCTCATCTTGGAAAGATTTCCAGCAATGGGACAATGCTTGGTGCCCTTCAGCCATTCAGTCTGGATACGATCTCTGGGCTTGTACCTTACAGGTCTGACTGTGCAAACTCCTACTCTCATGCTGTGACTTTGCCAATTCTAGTCATGCTGTGCAGTCGTCAGCTCTGTATGTAGCGACAGTGAGAGCAAGGATTGCCTGCTTGAGAGAAACATGCTGATCCTGTGAGTTACAAGCTCCTCTGCCTCTTGCATAGAGCAGAATTGCTTCCATTGGACTCCATGGTGGTTCCCCATCCAGATACTGACCAGGTAGAGACTTGCTTAGCATTCTTGTGGCCACATAAACCACAATGAAGCCCGGCTGAACAGAATAAAAAAGGAAGCATTAAGTTCAGCTAACACAGGATCAAGCTGTCAGGTCGCTCGGTTATTGGTATACATCCATAGGTGGATTTCCCCCACTTTCAAATACCGTATTTTTTGCTCTATAAGACTCAGTTTTTCCCTCCTAAAAAGTAAGGGGAAATGTGTGTGCCTCTTATGGAGCGAATGCAGGCTGCGCAGCTATCACAGAAGCCAGAACAGCAAGAGGGATTGCTGCTTTCACTGAGCAGCGATCCCTCTTGCTGTTCTGGCTTCTGAGATTCAGGATTTTTTTTTCTTGTTTTCCTCCTCCAAAAACTAGGTGCGTCTTGTGGTCTGGTGCGTCCTATAGAGCGAAAAATACGGTATTCTACTCTCTTAAAGGATGAGAAAGCCAAAGTCAAAAATTCCCCTTGAGCAAGGATGCACATGAAGTGCTTTCTCACAGTTCATAGCTTGCACTTAGTGACCTCTACACTGCAATTTCCTAACCACTGATTCTGAAACCTTGCCGCTAAGGCGACTTTGGAGTAATTGGTTTAAGAATTGCATGTATAGATTTAAGAACCCAACCCTGCCATTTGCTCTGATGCTTAATTCTGAAAACATACTTAAAAATAAAATTAAGATTTTCCACTGATCTCAGACCGTTACAAATATTTTGGAACCATCATTTCTAAAATGCAAGAAAATGGAATAACAAATACAACTGTATTTAATGCGTTGACCTGAAATTGGCGGTGGGAGATTTCAAACTGAACGTTTTTGTGCAGGTCGTTTTGTTGTTGTTGTTGTTAATAAGAGCTGCCTTTCTTCTAAAAAATAAGAGACAGTGTTGGATGGTGGTTAGAGTGTTGGATTAGGACCTGGGGAACCAGGTTTCAAATCGCCACACAGCTGCGAAGCTCACTGCATGACTTTGGGCAACTCACTGTTTCTCTGCCTAACCTAGAGACAAGTGTGGTGGGGATGAAATGGAGAATCTGTGAGAGCTACATATGCCACCTTAAGCTCCTTGGAGGAAAAATAAGATATAGAAATGTTACAAAATACAAGAAACCATAATGACATAAAGTAAGGCACTTTGGGAAAGCAGATGTTGGTGGTCTCATTTTGCTTTTAATTCTTCCCCTCCCTCTCTGCTTGTTTCCCTACCTAAAGTCAGTGAAGAACTGATGCTTTAACAAGAGGAAAGACAGAATAGTAGGATCCATTTGTATCAGCATATCTTGGTTGCTGCCTCCAGTGATGGGGTGTTGTCTCGGTGGTAGTCTAATGCCATGCTCTGTAGACAATCCAGTCTTACACAAATGGTTTCCACTGACTCTGCTCTTAAGTCCCCTTCCTGTCTTAAAATGCTGTATTCCTGAGCAAAAAGCAATGTTAGAATTCACTTGACCCTCTTGGTCTTCTGCTCTCCAGAAATCTTCCAGACCAGCGATAAGGAGCTGGTCAGCTTGCAAACGTTTTTGAATTATAATGCAAAGATCTATAGCCGCATGTGAAAGTTCCTCTGCCGTTAGAGTCCGACGGTTGAGGCTTTAAGGCTGCAATCCTAAATATACTCACAAGGGTCTTACTTCTATGTGACCATGCATAGAATTGCACTGTTAAACAAGGGGCAATCAGAGATGGCTTCAGAGAAAGGATAGCCTCATTCAAGCATCTGTTTAGTCTTGGCGTTTGGGTAGTTTATCTTTGTCTAAGGAGCAAAGCTCACTGGCAGGGCTTATGCATTGCCTGCAGGACATCTCCAGTTTAGTCCTTGGATCTCTAGGAAAGGATCTCATTTGACAGGGTTGGGGAAGACTCCAGAGAGAGGGTGCCAGTCAGAGAAGTCAGGATTGGGCTAAACAAACCACAGCTGTAATTCAACTGTCAGACAGCTGCAATCTACTTCACAGAGTTCACGGTGCAGAAAAACTACATAGGAACATCAAAGCTCTGTTGTCAGTACAATGTTGTTGGAAATGACAAATCATTTATGCACATCAACACCTCCACCTCCAAAAAAAGCCAGAAGAGGGAACAGGAGACCACCTTTGCAGGCAGACAGTTGCTTAAAGTTTGCTCCCATCTCACTGGAAACCATAAGACGACTCCTGATGGTGTCATGAAATTCACGATGGCTACACTTTGTGGAGATCTGTATCTTACAGCATGGTCTTTATCTGCCCTTCTGTAAACAGGCTCTGTTGGAGAAGGAGGCGGGTGGCAATTGTGGTTAGTAATTTCCACAATTATTCCTATTTCCCTCTTCTTTTCTCTTTTCTTTTAACGAGACGCCTAACTAAAAATAAAAAGGGGGAAACGTCTATCGCTTCATTGCAAACAAATGCCTCCTCCCAATTCCATACTACCGCCTCAAGTAGGTGTGTTTTAATGAGACAAGTTGCTGCAAGGCATATCAAGATGATGAGTAGATCAGGTTGCCTGAGATCCCGTGCCAGGTTATTTCCCAAGCAGATAAAAGGGGAGGTCTCTGGCTCCTCTATATCAGAGGGGTTCCGTCTTCTCCATCCTCTGCTCTTTCCCTGCAGCTCCGCTTCTAGTCAAAACCCTTTCCTCACATTTTCTCTCTGAAAGAAACCACCATGAGTTTCACATCCTTTCGATCATCCTCCGGAGGGGCAAGAAGAGGCTTCAGCTCTGGCTCCGCAATAGTTGGTGGCGGTGGTGGTGGCGGTGGTGGAAGATCGAGTTTCAGCTCCTATTCCGTTGCTCGGGTTGGAGGAGCAAGAGCTGGAGGAGGTGGCGGCGGCATTGGAGTCGGTGGATTCGGCAGCCGAAGTCTGTACAACATGGGTGGAAGCAAACGCATCTCTTACGGTGCCGGCATGGGGGGCTTCCAACCCGGTTTCGTTAGTGCTGGATATGGCGCTGGTGGAGGAGCTGGGTTTGGTTATGGTCTTGGTGCCGGTGGCGGTGGTGGCTTTGGTTTTGGCGGGCCTGGGATGGGAGGTGCCGGTGGCTTTATGGTAGGTTCTCCAGGGTTTGGTGGAAGAGGTGGCCCAGGGTTTCCAGTTTGCCCACCCGGTGGCATCCAAGAGGTGACCGTCAACCAGCACCTCCTACAACCCCTCAACCTTGAGATTGACCCAGAGATCCAAAGAGTCCGCACACATGAGAGGGAACAGATCAAGACACTCAACAACAAGTTTGCCTCCTTTATTGACAAGGTAAGTACCAGAATTAATACCTTTGTGATCATTCTTAACCACTAAGGCACTAAGTTGCAGGTGACTTGTCACCAAATCAGGCCAACACCACAACGGCTCTTTAAGATGGTCTAGACCAGGGTAGTCAATGTGTTAGCCTCTAGGCTTTGTTGGACTCCAAATCCCATCAGCCTCAGCCAGAATGGCCAATGGTCAGGGTTGATGGAAGTGGCAGTCTAACAGCAAAACGAAGGGCCACTGATTCCTTGGCTCAGATCTAAAACCTGAAAAAGAGAAAGAAAAGAAAGTTTGCTGTTGCATGAGGCCGTGTTATAAGTAGGAGTATGTTTAAGAGTGATTAAGCATTCCAATTTCCAGAGACATTGTGTGCATGCAATTGTTGAGTAGATTCATTGTTAATGGCTGGGATGGCCACGTCATTTCCTGGCATACTGTCTGTGCGGAGGCTGGCTGAGTGAAAAAAAAAACCCTCTCCAAGGAAAATAGAGAGGTCCCCAGTCATGGAGAAGCTGGGCATCTCTAGTCTCCAAAACCAGTAGAGGGAAAATGCAGCATGAGTGAAGTAGTCTAACTCTGGAAGCCTTTGATTGCTTCTGAACCCTCTGTCACAGAGGCTCGCTTTTGGCATCCGTTTCACAGTCAGCTCCTCAGTTGTTGGAGCTGAGCATGATCTCCATGTATGGTTCTGTTAATACTTAGAACAAAGTGACAAATCTCTTTTGCAAGAGTGCAGCTGGTCAGAGTTTCTCGGGTGTATAACAAGATCTAAATGTGATAAAGGAAATCTAACACCCTATTATTATTATTATTATTAGTAGTAGTAGTAGTAGTAGTAGTATTTAAAGGCATGCCAATAAATATGCATATAAAAAGTACATGATTTTTAACTTTACTCAGAGCATCAACTCCTCCCTTATGATTCTAGGTCTATAATCTTTGGAGTGACTCTTGTTTGGTTGGTTGATATTAGTGTGCACTTGCTGAGAATCTGGTAGTAGTAGCAAAGTGTCTAAGCAGAGGCTGCCAGTCATTCCTGCCAGTTTTCATCATTCTTACCTGATTTTCTTGACCCCTTTTCCTCTCCTTGCTCTTTCTCCTTTTTTATCCCTCATAATTCCTTCTGTTCTCTGTTGTACCATTCTGGCACATTAGGGAGTAATATAAGCAAAAGATAGCTCCCTGGCCAAAGGAGCTTACCATCTAAACACTGAGGTGAAAGAGACAAATGAGGAGAGGAGAGACAGATGTGAGAAGATGCATTTAGGTTCCGTTTCAGCTGGGGGACAAGGACTAAGGGGTTAAGGCAACATCTTCATTGAGCAAGTGTGGCTCTTCACTTATTATCTCAATCTGTCTCACTGGACAGCTCATCCTTTTCTGTCCAGCAGATTTGTGGATTGCCTGTATACAGCACCACCAATGCCTTTACCATTCCACCTTGCAGGTCCGATTCCTGGAACAGCAAAATAAAGTCCTTGAAACCAAATGGGACCTCTTACAACAGCAAGGGACAACTGTCCGACAAAACAGAATTGAACCCATGTTTGAGACTTACATCAACAACCTCAGGAGGCAGCTTGATTCTATTTTGAATGAACGGGGAAGACTGGACTCAGAACTGAGGAACATGCAAGACATGGTCGAAGACTACAAGAACAAGTAAGAACCTGTCTGTTCCAATTCACATAAATAGGAATACTCCGTCTAACCTCCATACAGAGAGATAAGGGTAACATTTACTGCTAGGGGTTTGGCCCAGGCATGTGCATATGTTAACCCTGAAGTTGATCCCATTAAGTTCAATGGGTCTAACTCTCAAGTAAGTGTGGATAGGGCTGCAGCCTTAGATATGGTAAGAATCTGAATGCTCTTATAGGCTAGCACCTTCTATTGGTCCCAAAATATCTAACGGTATACACTGGTGAAAATCCCTGTGCACGTCCACTGTGTCCTTTGATCTGGAGTAACCTGTTTTGTGGCAAACAAAGTCACTCTTTTTCTTTCTGGGAGTCTTGGAGAACTAAACTTTACCTTCCTTGAAAGGATCCAAACAGAAGTGCCAGGGCGCGCTTACTGTATATCATGAACATGTTTATTCAGGTTGACTGAGTATTATATGGCTCTGTAAGTTATTTTCACATGCTTCCTTTTGTTTAACGAAACAACTGTTCTTGAATCTATATAAGCTTTTGTTGGCTAAGGCTTCGCAGAATTCATGGGTGAAGCTAAGGCTGCATTCCCAACTCCCATTTACCTAGCCATAAGTCCACTGAATTCAGTAGGAATTACTTCTGAGTAAACTTGGCTAGGATTGCTGCCTAATACTCTGTTGGCAGTGCCTCTCCATCAAATTGCTCAAAATGACTGACGAGGCAAAAAGGAGATAGATGAAATGGTGGTAAGAATAATTTCTCTATCTATACCAAAAAAAATCCCCCTTTTTGAAATCCTTTTGCTGGAAGGCAAACTAAATTACCAAAGATCTGTCAGCAGAGCTTTCTAAGGATGAACCTGCGAGATGCAAATCCTTCCTGCCTTTCTCTTGTTGAAGTCAGCTCCACCCTGCCCAGCAAAAGGGTTCACTTGGCCCTAAGTCATGAAGTTTCATAAAAGGGATGCCTCTAACACACAACCACAGTTCCTCTTGCCACACCTAGTTAAGCAATCAGAGATTCCATTAAACTGTACAGTGAATTAGCATTACATCATTGATGCCATGGCACAGAGGTCATTTCTTACAGCACGGGCATCTACTGCCTTTCAGAGCCATTTTACAAATTTAATGGGAACTAGTCGGTATATATGCTCAGCTGGGGTCACCAGCCAATCCCTGGCTCTCAGTGATATGAGACACGTGTTTCCAGACATGTGGCTGTTTTATTCACATATTGCAATTTTTAAAAGCATTTCTAAAGGGGAAAATTAGATGTATGCCAAAAACATGTAAGGTGCATGAAACAGCCTTTCAGTATTGCTTAAGGAGGGAATATGTGCCTCCTCAGAAAAGCATTTGTAGAACAAATCGCTTTGTATCTCCTAAGTAGTCTAGCCAAGCCAAAACTCGGGAGGGTTGAGACATTCTTGCATTTGCATGGGAAACCTACTTAATTCACATTTCTAGAACCAACATGCAAACTGTACCCAGCCGTCTGTCAAATTTTGCACTTCTCTGAATTTCACAATGCAGTTTTCTACCAAATTGTGCATATATTAGGAATTAATGTGCATAATGACAGAAGTATTCACGAAAATAGCATACAAAGATGCATTGCATTCTGGAAAGTTGCTGGCTAAAACGTGTACGTTAAAACCGAATACAAAAATGTGTTCATTAAAATGTGCTTTAAAGTGCATACAAATTTTCATGACGGTTATTTTTAATGCAAATTGCTGTAGAAGATATGGAATACTGTATTTAAGATTGGAAAAATGAGAAACCTTTAGAACAGAATTTGACTAATTCACCCACCCCTCTGTGTAACTGGGTGGGGCAAGTAGCAAGACAGCTTACCTATGCTGCAAGAACATCTATTTCATGCTTGTCTACCAATAATGGCTTCTCCCGTATAATATTGTGGGTTGAAATTGCTCAGAGAATTGAGTACTGTCATACTTGTCTCCTCCTGCACATTGAACTACAGTTCCCGGGTTTCCCTGTGGGAGGATTGCTAAACCAACTTAAATCTATAGCGCATGCTTTCCCTTAAAATGCATGCAGAATTTTCTGTTTTCATATCTGGCTTGACATTTAAACGCTGTTGCTAATCCATCCAGCAAGAAGGGTCAATGTGTATTTAGCAGTTAAAGCAGGAGGGTGGATTCTGACAGCCTGAATGTAACACATCCATTGCAGACACACATTTCTTCCACTAGCTCTCTGCAGTGGTGTAGATAAGAGCACAATAAGAAAAGCATGAGAGAGGCCATCAGGAGACAATTGCAGCTGGCCATTAAAAGCATGATCCTGGTAATCTATCAACATGCTCTGGAAGTCCTCCAAGGAGAAGCCCATGCACTGTGCAGATAGTGCTTCTGCAAGGGTTAATAACCTGGTTGTGTTGAGCTTCAAGGAGATAATTTTGCAGCCAATCACTTTGAACCAAATGCCTTGGCGAAGTGTGAATTCTGAATAGAATGGGCTGCTCTTGACCTCCTCATGCTTTCTTTCTGGTAGCTATGCTAAGTTCTCATCCTGAAAAGTACTGGTGCTACCTTTGCTCTCTGTTGCCCCAACAGATATGAAGATGAAATCAACAAGCGTACCGGTGCAGAGAATGAATTCGTGGTGCTGAAGAAGGTACATTTTATTTTATCATTACAATATCTTAAGTAACATGGTGCAAGGACAGGAAACCTATGGTTCTCCAAATGTTGTAGTCAACATCCTTGGCCATTGGCTGGAACTGGAGGGAGTTGGGTTCCAACAACATCTGGAGGGCCACAAGTTCACCATCCCTGGTCCTGAACAATGACCAGCTGCTCTGTGCTGGTTCTCTTCTAGCACACAACTACCAGGCTTGGTTGACAGATCTTTGATATAGCATAGTACCAAAGAGTCTTCAGCTGCAGAGGTTGATAGTGACAGACCTTGGACAGTTTCTACATTTAATAATGCTATTCTGCTGTGGCCTTTAACAACTGCTCAATGCCCATGTTGTCCTTAAGGGTTTTTTTTAAATGGAGGGGCGACATTCAATGTCTGCAATATTGGATTCTTTTGAGATTAAACAAAACCTGCCTGATTTGCTGCATTGTTTCAAAAGATGGTCCTTCTAAATAGCTCTAATTCTCCCCACCCCTCAAAATTTACTGACGTTTCTCATGTTTTTTGCAGGATGTTGATGGTGCCTATATGAACAAGATTGAGCTCGGTAGCAAAGCAGATTCTCTGAATGATGAAATTCTGTTCCTGAAAAACCTGTTTGAAATGGTAAGCGTCCTCCCTTAGGCACCTGAAAATTTCACTTTAGAATTGAAATGAACATCCTAGCCAGTCCAAGCCATTGCAGCATCTTGTCCAATACTTGCTACTCCAACTGGCATTATCTCTGCCAGGTGCCTTTCCAAGCCCTGCCAGTTGGAGATACCAAGAACTGAACTGGGGACCTTCTGCATGCAAGACATGTGCTATCCTCCCTCCAGAAAACATAGAAGCACTGAGCCCAGTAGGTGCTGGGAACTTAAAGCAGAATCCTGGCTTCTCTAATTTGTATGCATCCTCAAGTAGGCAGGAACTATATTGGAAAGCTGGAATTACATAAAAGTTCTCTGGAAACATACACATTTTCAAACTGTGTGTGTGTGTGTGTAGGCATGTTTTATTGTAGTTCAGGCAAACGAAGGTATAGATATAGATATAGATATAGATATAGATATAGATATAGATATAGATATAGATATAGATATAGATATAGATATAGATATAGATGATATAGATATAGATATAGATATAGATATATAGATATAGATATGATCATAGGGCTAGGAAAGCTGTTCCACTAGTGGCAGCAGAACATTTTAGAGGGAAAATGAATTCCGATTTGGACCTTCATCTTGAAAATACATTTCCCTTTCAACAACAGCAACAAAACCATTCTAAGTTAACATTACCTCTTTACACAACATAAAGAGGGCCATCTAAAAAGCAAAATGCTAATGGAAATGCAAAGGAGGGTATGGGAGGAGCTCCTGAGACATGCAAATCACATGGGTTTGTTGAAGCATGTATAAATGCATCACTCATTTAGATACTCCACTGTGGAAAATTTCATGTTGTGTTTTCCGCTGGGAACGTTACATTTCTCAAGGAGGTTTTGGGGATTATTATTTCTGTCCCCACCTACCTTTGCTGATGCATTTGAATAGATTTTAAAGCGAGCAGAGACTTACTGGCATCAATTATCACATCTTGTGCAATGTATGAATACTTTCCTCCAGCTATTACTGGAAGAAGACAGGGAGCTGTATTTGAATAACACTTCTCCCTTGGGGAAAGTGTCTAGTCCGGGCTTGATGCTTGCAAGCCTTGGAAAATCCACCTCCGCTCTTGGCTCAGGATCCAAGTCATATTAATCACTTTGATTAGGAAACTTTTTTTTTTTTTTTTTTTTTGGTAACTGAAGCTTATTCAATGCAATTTGAGTTTAGCTCCCGGCAGTTGGGAAGAAAGATGAGAATGATAATGGGCGGTTATAATAAACTAATAAGTGAAGCCACACATTAGAATTCAGCAGTGGTGATACAAAACCACAAGTTTTTTCTACCCCCGTTTAACCTCCATTGTCAGAAGTTGCATTCCTCTGGAGAGCATTCTTTATATTCTTCTTTATTAAATTTCCATACTGCCCTTCATCTCAGGATCACAGTTTACAATATAAAAACGCAGAAATACACAGCACAGTGACAAACAAAAGCAATGCCCCTGTCCCCATTATTATTATTTATTACTAGTTTCTGGGAATTATGGGTGGTTAAGTGTGATGTTGTACTCAGGGGCTTTTTGCAGGCTTCCTACACACATCTGGTTGGCCACTGTGAAAACAGGATGCTGGACTAAGTGGGCCTTTAAATTGGGCCTGATCCAGCAGGGCTCTTCTTTTGTTCTTAGCCTTTAGAAAGAGCAAACAAAAATAGTACTCTGGCTTATCTTGCCTATTCTGTGTGTGTCAATGTATAGCTGAGCTGAGGATCAGACTACAATTTTCAAAACATATATGTAAGGTTCATGTCTCAAAAGGGGAAGATTTGTTAACTGCGCAGTTATTTCATTCATGCTGCAAAGTGTCAAAACTCAAGCAAAGTGCGGGCAGTGATGCAGTTTGGTAATTTTAGACTTTCTGGACTGAATGGTGTTATTGGGAGTGAGTCTTCTAGATAGTGATGTGTAAGATAGTCTTGCTGTGTTTGGGATCCTCCTGCACATTCTGATGAGTGGGACCCCAGATATCTGTCCCTGCGCTGACTATGCCATTGGGAAAAATAATCCTCCAGAGTTTCCAGTTTTTCTTGTGCACTTTGGTCATCGTCAAATCAACAGCTTCCTTTTTGGAGGCCAAAACCGAAGAATCCTGACTGTTTTCATAATACTGTGTTAGTAGAACTGGCACATTGTCCTGTTCAGTTTGCACCCGAATCTGAAAGAATGTGAAAATGTTTTGGCCCTGATGCAGTTTGAATCACAGACAATTTGTTATGTTTAAGCAGTGGTGGTACCAGCTGGGGATGCCAATCAAAAAGCAGTTAGTTCATTGGGCTCTGATGAGCATCACAATGTGATGCATATATATCTCTGCACTGGCTATTCACATAAAAAAAAATGGGTTCCACGTGGGGATCTCCTTGCTCAGTCAGTACAATTACCTAGATAACAACCATGTTAAGTAAGCAACTCCCTAAATACATTTATACTGCCTTCTTTCAATGCATTCCAGAATGCAACAAAATCCATCATAGGGAACAGTGAAGGGTGAAAAGTAGAAGCCAAATCAGAATATAAATGAACATGTTTCAAAAATAAATAAATAAATAAATAAATAAATAAATAAATAAATAAATTCAGGTTTGGAGAATTTACAGAAGGTTGTTATTTTCTACATTCAAAACTGCCATGTTCCATTGCTTCATACAATCAGACACATTTTTTTTTATCTTTGCAGGAACTGGCTAACATGCAGCAGCAGGTATCAGATACCTCTGTTGTGTTGTCAATGGACAACAACAGAAGCCTGGACCTGAACAGCATCATTGCTGAAGTCAAGGCGCAGTACGAAGACATCGCCAACAGGAGCCGAACCGAGGCTGAAAGCTGGTATCAAAGCAAGGTGAGTGGCAGCTCAAGGCCTAGGAGTTACCTCTAAGCTAAGAAAGTTTTTGATAAGGGAACATTCCAAAATGGCATCCTCCACCTGCAACCTAAAGCAGTACAGGGATAGTCAATGTTGCTGTTGTTGGGCTCTCATCAGCCTCAGTGGCATGGTCAATGATCAGGGATGGTGGGAGTTGGAGACCACAACATCTAGAGGACACCACACTGGTGACCCTTGGTCTGCTACCTCAGCCAGATTTTACCTCCTAACTCATTGATGTGTGTAGACAAGGCAAACTGGAAATACTCAGAGATACTCTTGGGTTCAACTTAACGTCAAATTTGAAGCAAATATGAAGGGTCTTCCTCAGGAGATACATCAGCCAGACTCTCTAAGGAACTTCAAAAGATTTGCAACATGTGTAGTGTATAAGGATTGTATTCACAACACTTAAGAAAAGTGTGAAAAGTTAAGAGAGTGAAACGGCTGAGATTGGGGTGGAAATGTGCCCCCTTTGGTGTCCTGCTGCTCAGCAAGCCATTCTAGAAATAAATAGCTGGAATTATAAACTGCGGCAACACAGATACGGAAAGCAAACAGGAACTTGAATTGATCTTGACTGTCTAGGCAGAGCAAACTAAAAGGTGTGGCAATGAGATTCAATTCCTAAAGTATTAATGGAAAGAGGACCTGAATGAAGAGTGGCTTAGCAAATAAAACTTAGCAAATCCTCGCCCGTACCATCTTGGCAGCTTTCTTCCTCTGTGGTTGAGCTGGCCCTGCTATTAAGTAGGCAGCTGCCTCAGGCAGCAGATTCTTAGTGTCATTGAAGTGGAGCAAGTAACTTCTTTTATTATAACTTTTTTTTAAAAAACTGGAAGAGGAGAAGAACCATTTAGATTTTCCACTTCAGGATCCAAAATATCTCCGGCCAGCCCTGGTCCTGGATGGCAAGCAGATCTCCTGTTTGGAGAGAGCAGGCTGAAGTTCACCCATCAGCCCCATCATAGGTGTAGCTTCATCCAGAAATAATGCTTGACAGATACATCTGGCCTAGTGATCCTGCAGGCCTCCAGCAATAGCTGAGCCCTCACTTCTCAGATTTGCTTTTCAAAACCGTGTCATTCGATGCAAGACAGAGATGTATGGAACACCCTGAGATTGCTAGCTAATTCCCTGTCTCAGTTGTGGCTGCCTCAAAGTGTTAGCAAAAGTCATAGGGAAAGGGAAAGGGACCCTTGACCGTTAGGTCCAGTTATGGACGACTCTGGGGTTGCAGCACTCATCTTGCTTTACTGGCCAAGGGAGCCAGCATTTGTCTGCAGACAGCTTCTGGGTCATGTGGCCAGCATGACTAAGCCACTTCTGGCGAACCAGAGCAGCACACAGAAATGCCATTTACCTTCCCGCTGGAGTGGTACCTATTTATGCACTTGCACTGTGTGCTTTCAAACTGCTAGGTGGGCAGGAGCTGGGACCGAGCAACGGGAGCTCACTCTGTCGCAGGGATTCGAACTGCTGACCTTCTGATCGGCAAGCCTTAGGCTCTGTGGTTTAGACCATAGTGCCACCCACATCCCAGCAAAAGACATATGCAATGACAATTGATCACACTGAAACCTTACAACACTTATTTATCTATCATCTGAAAGTCAGTGTCCCAGCCTCCCTCAATCTGGTGCTCCTTTGGGGCTACATTTAGTTCTCACTCCCACCTGATTTCCCAGCTCTGTTGTGGGGGTGACAACCATATATAATGGATCAGATTCTAATCCTTCCTCCTTTTCCTCTGAATATTAGTATGAAGAGCTACAGGTCTCTGCCGGACGCCACGGTGATGACCTTCGCAACACCAAGACAGAAATTTCTGAGCTTAACCGGATAATCCAGAGGCTGCGAAGTGAAATTGATGCCGTGAAGAAACAGGTACAATCTTTTTATGTTTGGCATGCAGGGCAGACCAGTGGCAGCTTCTGTTTCATAGAATAGTAATTGTGTGGCTGCTAACTCACTTTCGGCAAACCAAGTCGCCCTCAACAAGGTCATACCAGGGCAAGCACAAGACAGGGCACTAGCCAAGGTCAGCCCAATGTGGCAGTGCAGGCACTGTCCCAGGCCACCTCTCCCAGAATGCCTTGCTCTGAGAAAGACGCTCCTTCCCTTCCTCAGAGTGCAGTTGAGAGGGGAAGGATGGGGAGGGATGCTTCTGCTGCACTAGCAGTGGCAAAACGAGAAAGGCAAGCAAAGTGGGTACAGAAGCAGTAGGAGATGCATGGAAATAGGGTTTGGGAGTACTAATTTGCCCGGCTCTTTCTCCTCCTCCTCTGAAACTGGCTTTAGAAATGGTGTTGGTTGCTATGGTTGATGCTGTTAGTAACAAAGTTTAATCATCACTATCAGTCTGTTTCACGGTGCTGATAAATATCACGGATAATAATACAGCTCTCATTGCACAAGTGCTACAGGGTGTCTATGCAAGAGAGTTGAACAAACCATAAATTAGTTGTTTTACAGTATCTCCCAGGCATTGCAAAGGCGAGGAGGAATCTCCTCCTCCACATTTCCCTAGGTACCACACAGGTAGACAGTGTACTGAAAGAGTCCACACCCTACAAAGTTCACAATAGGAGTGTGCTGATATCTTTCCCTTATTGCCAAGAAAAGCAAAGCAAACCTAATTCTTATTCATATTGATCATTTGCCTTTTAACCCACTCTTAGGGAATGGGCACCGCAAAGCAAAAAACAAAAACAAAAAAAACCCATATGTAAATACTGTATATATAAATGCACAGAAGACATGGGGTATAGACACTGGAAAATGCTTACAATCTGAGCATTGCTTTTGGAATCACCGCAGGTATGCACATGGAGGCATACCTGTGGGGAGCAGGGAATTAATGCAGTGTACAGTGGAGGCCCTGCTGAAGCATAATATTTTTTACATGCAAAAAGTTGCACTCAGCCTCACTGCTTGGGGACAGATCTGCCCTCATCAAATGTAGGTTATTTCCAGCACTGCAGAAAATGGGCAAAATGAACAACCCACACACATGCTCTGGTGCATGATAATGCACCCCTAGCATGTATCTACAATGAGTCAATCTAGTTATTATTATGGTTTTATATCTACACCTTCTTACCAGTATCTTGGTAGGAGATGAATTGTGCATGCAGTGTCCATACCTCTTGGGTCACCTCTGCAGATAGCACAAGCTGTACACAGCATCTTGCTGCATGTGAGCATGGCCATTTCAGGGCTTGCATCAGAATTCATTGTCCATTGGACTTTCCTGGGATTACTCATGAATCATTAAAGGATGGAAGGAGCATTTCCCCTAATTTTCCCCATTGTAACAGTTTTCATGCAGAAGTCCCATCCCACCACAGCAACCATTCCAAAAGTGCTCTCCAGGAGTTGCAATCAAACTTTATTTGAAAAGCACTCCATGGATTCCATTAATGCCATTGGCAGATTTGGTGAAAGAAAACATCCAGATCTTTGAGAGCACCAATCCTCTGCTTTAATCCTCGGACAATGTTGGCTATTGGCTGGAATATCTGGAGCCACTGTTTCTGCTTTGTCCTGATTGATGCAGGAGAAACAAAAACTTTAGACGCTAACTGGGTTTTTTCTGGTGTAGGGAAGGGGGAAGATTGGACCATAGTAATAACCCCCCCCCCCAAAAAAATGTCCAGAAATCACAGTTATTATTTATTGGTGATGGTCCCAAAAACTGTCCAGATATTGCACTTCTTATTAGTACCATTAATAAATAAATCTCCTTGTGTGCAGTGTGCCAATCTACAAGCTGCCATTGCTGAGGCTGAGGACCGTGGAGAGCTTGCCCTCAAGGATGCCAGGCACAAGCTGAATGAGTTGGAGGAAGCCTTGCAAAGAACGAAGCAGGACCTGGCTCGCCAGCTCAAGGAGTACCAGGAGCTGATGAACGTCAAACTGGCCCTGGACATTGAAATCGCCACCTACAGGAAGCTGCTAGAAGGAGAGGAAATCAGGTCGGCTGGCAGCAGCAACCATACTCTAGCAAAAATGCCCTTGGTGGTTTACTAAACCAATCGGTCATCTCCCCTTTAAATAGATACCGTCAACATTCCTTTTAAATTTCCCCCAAAGAGAACATTCCAAACTCACCTTAAATCCAGGCAAAAATCACACCTTGAAGCTAATAGAAGGTATTGATGGATGTGCCTGAGGTGCCAGTAAGGTTCCTGGTAATCCAACCACAATATCATGTTCTTGTGCAGATGGGTTTAGGCAGATGCCAAGGTATGGGGCTACCCTCAGCATTCGTTGAAATGTGAGGGGAAAAGAATACTTCTACAGTATAGCAAGGAAGTATAACAGCCTATGGTCCTTTGGAAGTTTTTGGACTGTAGTTCTCATCACCCCTGATCATTCATCATGCTAACTGGGGAGGGTGGGAATTGGAGTTCAGTAACATCTGAAGAGCTACAGATTCCCTTTGCCTTTTCCATCTGGTCCTATCATTATATATGCAATAACCACTGTTTGGTTTAACTGTAGCTCTTTGGAAAGGTCTTTTGAGAATGTTGGCGGGTGACTTTCTCTTACTGTGAATTTTGTGGGGATTACACTCCTGTTGCCTATTTTATTGTTACACACACACATACAAAACTGATAATTGCTTGCTTTAAATTACCTGTCTTTAGCTGCTTAAATAGAGGAAAAGCAAATAACTGCATAATCAATCAATCAATTAAACATACAGAATCATGCACATATGCATTCCTAAAGCAATTAGCAACATTATGACCAAAAAAGGAGAATGATCTGACTTTTCTTTGCAGGTTTTTTTTTTTTATAAAAAAATGTTGTGTGAATATGCAACTTTTACTTGGCTAAGGAACAGATGACTCCTCAAGAGTTCTACCTTCACAATAGCTCCTTGATTAGATTAAAATGTGGGACCTACGGTAATTTACTACAAACTGAGGCATCCACTGAATTAATTATACCAATTATGTTCTTCTTTCATCTTCCTAGGTTGTCAGAAGGCCCTGGAAATGTGAGCTACTGTAAGTACCATCTCTGTTTCTGGATTTGCTTTCCGTTTTTGTTTGCTTACTTACTTCGCCAAACCTTTATTAGGCATTACAAATATAGGCCATCATAAAACATCCATATATAAAATTTTAAAATATATACAAATAAACAGCCATGTAAAAAAAGGCAAATGACTCCTGACGGTTAGGTCCAGTTGTGGATGACTCTGGGGTTGCGGCGCTCATCTCGATTTACTGACCGAGGGAGCCGGCGTTTGTCCGCAGACAGTATTTCCGGGTCATGTGGTCAGCATGACTAAGCCGCTTCTGGCGAAACCAGAGCAGCGCACGGAAATGCCGTTTACCTTCCTGCCGGAGCGGTACCTATTTATATACTTGAACTTTAAAAATATGTAACAATGAGGATTTTCATTGGAGATTCTTTCTGCAAAATAGTGCCATTCACCACTCTATGAGATACTATTGATAAAAACTAAGCCACCCTTGCAGTTTCTTCCAGTTAATATCAGAAAGATAGAATCTGATATTTTCCTTGTGCCGTGATGTTAGACACCCAAAATAGCACACGTTTGCATAGCTGGTTGTACAATGGACAGTAGAAAAAACTGTGTTCTATTTGGCATGTTCAAAGAACATCTGCAACGTCTGTCATTTCTGGGGATGTTTAAATATCTGCCCTTGACAAAAGCTGAGGGGGAAACAGTTCAGTTGGGCTAACATAAAGGCCCTGCATTGGACTGGAATTCTTAATTTTGAAATATAAGTGACCCTGTTATCTGTTGTATTTAAACCATAGAACTTGGGGGAGCAAATTTTATTTACAGCTGACTTGATGTTTTGTTTTCTGATGTCCCTTAATCTGATTTGAATATTGCGATAAATACATTGCTCACTTGAATTACACAAGAGTTCCAAGTCAATACCAATAGATCTGATTTTGCTGTGTAAGAGTTGGAACCATCTGGATTTCTAAGAGTTCTTAAATAAGTCAGAAAGCAGACTCAAAGGTTGGCGACAGCAATGCAGCCAGTATTTTATAGTGCTAGCCCACAACCAATATTCCATCATGTGTATACTTAGTGCTGCACACATTGTCTCATACTTGATTGAACTTGGGAGCCCCAGGATGATGATGATGATTAATTTATTATTTATACCCCACCTATCTGGCTGGGTTTCCCCAGCCACTCTGGGCGGCTTCCAACAAAATATTAAAAATACATTAAAACTTCAGTCATTTAACTTCCCTAAACAGGATACGTCTCAAGAAACTTATCTAAATCACTATTATATGCTTGTATCCATATTGGGATCCCAAAAAGTAGCTGGGACGACACTTTAGCTTGAAAAATTTGAATAGCAGCTAGTATAAATTGGTTACCTTTCTGAAAATAAAAGTGAGCTGCTGGTTTTTGTTTGCTTAAGGCAGTGTTTCTCAAACTTGGGTCCCCAGCCATTGTTGGACTACAACTCCCATCATCCCTGACCACTAGGGATGATGGGGACCCAAGTTTGAGAAACATTGGTTCAAAGGAGTTTGGATTTGATATCCCGCTTTATCACTACCCGAAGGAGTCTCAAAGCGGCTAACATTCTCCTTTCCCCTCCTCCCCCACAACAAACACTCTGTGAGGTGAGTGGGGCTGAGAGACTTCAGAGAAGTGTGACTGGCCCAAGGTCACCCAGCAGCTGCATGTGGAGGAGCGGAGATGCGAACCCGGTTCTCCAGATTACGAGTCCACCGCTCCTAACCACTACACCACACTGGCTCCAACAGAGATTCTGTTGAAATCATGGCTCTTCCCAAGAGACACAAGGAACTTAACTTTCCATTGTTAATATTTTCCAGCTGTGGTCAGCAGCACCACCACCTCTGGCTACGGTGGCGGAAGTGGCCTTGCGTTAGGAGGAGGACATGGTGGCGGCATGGGAGGAGGTTTCGGACTCGGAGGAGGCGGCGGCGGCTATGCGGTTGGAGGTGGAAGCGGCTTCGGCGGTGGCAGCGGCTTCGGCGGCGGCAGTGGATTCGGCGGCGGCAGTGGCTACGGCGGCGGAGTCAGTATGGGAGGTGGTAGCAGTTACAGTTCTGGCGGGGGCCGTGTCTCCTCAAGTGGAGGAGGAGGAAGCTCCAGTGTGAAAATTGTATCAAAAACCACTTCGAGCAAGAAAAGTGTCTATTAGAAAGGGTTAACTTGCCACTACCACCACCACTTCTGAAATAGCAATGAGCGTTGCCACCTGCAAATCGAAGCTCTTCAGCCCACTGTGTAAATAGCTCAGCAAAGCTCTTCCCCTCTGATACTGTCACCTTTTCCATTTGAGTTTGCCTGCAATATGGATCCAGACCTTTGCACCCTGATCCAGCACTGCTGACTCGGATCGCAGGTTTTTGCGCTGGGATCAGCTGCAGCCAGTGCGCAGTGAGCTCCTGTGCTGACAAATCGTGAGCCATCCATAGAGCTCTTTAAACAAAGGTCTCAAAATTATCTACTAAGCTACAGGGTCTCACTGTTCAGTGATTGCATGATTGCTCCTAGGTGTGTGGTAAAAAGGGGGTCCCATTTTAGAAAAGTTCATGTAGTAGATGGTTAACCTTAAATACACCCTTAGGTCCTTTGGACAGCAATCAGATTTAAGCTTGCACTTAAAGTTAAGTTCTTGGTTGAATTAACAGCTTTCAGTGCTATGCTTAATAGACAGCTAACATCAAAGCTTATGGGAACTTCCAGGTAGACAGGCAGCACAAATCCGCCTGCACACACACTTTCTGAAATCTCTCTCCTGTTCAAGCATGTTCTTTGTAATTTCAAATGGAGACAGTGTAAAGCTGTAGACCCGTAAAGTCATCAGATCTTGCCAAAAGGAAATAGTTTTGAGACACCAGTGATAAGATCTTGCTCTCACCCTTCTGTTGTAACATGCACGGCGCTTATTTTTTAACAGCAAAATCGTATTTGATTGCTTCTTTGAAGTGAAAGCAAAAATTGGAAAAGGTGATTGCTTATTCTGCTGCTGCTGTTTTATGAACTGTAACACTGAATTCTAACGCTTGATTCTAATGGCTATGGACCCATGCAAGGCTGCGTGACAAATAAAGAGCAACTGTCATTTTTAAGCCTGCTGTTCTCCTTGTCTTCTTTTCCTCCAACCTCTCTCTCTCCCCCCCCCCCCCCCAGGTTTTATGTGCATTGCCAATCTGCTAAAACTGTTTCCACAATTCACACTGGTCTTTTCCTGGAATTCAGGCATCCTTTTTCAGTCTTTTTGAGTCATGTCACTAGTCCCCAGGCTGGATGAGGGCATGATCATATGAACTTGCCTTGTTCTTAATTAGACCATTGGAGCATCCAGCGTAGTATTGCGTGTGTAGGTCCCCAAGCCACCCCTCAAAATAATCCACACATCACACGTAATTTTAGTTTTAGGTTTTTGGGCACTATTTTGGCCACAACTTTATTAAAATACAAAATCTGTGAGTGGTTGTTTAGACATTGGTTATGACTATCTGTCCCCCCGGCCTGGGACAGAACTGACATTTCAAGCTCCAATCGGAAGCAGTTGAAGGGAAAGTCAATGTTGGGGATCAGTTGAGCTGAGCGTCAGTCCCTCACCGCTCACCCAACCAGCTCCCCAAAGCTTGCCGGCCCTGGTCCCATTTCAGGGATTGGACGAAATCGTGGCAAGCCCCAGGATTCCTTTAACGGAATTCCCTTCAGCACCATTGGGGGGGGGCAGGCACAGCCTATCCTGACCCCTCCACCACTAGCATATTATAACCAATGCCTAACCGCAACCTTACAAGTTGTGACAAATTGCTAAGTAGTAGGCAAAAACCAAATGGCACCAGCCAATCAGCCAAATGGCAAAATTCCTACTAGGCCCCTGCGCCAAGGCAGACGACCCCATGACAGGCAAAGCAAGGTCAACCGGAACACAGGGCGGGCGGGCGGGTGATCCGATGCAGTCTGCAAAAGAGAAAGCAAAAGCCAGAGTGCCCCAATATTTAAAGACTATGGTCCCACCCACCAATTTGCTACATGCAATTTGCCCTAGCAACCTGGTCAGCCAATCGATGCACCAGGCAAATAGCCATTAACCTGCCTGGCAACACAAGGCTGGCCCGGCGGCCCACACCGCAACCCGTGCTCTCATTTAATGGAGAACACGCTTTGTCGGCTCTGGCTGGCAGCAGCTCTCTGGAGTCTTGAGAAGCAGGTGGCTTCTAGTTGGAAATGCCAGTGAATGAACCTAAGGCCTTCTGCATGAAAAGCATGTGCTCCGTGCTCCCTACATGATTGTGGGTTTAATCTGAGATGCTCAGTCATGGAGCCACAGGTATAATTTAAGAGTAGCAAAGGGAGCATCTCACCTCTCGCCTTCATGTCTCAGGACCACACCATACATTTAAAGTGCATTCAGTGCATATTTAAGGCACACAGCTTTCCCCCCAAAATCATGGGAACTGTAGTTTATTAAGGGTGCTGGGAGTTGTAACTGTGTAGAGGCTAAACTACACTCTCCAAGACTACTTGGGGAAAGCCATGCTCTTTAAAAAAAAGTGACTTCAGACCACCTTGGATTACATATGCTTCAGGTTACAGACTCTGCTAACCCAGAAATATTACCTTGGGTTAAGAACTTTGCTTCAGGATGAGAACAGAAATCGCACGCCGGCAGCACAGTGGCATCAGGAGGCCCCATTAGCTAAAGTGGCGCTTGCGTGGACAGGTGGAGTCCCTCAGATCCCGGGCGCCCCCCCCCCCCATCATGTGGAATAACGACTCAAGACAACGGGCTATGGGATTAAATTGGCCACAACTTTATTATATTTCAGATGTGGGTAGACCTTGGCTCAGGCATTGGGCGTTATCCCTCCCAGTCCCCAGCCGGGGACCTAGGGAGCATCAGGGTTATCCAGTGTGTGGGGGGGGGATGGGCCGGCTCTGGAGAACATATGTTCAAGCAGAGATAGCCGCCCCCGTTACGCCACCGCCGCAGGGGAGAGCAATGACGACCTTTCGGCGTACGGTCAAAGCCTCCCTTCAGAAACCCCTTTAACGGGGAACCCTGGTATCGCCGCTGCAAAGAGGAAGATAGACTAAGGATTCCGCCCAAGGCCTGATACCGCCAAAGTTGTGACGTTTTGCTATGGGAAAGCGAAAACCTGCCAATGCAGGGGAATTCCTTTCCGGCCCTTTAACAGCAACCTTGATGCAGCAGCACCCGCATACCTGTGAAGAAAAGTTAACCTGCAAAATAAGACTTAACTGAGGGTGGGTAGGGTGGGAGAAGCTCTGGAGCCAAGTGAGGATTCCCAGGTAAGATCCTCCCTCTATTGTGTGGTCAGTTAATCCCTCCCCTACCTGGCCTGGTCTCCTTGGCAACGCTTCCCCCAGGTGGGATTAGACAACTGACTGAGGTAGGCGGAGACCTCCTGGGGGAAGGCGAAGCCAAGCCTGTGTCGATGGAGCCGCTCCAGATCCAGGGGCTGCGCGCGTCCATGCAAAGGGCACCCCCCATTTATGCGGGGAGTGGTCATTCTGGTTAAGAACAGACCTCCAGAACGAATTAAGTTCTTAACCCGAGGTACCACTGTAATTTGTTTCTGAAAGCACCAATGCACATTGCCATATGCATCACTGTAGAGCATAATGGAACTTACATATGAGGTGTTCATAGCAAAATGCAAACACTCTTGGATTTGGTTTTTAGAAGGGTAACTGCACCAAGTTGATGACCTTGCTTTAGTTATTCTGAGGTATAAAATTGTAGCCACATCACCTCTCCTGGAAATCTTTGTTTCCTTCTCCCATTTGGTTACCTCCTCCCACTTTGCCAACACACAGAGAGGGATCTGATAATAATAATAATATTAATAATATTAATAATAATTTTATTATTTATACCCCGCCCATTGGCTAGGTTTCCCCAGCCACTCTGGGCGGCTCCCAACAGAACACTAAAAACAAAATAAAACTTCAGCCATTAAAAACTTCCCTAAACAGGGCTGCCTTCAGATGTCTCCTAAAAGTCAGATCGTTGTTTATTTCCTTGACATCTGATGGGAGGGCGTTCCACACGGAGGGCACCACTACTGAAAAGACCCTTCATTTCCACCTTGTTTGTAATGTAGGATTTCAGAGAGCTTGGGTCATATCCAATACTCAGAATAGACCCATTGAAATTAATGGACAGGACTAACAGTGATCCCAAAGGCTGCACTCTGAGTAAAACTTCCTTGGATACTATCAATTCAATTTGTGTTTTTACACCAAGGTAACACTGTCACCACATTTTAATACCTTAGTCTGAACATGCAGACTAGTCAAACCATGGCTTCATAAAGAGCCAAGACTCTGCTCTCCTCAAAGCCATTCCACAACTTCAGGCAAAACAGTTGTTGTTTGTAATAATGATAATAATAAAATTTTATTTATATCCCGCCCTCCCCAGCCGAAGCCGGGCTCAGAGCGGCTAACAACAATAAAATAATACAGCATTCTAAAATCAATTCATTATAAAATCAGTTCAAATCAAATTGATGGCAACCATTGGGCTAGAGTTCTGTGAAGAATTACCAAAGGAGGGGGTCAGACTGTGCCCTGGCCAAAGGCTTGGTGGAACAGCTCTGTCTTGCAGGCCCTGCGGAAAGATGTCAGGTCCTGCAGGGCCCTAGTCTCTTGTGAGAGAGCGTTCCACCAGATCGGGAACACGGCCGAAAAAAGCCCTGGCTCTGGTTGAGGCCAGCCTAACCTCTCTGTGGCCCGGGACCTCCAAGATGTTTTTGTTTGAAGACTGTAAGGTCCTCCGTGGGACATACCAGGAGAGGCGGTCCCGTAGGTATGAGGGTCCTATGCCATATAGGGCTTTAAAGGTTAAAATCAGCACCTTAAACCTGACCCCGTACTCCACTGGGAGCCAGTGCAGCTGGTATAGCACTGGGTGAATGTGATCCTGCAGTGAAGACCCCATAACGAGTCTCGCCGTGGCATTCTGCACCCGCTGGAGTTTCTGGGTCAGTCTCAAGGACAGCCCCACATAGAGTGAGTTACAATAATCCAGTCTGGAGGTGACCGTCGCATGGATCACAGTGGCTAGGTCATATAAGCATATACTTTGTACCTTGGGGTGAAACAAGAGAATCATGAAGAGGATTTTAATGATTAAGTTACATCCCATGAACTCCACTAGATGGCTACTGTTCACTCCCTGTCTCAGGCCCACACCTGTGATACAGGCATAAAAACTGCCCAATTTTACCAAACGATGACAGACTTTACAGAACAAATGGAGCTGAACCACAAAAGCGTGGCTAAAGAGCAGAGTTTATAGACCTCTCCCATCATCTCTCTCACTCCCACATGTACATCCTGCTTGACACTATGAGGGCCCAGATTATTCGGATAAGCTTCGAGAAAAGGTGAGGGTAAAAATATGAAAGCCAATCTGACTGCTCAGTAACAAGGAAAACAAACCAAGAAACCTTTGGAGGCCAAAGTGTTGGATTTTATGAAGAAGGAAGAAAACTATTTTCATAGCAGTGTGACTGAAAAGACATCTTGAGCATTTGAGAAATTAACCTGCTTTGCAAAACCGTACAGGTGCAGAAGTACACACCTGTTCAAGCACATTGCAGAGGCGGATTAAGGGGAGTGCAACTCTGTTAAATTGTTAAATTAAATTGTCGAGCCTCGGGGGCGCTGCAGGGGGTGCCACAACTATAATGCAGAATGCAAGGCAAGAGGTGGGAGCGTGCTGAATTTTGCCATCACACAGAGCACCGCTGAAACTTGGGACCCCAAGGTCTGCCACTGTAATAATAATAATAATAATAATAATAATAATAATAATAATAATAATTTATTTATACCCCACCCATCTGGCTGGGTTTCCCCAGCCACTCTGGGCGGCTTCCAACAAAGTATTAAAATACAGTGGTCTGTTAAACATTAAAAGCTTCCCTAAACAGGGACGGCCATAAGGCCTTCAGATGTCTTCTAAAAGTCTGATAGTAGTTGTTCTCTTTGACATCTGGTAGGAGGGCGTTCCAAAGGGCGGGTGCCGCTACCGAGAAGGCCCTCTGCCTGGTACCCTGTAACTTGGCTTCTCGCAGTGAGGGAACCACCATAAGGCCCTCAGCGCTGGACCTCAGTTTCCAGGCAGAACGATGGGAGTGGAGTCAGGAGTCAGCTTCACCTGCTGAGCAGCAGCCTGGAGGACCAGAAGGAGAAGTGACTCCATTCTGCTGCTGATCAGCCTTCTTTCTCCTGACAAGAACCAGCTGCCTCCAGCTTTCTTATGCAGGGGTTCCAGCCTCAGTCAGTTGCTGGAACATTTGTCGTTCCTGGCCATACCTTGCTGCTTCTTGCTTTCCGTGACCTTCGTCTCGGCTTTCTTGACTCCTGGACTGAGCCTTGCATTTGGACTCTGCCCCCAGGCAAGTACCCCCCTGAGACTTAGCTGGCCTTGCCTGTCACTCAACTCTGCCATGGCTGAGCAGCACGGGGCTACAACAATTGCTGCACATTGGTTCTATGGTATATAGGTGACAGCATTTGCAGAGAAGGTGGGACATATTCCCAAAATAGTCCCAAGACAGTGGAAAAGTTGAACTTTATCTGTTTTAAAAACAGTATTTAGGTAGCATTATACCCCTGTAATGTTTTTTTCTATAAACAGAAATTTACTCATTGTTCGGTGGTTAAAAAGGAGAGTGGCACGGGTGCTGGTTAGTGGCACAGTTTTGGGAGAGGGTATCTTTTTTTTAACAAAACGTACCTAATCACAAAGCTTGTTACTCATACCTCAGCACTTTTGGGAACATGGAATAGTGCACACAGAATGCTGAAGGTTCCATTGTTTAAGCTTCCTGTATCTCTGTTACTTCTCCATTGTCCATATGATGCTTAGAACATGAGGGGAGAATTTGAATAAGGAAAATCTGGACCTGTCAGAGAACAGGCTGAGGAGTGCTGCTCTGATGAGGAATGGTGAGAGCCTCCCTCTCCCTCTCCCCCTGCTCCAGACCTGGATCCTGAAGCTTCCCAGGAGCAGTGGAGCAGTATAGATTTGGAGCAGTGGTTTGCAGAGGGACATAGTTCGGAAGACAAAAGCTGGGTAGAGTTGAGTGGGGAACAGCTAGGAGAAGAAGAACCAAGAGAGAGAGAGAGAGAGAGAGAGAGAGAGAGAGAGAGAGAGAGAGAGAGTTAACAAACTCCTTTTCTCTGGAAAGTGTCCAGCTGCTCAGTCCAAAGTCAAGGTGATTAGATAAGGTGGCTGCACAGAAGGCCAGTGGTTGCAAGATCAGGTTGCAAGACAAGGAAGTGACAAGGGTGATTCGGGGGGAAGTGGGTGGAAGCCTTAATTGGGAGCACCTTTACTCTGAGGATGGACTCTTTGTTCTGCTGCAGTGATGATTAAAATCTCTTTAAATGGTAAGACACTCTTTTATCTTTGTTCTGCTTATCCATGGCCAAAGGGAGGGAACAAGCCACTTCCCCGAAGCCTGACAGGACCATGCTTGCTGGGGGTGATGGGAGTTGTAGTTCAGCAACAACTGGATGGCCAAAGGTTCCTCACACCTAGTATAACCACATATAACTCATTGCATACAGCCCTAATAATTTGTGATATTGTAAGATAATATCAGTGGCCAACCCGATGCCTGTGAGAAACCAACAAGCAGAACCTCAGTGCAACAACCCTCCCCTGTTGGAATATGCAGCAGCAGTCTTTATTCAATAACCACTATTGAGAAGAAAAAGGAAATAATGGATTAATGTTTATGGGGGCCTTCCTGAGTTCTCAGTTTATATCGTTCCCCCTTCCTTGCATGCTTCTGTCGTAGCATGTTATGGCTGGACACCTGAAAATAAAGGAACTAGTCAGAACCTTAATAATACAGTGGTACCTCGCAAGACGAATGCCTCGCAAGACAAAAAACTCGCTAGACGAAAGGGTTTTTTGTTTTTTTGAGCTGCTTCGCAAGACGATTTTCCCTATGGGCTTGCTTCGCAAGACAGAAACGTCTTGCAAGTTTGTTTCCTTTTTCTTAACACCGTTAATACAGTTGCGACTTGACTTCGAGGAGCAACTCATAGAACACGGTGTGGTAGCCCTTTTTGAGGTTTTTAAAGACTTTGGTGATTTTTGAAGCTTTTCCAAAACTTTCCCGACACCGTGCTTCGCAAGACGAAAAAAATCGCAAGACGACAAAACTCGCAGAACGAATTAATTTCGTCTTGCGAGGCACCACTGTAATAATAATATAATATTATAGGCCGGGCTCAGGGAGGCTAACAACCAATAATAAAAACAAGTTGAATAAATACAACTTTAAAACAAGATAACCTTATAGCTGTCTTTCTTGGAACAAGTCAAAGAACTCACTCTGAAAGAGGTTTTGGGTCCAGGAACCCCCATAATAACCTTGATAAACTTGTAGCTGCCTGAAAGGAGTGACGTATCTTTTTGCAGAGGGACCTGGAGCTTCAGTTGCAGGCACTGAAATGTTACTGAAATCTCTTGAGACACAGAATGGCATCCCATTTGCATTTCACAGCCTTAAGGGAACCAGACAGTTTAATCTGACATGGAAAGCTTAATGAGAGCATTAGGGCCACTCCTTCACGAGTTCAAAGGAAGAGTTGACTTGGTGGTGGTGGAAGTAATGTGATAATGAAACAAGATTTAAAAATTACAAGTGCCACAAAGGGCAGCTGTCAGTGCAGACAGTTGAGACTGACAGCAGAGCTGCCTGTGGTTGTTTTCTGAGCAGCCCAGGGAGACATCTGTGATTCCACATAGAGCAGTATACAATATGCATTCAGGAGAAGTGTGTTTACCTGGCAGAGCAGAAAGAACTCCTAAAGTGCCCCATGGTTCAAAGCTAGTCTCGCCTTCAGTTCAAAGCGCTGTGTGTGTGTGTGTGTGTGTGTGTGTGTGTGTGTGTGTGTGTGTGACACTGACTGACAGGCCCCCAGGCTAACAAGATCTTCTTCACCGCCCAGGTCCTGGGAAAGCAATAGGAAATGTGTCAGAGAGGGACATTTTTGCAGAGGAGCAGCAGAACATGAGCAACGTTGTGGGAACATAAAAGACATTAGCTTGGTTTATTGTGACACACTGAGCTTGGTTATCAGTGATGGGCTATTTCATGAGATGAAAGTTATATGGCCCTTGTTGTTGTTGTTTAGTCATTTAGTCGTGTCCGACTCTTCGTGACCCCATGGACCAGAGCACGCCAGGCACTCCTGCCTTCCACTGCCTCCCGCAGTTTGGTCAAACTCATGCTGGTAGCTTCCAGAACACTATCCAACCATCTCGTCCTCTGTCGTCCCCTTCTCCTTGTGCCCTCCATCTTTCCCAACATCAGGGTCTTTTCCAGGGAGTCTTCTCTTCTCATGAGGTGGCCAAAGTATTGGAGCCTCAGCTTCAGTACTGTCCTTCCAGTGAGCACTCAGGGCTGATTTCCTGACAGGGGTAGGTTAGGCTGAGAGGTGGCAGCTACCGTCCCCATAAGTCTCGTGGCTGATTGGGGGATTTGAACCCAAGTTTCTCCAACACTCTGACCTCTGCAGAACTGCTAAGTGCAGCCTTACCTGCATGGTTTCATTATGATTCAAAAGTTACTCAGGTAAGCTCTTCGGAAGTCCCAGCAGCCATCAGAAACTTCCAAATCCTAGGAAGTTCATGAGGGAATTGTGACAGGGCAGGTTAGGATGAGAGAGACTTCGATGAGTATGTGGGTGTAAAATTCTGAGTCCATCAACTGCAAATACTAGCCTAAACCACTAGGCGAAGCATTAGTCACAAATACCATGCACAATGGCAGAACGTAAAGGAGTTGAATTGTGTTCTCTTTTCAGTATTAAATGCAAAACTGCTGAGGAGCTGTGAGGGTACCAGGAGATGTTGATCACTGCTTATAGTGCCTAGTGAATCTGACCACCCAAACACACACACACACACACACACACACACACACACACCTGTGTTTATATAGGAAAAGGGCATAGTGTTAAGAACTCAATTGTCTCTAAAAGGAAATTGAGGGTGGGAGCTCTGCTCTCATCATCAGTCACTCCCAAACCTGTAAGTACATCTCCTTATGCATAGTTTTGCCTTGTGTCATTACATTTTCCTTTCTGATGAATAAGACCTGCTCCATGCCCGCCTGCCCGCCCTCCGTGAAGTGCTGAATGAAGAGTCTGCTTTCTTTCTTCAAAAACAAATTCTTCACTATAGTTTCTTCATTATCACATTTATAGCTTGCAGAAATACACACACACACACACACACATACATATTCAATATTTCATGCTTATGATAAAAATGTCTAACCTGCACATAATATAAAAAGTCCATTTTTGAGAGTTCCTGGGTTGTGGTTTTTTAATCCTATAATATTTTTTAGAATCAGTTTCTGTAGTTTCTGAAATTTTACTCCCTTATTATTGAGCCAAGTGATACTTTTGAGTAATGAGGCCAGACAATTTTGGTGTGAACGGGAGATTTTTGCAATAGTGCATTGACAAATGGCCCCTGTGGCAAAAATGTACACTGTCAGATGTTCCAATCCAGTGCCAGTCAGTCAGTCTCTGCCAGGGTATTCCACTACATTCCAGAACTTGGAAAGTACATTTTAAAGGGAAACTAGTTTATGTTCAACATGTCCTCAAAGGAACTTATTTTGCATTGCATCTATCCCTTTACAAAATGAATGAGCTCAGTTCACAGCAGGGCCAGCCCTGCAATGAGGCAGGATGAGGCAGCTGCCTCAAGCAGCAGAGCTATGAGTACCATGTGGACTTCTCTGTGCCCCTTACATTAGCCTGCTGCCCTCAAGTGCTGTGGAAGACATTGTCCTTTCACCAGAAGTGGAGTAAGATTCAGCTACCAATCCAGTTGGCTTCTGTGTGTTCCTTGGGCGAGGGCACCATCTTGTCCTTCACCTCAGGTAGCAAAATGTCTTGAGCCAACCCTACTTCACAATTCATCCGAACGATCCTCAACAATACCCCTAACCAAATTCTGAATGTTACAAGCTGCTGTGCTGAAGTATGAAATACACTTAAGAAAGTATTGAAGCACACACAGAGTGGAATGTAGATTCTTTTCTTCAACAATTACAAAGGAGATTGTTGGGGGCTTGCAGAGGTGTGTTTTCACCTGGGGGGCTGTAAAGTACCTGGGGGGCTGTATGTTCTCCTTCCTTCCAGGTAGCTTCAAAATCTCATGCCTTGCCAGAGGCATGAGCCAAAGGGCAAAAGCTCCAGGAGTCTTGTTCTGGGGTTCATGTCTCTGCACACACAGAGAGAGAAAGAGGCCATTGCACTCCCGCAAAGGGACCATGAAAAGGAATTATCGTATCCACGTGGAGAAAAGATGTCACAGACAATAAAGGTAAAGGTACCCCTGCCCATACGGGCCAGTCTTGACAGACTCTAGGGTTGTGCGCCCATCTCACTCAAGAGGCCGGGGGCCAGCGCTGTCCGGAGACACTTCCGGGTCACGTGGCCAGCGTGACATCGCTGCTCTGGCGAGCCAGAGCCGCACACGGAAACGCCGTTTACCTTCCCGCTAGTAAGCGGTCCCTATTTATCTACTTGCACTCGAAGGTGCTTTCAAACTGCTAGGTTGGCAGGCGCTGGGACCGAGCAACGGGAGCGCACCCCGCCGCGGGGATTCGAACCGCCAACCTTTCGATCGGCAAGCCCTAGGCACTGAGGCTTTTACCCACAGCGCCACCCGCGTCCCTTTCATCACAGACAATATGGATCTTCTATTAAACCTGTACCCCACCACTCCAAATGCAACATAGAAATGATCGTCGTTTTTTTTCCTCTTTGAGGTACAGAAGAACTCTCAAGACAAACAACTTGGGGGTGATCTTTTTGCCTATGAGTCTTCTGGTGCTGTGCTAAGAGAGGAAGCCCCTTAGCAGAGAGTTCATGCCCACTGATACAGGGCTGGTGCACCCATCTTAGTTATTTTGAGTCACTATGAGTTTGTCTTGAATTGCATTAACCAGTTGTTGAATTTCCTCCTATGCAATCGTGCTTTCGGTATGATTACAATTATCATGATGCTTGCTAATTTTGCTAACGTCTGCTAATTTTTAACATAAGCAGAGCTTTTTTTCAGCCAGAACTCACCAGAACTCTGTTCCAGCATCTCTTTTTCTAGAAAAATGGTACTGAACGTAATTGCTCTTATTCTGAGCTTCTTCGAGCTCAGCTCTGTTGTCAGAAAAATGGTGGGAGGGAATCCCCAACACACATACATTTAAGAGAATGGACTTGATGATGAACTAGAAAGTGTTCAAAGTCCCTACTGCATAACAAACTTACCGTATTTTTCGCTCTATAAGACGCACCAGACCACAAGATGCACCTAGTTTTTGGAGGAGGAAAACAAGAAAAAGAATATTTTGAATCTCAGAAGCCAGAACAGCAAGAGGGATCGCTGCGCAGTGAAAGCAGCAATCCTTCTTGCTGTTCTGGCTTCTGTGATAGCTGCACAGCCTGCATTCGCTCCATAAGACGCACACACATTTCCCCTTACTTTTTAGGAGAGAAAATTGAGTCTTATAGAGCAAAAAATACGGTGATTCATGTTCAGTTCACCCAGCAATTATGGGACTTGCTTTCAGGTGTGGTTCGGACTTTTGAACTAATGCAGTAAACTTGATTAAACCAAAAAAGTTCATTTCACACACTGGGTACAGGAAAAAAAGGGGTTCTTGATGAGCTCACAATTAAGAGACAGCAGCAGAGGGAAGGGTAACAAGGGAAGGGTAGATGGATATGAGCAGAATCACAGGTACCTAAGCTTTGTTTCAGCTGGGGATGGGGAGGGCTAAAGGGTTAGGCCAAAGTCTTCAGGCAACAGCAGACAAAGGAACATAAGAAATCACCCTCAACATTACGCCATCCCATTCTTGCAACCTGCAGACACTAAGATATTTGAACAATGGGGATTGCAGTGTGGTATGCGTCTGAGAGACGGCTTGTATAAACAGATTTTGGCATGAATCACCTCTTCCCTGAATAGGGTGGGAAGATGTAGAGCGGTAGATGCAAGCTAAAAGAAGACCCACCCTCTAAATATATCCTGAATTATCTGTTCTTTAGGTATTTCAGTTTCCAGATTGCCTAGAATCCAGATGTAAAAGTAGAAACCTTTTAAGGACTAAGGATAAAAGGAAGTCAAGCAACCGAGGTTATATGTACGGTTTGTATTTCCTGCACCTAGAGACAAAGAGTCTAAGGACTAGAGCTAAACTTACTTGGCTGTAAATTTCAATGGATTGAGAATATGCCAATTAAGAAAAAAAGAATGCTCCCTTACTGTTATTCAGGGAACAGTTATAAAAAGTACGCAATCTCAAGGCCAAACTCAGTGCAACTTTAATTGCTCTTGCGAGGGCTGAGGGAGAAGGGGGAGTCTGCATTCTATGGCTTGGCACTCATGTAATGCCATGCCATAGTTTCATGTTACGCCTAGATCAGGACCATAAATTCACCTCGGTGCCCTCCAGACTCTATTTTCTGGGAGTGATTAGATCACAAACCAGAAAATTTAGGTTTACACAATTAAGAGTGGATTAAAGTGCCCTGGCACAACAACAATTCCAATTTTTAAAAAAATGATAACCAGACTTTTTGCAGTAAAGAAATGAGCCCAAAGAAGCCCAGGTATACACATTCACAATTTTCAGTAGTATAATGCACTTTGGTGTGCTATTTTCACTAACATATGCATTTTAAAGATGCTTTTCTTTGATATGTCACACACTGTTCCTTACTTAGTCTGACCAGGATAGAGAGTGAGAGAAAATAAGTGGCTTCTGCTTTCAGAATGTGCCGTGCATCACTGTAGCTGTAATAGGTAGTTCCAATCTTATTCACTAGACCTTTACGGTATTTGGCTGTATGATGTGCGCATGTGTATCTTGTCCTATCAGAGTTCAGTGGAAGAGCACATGCCTTGCATGAAAAAAGGTTCAACCCCTGCAGGGCCGTCTTAAGCATATCCAGTGCCGTGGTGCAAATATCTCTCCGGCGCTGCCCCCTCTCCATTTCCCAGAGTTGTCAACCTTTTTCTAAGGGGGGGGGGGCTTCAGTCTGGCTCATTTACATCGCGTGGTCCGATGCGCACTCGGCGCTGTACATAAGTAAGAAGCGCCCGGATCACAGCCCAGATGGCCTCCTGCGAAGCCTCCCTTCTAAGCGCCTGGCGCCCCTTACCTGCTCCCATCTGGGGAAGTCCGCGCGACAAGAGGGCCAGCAAGCAGATCAGGTGACTCGCCTGCTGTCCCATCCTCACTCGGCACCGGGATTGCACAGGGCACTTCCCTGCTCCACTCTCAGACTCCGTAGGGAGGTGCGCAGACAGCGCCGTGGCCAGAGAGGGGTGGGAGAGACCAGTGGCGTAGCGTGGGTTGTCAGCATCCGGGGCAAGGCAAGTAATTTGCGCCCCCTAACCCGTGGATTTGCACCCCCTAACCTGTGGATTTGCCCTAACCCCAGATGTTGCGCCCGGTGCGGCCGGCCCCCCTGCACCCCCCACGCTACGCCACTGGGAGAGACACACCCGCCCCGCCCCACAACCGCCCCCGATTGCACCTGCCAGGCACCCAGGCAGCCCCAGCTGGAGGGGACACAAAGCAGCTTCTCTGAGCCGGACACAGTGCACTCCAATGGGCAGCTGAGAGGAGAGGAGCGGGTTGCCCCAGAGCGGGGAAGGGAGCGCGCCCTGACTCTCCTTCCCAGACACTCAGCCTGTGGTGCCCTCCAAAATCTGGCACCCTGCGCCACTAACGTCCATGGGTAAGACGCCCCTGAATCCCTGGCATCTCCAGGTGGGGCTGTGAATGAATCACAGACCAAGAGTAGGCAAAGTGATGCCCTTCAGATGTTGATGAACTGCAACTCCCTAACTATTGGCCATGTTGACTGGCGCTGGTGGGAGTTGGGGTCCAACAATATCACCACATTGTCAGAACCTGTACTGATGGACCAATAGGCTTCCATAAGGCGGTTTCCTAGCACCCTGATCCTACCTATCCACCAGATCTTCACTCTTAGTGGTATCACACATATTTGGCTATATATGCAGACCCTCCAAGTGTCCCTTTTCTCCAGGGATGTCCCTGATTTAGAGAAGCTGTACAAGTTTCTGATTTGATCCTGGAATGTCCCACTTTTCCTTAGGATGTCCCTATTTTCATTGGAGAAATGTTGGAGGGTATGGCGTTATCTGACCCCCCCCAAGCTGTCTGAAGGCAGGTATAGGGAAGGTTTTTTTAATGTTTAATGTTTTATTGTACTTTTATATGTGTTGGAAGCTTCCCAGAGCAGCTGCAGCAAACCAGTAAGATGTTTGGGGTGTAAATAGTAAAATTACCATTATGGAATGTGATGTCCCTATTTTCATCGGATAAATGTTGGAGGGTATGTATATATAAGAACACAAGTTCAGTCTCCAGCATTTCCAGTTAAATGGTCTCAAGAGAGTAGGACTGGAGGAAGACCTTTGCCTAAGATATAAGAGAGTCATTAATCAGAGATCACAGCACTGGCCAAGTCAATGTTCTGAACTGGCATCATATGGTAGTGGACTTTGCACTGCACTGGACAGCAGTCCTCATCATTTCTGACCATCAGCCATGCTGGCTGAGACTGACAGGCGTTTTGGTCCAACAACACAAGGAGGGCACAGTTTCCCTATTAATGGTATAAGAAGACATATTCATGATTTTGGCACTGCTGCAGTGGTGCTTACCCCACACAGTGGAGAGAATAGTGGGAAACCAGAAACTCTCATTTCATGAAGCGTCCAATGGCCCTTTGGGGCTCTACTGGACCATTTCCACTTTTTTGTGTATGGCCCAGTTCTGAGACGACATGAGTCTCGTGAAATGTCTCTCAACTGTGCTTGTGAGGGAGCAGAGAATGCTATAACTTTGTCGAAACTACCTAGGTGTGGAATTGATTGGGGCGAGGATGAGAAACCACTGGGTGCTCCATATAAGCCACTCTGAGCTTTCTAAGGATCAGTGATGGCGGTGTTGTTTTTCCATACCATAAAAAACTAGAGTCCTTTCTTGCACATGCATGCCTTTGTGGTGAAATGAGCTTTCCCTAGGCATAGAGGATCTGGGGTTCCCACCCTTCTGCTAGGGCCTCCCTACCACACACTTTTCTTCTTTCAAATAAGAATTGCATAATTGAACATTCTCACTGTGGTCATTTCTTTTCCTTTTGTATATTGTTCTTCCATTCTGGAGAGTTCTAAGGAACTGCATGCTGGAACTTGTGATCAAACCTGCTTTAAACAAACAAACACTAAAAAAAACTGGGGAGGAATTATCTTCCTGGTGAGTCTTGAGATTGAAATGTGGGTAACTGCAAACCAGGGCTGTACATGGCTAGCATGTTTTGTGGCAGAATAGGTCGTTTCATATCGCTTGTCCCTTCTGCTCCCTGATTGCTGGTCCCACCATTGCTCTGTACCAGGATTCATTGCTGAAACACACTGTCAATGACTCCAACTCTAGCACATGATTTGGTGTGCCAATCATGCCTTGTTGGATTCCACCTTCCCCCTCTCGCAAAAAAACCCCACCCCATTATCATTAATAACTATCAAGTTATAGTATTTGCTTTACCTATTTTTTTAATTAATTTATATACCACTTTATCATTTAACAGTCTAAGCTGTCTACAAATCCCAGCAAAAAAAAAGAAATCAGTCCTGGCCTTGATCAAGCCAAGTTAGTTTCACATTTATTATGGCATAAGCTTCAGGGAAGACCCTTGTGAAGCAGATCTCTGCAGCGCAGCTTCTCCTTCCTGCCTGACCATCCTGCCCTTCTTCCCCAACCAACCTTTGTTCCAGCTTCCTGCCCAACTAACTTCCCGCCCCCCAACAGTCCCAGATTGCTATGGGTGGCCAGAACCAACCCAAGACCACCTGCAACTGAATCCCCCTGACTCAGGCCAAGCCCGATCTCCACCACAAGTCAGCCAGATGCAGTTCAGGATTTAGCTAACTGGCATATTGCCAGAACATTACCACGAACAACATTTTGCTTGTGGACTGATTCTGGGGAAAGTTACCTGAGGGGCCACAGATATTGTGGGGCCTGGACCCAAAGCTGCAATTTAAAAGGTTTAAAATGAAGAAGTAAATTCCTCAGCTTTGTATATGTGGAGAACAGAGCAAGGAACAGCTGTCCATAAGGCTTTAGCAAAGCTTTCCCTCATCTACCATTTAAGAGACTACTCATCCCCCAGAACACCAGCATCTTGAGTTTCCAGGAGAGCAACTGGAAATAATATCAGTCTTGTGGATGCAGCTCTCCTTACCAGTTCTCTTTTAGTAATGAATGCTTTTGAATTATGGTGCTGGAGGAGACTCTTGAGAGTCCCATGGACTGCAGGAAGATCAAACCTATCCATTCTGAAGGAAACCGGCCCTGAGTGCTCACTGGAAGGACAGACCCTGAAGCTGAGGCTCCAGTACTTTGGCCACCACATGAGATGAGAAAAGACCCTGGAAAAGACCCTGATGTTGGGAAAGATGGAGGGCACAAGGAGAAGGGGACGACAGAGGACAAGATGGTGGGACAGTGTTCTCGAAGCTACCAGCATGCGTTTGACCAAACTGCGGGAGGCAGTAGAAGACAGGAGTGCCTGGCATGCTCTGGTCCATGGGGTCATGAAGAGTCAGTCACGACTAAACAACTAAACAACAACTTACAATGGTCAGTTTATCTAACCCTGCCAGCCTGCACAAATTCATGCATTCAAGCTCTGCAGAATTTGCCGGTGCTTGAGAAAGTTACCAGCTCTTGGCCACACTTTCTGACGCTTAGGTGTGCCCATCCCTGCCTTCAATTTAGGGAGGACAGTGAAGAATAGGCCGTCACCTTCACAGAATTGAGTAAGTGGTTTTGCCATGAGATATGGCACCGGCCTGCTTTTTTCTCGTTCCCCAGCTCAAGTACAAATTGAACTCATTAGCACTGCCACTCTCCAACGGAGGCCAGGGAAGGTGATTATTATCTTCAAATGACAAGCAAGCCTTGCTGAGACTCTTGTACTTCCATTCATCCTTTTGTGTATGGGTGTGTGTGGCATGGCAGGGTGATGTCACCACCCAGGAAAGCCGCAGGGCATGCCCAGCCCCATTAATCAGAAAGATGATCCATCTTAAATCATGCAACCAATCCCACTTCCTTCAGAATATAAATAAAAAGAAGAGCCCTTAAGTCCCAGAGAAAGCAAGTGCACCCGCCTCCGTCTCATCACCTATCTGTGCTCTCTCTTGCTCTCTCCACGCCAGTCAAAATGTCTCACCAAACTTCAGTAAAGATCCAGAGGAGAGGCTTCAGCAACTCCTCTGCCATCGTGCCTGGCTGCGGCCGCACCAGCTTCACTTCACGCACTGTGACCAGAGGTGGAAGCTGTGGTGTTGGTGGTGCTGGTTTTGGTAGGGTCAGTGGCGGCGGCGGCTTTGGTAGCCGAAGCCTCTGCAATCTTGGTGGATTTAATAGGGTCGCAGTGGCTGGTGGTGCTTCCAGCATTGGTTACGGTTGTGGTTACGGTGGTGGCCTTGGCAGTGGATTTGGGCTTGGTGGTGGAGCAGGTGGCAGCTATGGGCTGGTTGGAGCTGGCTTTGGCGGTGGGAGAGGCGGTCCCGGCTTCCCTGTTTGCCCACCTGGCGGGATCCAAGAAGTGACCATCAATCAGCAGCTGCTGGCACCTCTCAACTTGGAGATTGACCCCAACATACAGAGAGTCCGCAAAGAGGAGGGGGAGCAGATCAAGACGCTCAACAACAAATTTGCATCCTTCATTGATAAGGTGAGAAGTCCGATTTCATGAATGCCTTATCCTGCGACCCTTGAGTTGTTTCAGACCATTCAGTCGCTTTATTTCTGCTACTCTCCTTCATTCTAGCTCAGGCCACTATCACAATTTAACACAGGCACTACCAGGCATGTGCTCAGTGGTACAGAGCTGTCAACTTTTTATTGGCCGTGCTTTTGATTCTGAGAGCAGCACTTCCTGCAAATTTTTTTGCAGCCGATCCTTTTTTCTTTGTTTGTTTTGCCATGGACCTAAAGTGAACAGGAAACCTTCTAGAGCTGCTATTGTATTACGCCTGAAATTAATGTTTCTTCAAGGCAAATTTGCAGATTCTTTCTCAGGAGGAGCATCTGAGCACTCAGTAATTTCAGTAAGACTGGTGAAATTCAACAAGACCCCTTTCCTTGGATAACAGTTTCAAGTTGCTGTTAGGCACTTGTCCAGGGCTGGTAAAATAAGTTGGCAAGCAGAGTCCAGAAACATGGAGGGGGGAAGCAATTCTACCCCAGAGGGTTTGCATTTGATGCAGAAAGCAGGGCTGGAGGGAGAGATGACTCATGGTGAATAGCAGTGATGGATAGGAGAGAGTCAAATAGCAGCACTGAAGATGCACGCAAGATGAGCCTTGAGTGGTTCACGGAGCTCATTCATTCATTCATTTGCTCACATTCGTAATTTGCCTCATCCCAAAGTTTGAGTGCAGGTAATAATATATTAAGAGTGGTTGTATTAACAGCCTGATCCTGTGCAAGCTTGCTTTGAAATAAATCTCAGTGTTCAGTGGGACTCACAGGTAAATGTGCTCAGCACTGCAGCCTTAAAAACCTCATTAAAAGTTAAATCAAATCAAATCAATTAAAACACAATGCAAAAATAATGTTATTTGCATTACATCCTTGCAATTTTACCCCACTTTTCCTCCAAGTAGCTCAAGGTGAAATGCATAGCCCAGCAATCCTATTTTATCTTCACAACAGCCCTTTGAGGTAGGTCAGACTGACAGAGAACGATTGGATCCATGGTCACCCAGTGAGCTTCTTGGCTGAGAAGGGATTTGAATTTCCAGTCTTAGTACATATCCTAATGGGAACAACCAAGCTCCCTTAAAAGATGCTCAATCCTGAGCAGAGATGAAGTTCGATGAGGGATGGGAAAGGGGTTCCATATAACTCAAATAACTCAAAACTTAAAAGGCTTTCTTAATGTGTATTACATAAATTGATGCAAAATCTGAGTTATCTCTGCGTGTATGTGTGTGTGTGTGTGTGTGTGTGTGTGTGTGTGTGTGTGTGTAGACAGATGATAGATAGACAGACAGATAGATGATAGATTAGATAGATAGATTAGATAGATAGATGATAGATGATAGATAGATAGATAGATATAGATAGATAGATGATAGATAGATAGATAGATAGATAGATAGATAGATAGATAGATAGATAGATAGATAGATAGATAGATGATAGATAGATAGATAGATAGATAGATAGATAGATAGATGATAGATGATAGATAGTTATTTCAACCCAGCCTATATTTGTACTTAGGGTTAGACCTTCACTCAGTGTGGAATTTCCCTATGTGCCTTGTTAACACTTAACTCTGCATATTGCTAAAAGAGCCCTTAATACAAATAGTGGTCATATTAACTGTGGCCTAAGATCAGCTTTAGAAGTCTTGCCATTAAGAGACTGACAGGCACCAAAGACAGGGTCAGTTCAGCCCTGGCTTATGGAATTTATTTCTAAGGGATGTGTGATTGGCCTTCTCTGTGCCAGTCTTCAAAAAGACCTTGAGGATAAACTAAGATAGTTTCATTCATGCCACTGCTGGGTTCTAGAGCATTGGTTTTAGTTTACAGAACTTTGTGTTTATTTTTGTACTAGGCTAAACGTCCTTTTAAGAGTTACCTAATTCATACTTAACTGGCTTTTTGTTGTTTCGATTTTGGAATTGGTTGTTTTATCTGCCATACGTTTGTAAGCTTCCTAGAAATTGCATCGTCCTGTAGGCAACTTAAGAAACCAACAAATGAACAACATAAATAAAATGGAACATAAGTCTTGTTACCTGAATGATTTGCAGGAAATTAGCTTGTAACTCCTGCTGTTGTGCATGATCTAGGATGTCCTTCCAATCAACTGCAGTAAATGCCTCCAGTATTTAGGATTAGAATAATGCTTTTCAAGTGGGACCCAAACTGTTGAAATTCATGGCCCAAATTAATGTCACCTTCCCAGCCCTTCTTTCTTCCTCAGCAGCAGAAACACACAAATACCAACACTGAACAAACATATGTCCCGTCCCCCCCATTCTTAATGTGAATATACCTAGGCAATAATAGAATTTAAACATGAGATACAGGAAGGGAACACAATTTAGAAGAGGCAATGTGGGAATCTGTTTCTTTGAGGGTCCTTCAATGGTGTGTTGCTGGCTTGGTAAAAGGAAGGAAGGAAGGTCCTCATTATGAGACTAACCCAGGCATGGGCAAACTTGGCCCTCCAGATGTTTTGGGACTACAGTTCCCATCATCCCTGACCACTGGTCCTGTTAGCTAGGAATGATGGGAGTTGTAGTCCCAAACAACTGGAAGGCTGGATTTGCCCATGCCTGGACTAACCCAATAATATATCGGGACTCACCTGTAAGGAGAGACTCACACTTAGGAAAATGCCTTGTATTGTGTCAGGACAGTGGCCCATCTAGCTTAATATTGTCTACACGGACACTGGCTGTGGCTCCCTGGGGTATCAGATGAGGGGCATGCCCTTTCCTACCTTAGGATGCCAGGGACTGAACCAGTAGACCATCTGCATGCAGAGCAGTTACTCAGCCACAGAACGATGGCCCTTGCCAGTTTGTGAAACACTTGCTTAGCATCCCCATCGGAGTGTGACTTTTGTTTAGTTGTTTAGTCATGTCCGACTCTTCGTGACCCCATGGACCAGAGCACGCCAGGCACTTCTGTCTTCCACTTCCTCCCGCAGTTTGGTCAAACTCATGCTGGTAGCTTCGAGAACACTATCCAACCATCTTGGCCTCTGTCGTCCCCTTCTCCTTGTGCCCTCCTTGTGCCAGTGTGGTGTAGTGGTTAAGAGCGGTAGTCTCGTAATCTGGGGAACCGGGTTCACGTCTGCGCTCCTCCACATGCAGCTGCTGGGTGACCTTGGACCAGTCACACTTCTTTGAAGTCTCTCAGCCCCACTCACCTCACAGAGTGTTTGTTGTGGGGGAGGAAGGGAAAGGAGAATGTTAGCCGCTTTGAGACTCCTTAAAGGGAGTGAAAGGCGGGATATCAAATCCAAACACTTCTTCTCTTCTTCTTCTTCTTCTTTCCCAACATCAGGGTCTTTTCCAGGGAGTCTTCTCTTCTCAAGAGGTGGCCAAAGTATTGGAGCCTCAGCTTCACGATCTGTCCTCCCAGTGAGCACTCAGGGCTGATTTCCTTAAGAATGGAGTGGTTTGATCTTCTTGCAGTCCACTTTTAGAAATGGTTAATGATGCTGTAGGTCTTTCTGCTTCCAGGTGCGTTTCCTTGAACAACAGAACAAAGTGCTAGAAACAAAATGGACATTGCTTCAGGAGCAGGGCCAGAAAACAATCCGAAACAACATTGAGCCCCTTTTCGAAGCTTACATCAACAATCTGAGGAAACAGCTCAGCTGCCTGGAGAGTAACAAAGGAAGACTGGCTGGTGAACTGAGCAACATGCAGAACCTAGTTGAGGACTTCAAGCACAAGTAAACCTCTCTCTCCCTCTCAGTTTGTTTTCTATGTCTTACTTCTCTTCTGCATCTCCTCTCCTTTCTGTTAAAGCCACAATTCACACAAGTAAACAGCTTAACAGAATCTTCAAATGCAACACGCACCATGCGGCAGTCTGTGCATGCACAGCATAACATCTGCCATGTGGTTTGACCACATGGTGGATTTCAACAGGCTTGGTTTACAGGCCATGCAGGTCTTTTCTTTGCCAGTCGTGGTGCAAATTGGCCCTTTGTGATCAAGAATACCCTCTTAGATACCATCAGCGCCATTCCAAACTTCTTTAAGCATTGCAGCCATCTCTTAATTGTTTTTCCTCTCTGTCTGTCCTGCCCAAACAGATACGAAGATGAGATCAATAGACGTACAACTGCAGAAAATGAGTTTGTCACCCTCAAGAAGGTGAGTGTCTGTAGATAGCCCATGGGGAAATAGTTTTGCTGTGAGCGGTAGTAATCCTTTGCTATCGTGTCCCACAAACCCTGCAGACAACTAAGTTTAAAATATATTTCTACAAAGAAAGCTGTAATCATTCGCTGTTGCTAGGCCACAGTCCTTTGTTTTTAAGAGACACATGTAAGTGTGTGTGTGTTGTTGTCCATAGGATGGATATATCACTCATTATTAGTGATGTAACTGGCATTAACCAATAGGTGCCTGCCACAGTCATGCATCTGTACCCCACAGAGCACACTCATGGTAGTAAGTAATCAATTTAGGAGCTGGATCACCCTCTCTTATGCTATAACTTTAGACTGTCTAGTTCAACAATATCTTCTTTTTTTCAGGATGTGGATACCGCCTACATGAACAAAGTAGAGCTGGAAGCCAGGGCAGATTCCTTCAATGATGAACTCAACTTCCTCAAAGCACTGTATGAAGCGGTAAGGATCACACCTATTCACTTTAGCTGAAGTGTTCTGTGCTGTATGGTTATTAAACATGGACTGCCAAAGAGGCCATCTGCCTGCTATTCAGCTAGAAAAATAGCCATGTTTCATAACTTCCCATGGATAATAAGGACAAAATGAAGGTTTATCCATGGGCTTTTGTTGTCTCTCAACCAGAGTTGCCATCCATTTTGCCTAAAGTGTAATTTTGAAGCAAACTCTAAAGATTCTGGTTGGGTGAAAAACAACTTTGGAAAAAAAGCAATTTCGAAGGAAGCTAAAGAGAGAGAAAGGGAATACTAGCAAAGTTTATCAGAAGGAATGAGATTTACCTTTACATCCATAACTTGCTATTAGGCTTCAACTGCTAAGGTAAAAAATAAAAGAAACACCTGATGGTATTTTTCTGGAAAATTACAAGTTAAAAAAAAGAGAGAGAGAGAGAATTTCTTAAAGGGATCCTGAGCACCCATCTTTCCAACATCTTTATATGCTAGAGATAAAAGTATTACTCCTGTGCAAGGGCAAAAAATGTTGGAAGGGACTATAGGACCACACCTTTAGCCCCCCCCCCCCCCATGATATGAGGGTTTGTCCTCCCAGCCCTGCCTCAACATTACTCACACATTGAGGGAAGATCTGAAGGGGGGATGTCTGAAAACACATAGGGAGTCCCCATGAGTCAGAACTTGGAGTTCCAGCTCACAGGGACAGCCTGTGTGCAGCTCCCCCACTTCAGAGCTGGATCACATTGGGATCCAGGAGATACAGTAGCAGGGCAAGTCCACTCGGTCCCACTATTAATCATGCAGAACACAGAACACCTGATCCCAGAGGTGTGGTGTGCTCATGGTGCTTCACATCTTGGCAAGAAATGTATGCTGATGTTACGATCCTTTGTGAATTCCATGAGAAACTATTCCTCTTCCCAGCATACCATAGCACTAGTCTGCCCTGCTAAGTTTGAATGGGTAATGGAATTTCAAGGGAACAGAAAGAGCTAAATTGAAAGTCCAGGAATTATAGGGTGGGGTTTGAGTGTCCTGTACAGCGCCTTCTTTTAATTGCCTATGAATAATCTTGGCTCCGATCCCTGCAATTCATGTGTGTTCTACAGTGGTACCTTGCAAGACGAATGCCTCGCAGGACAAAAAACTCGCTAGACGAAAGGGTTTTTTGAGCTGCTTTGCAAAAGACGATTTCCCCTATGGGCTTGCTTCGCAAGACGGAAACGTCTTGCAAGTTTGTTTCCTTTTTCTTAACACCGTTAATACAGTTGTGACTTGACTTTGAGGAGCAACTCACAGAACGCGGTGTGGTAGCCTTTTTTGAGGTTTTTAAAGACTTTGGTGATTTTTGAAGCTCTTCCAAAACTTTCCCGACACCGTGCTTCGCAAGACGAAAAAAATCGCAAGACGACAAAACTCGCGGAACGAATTAATTTCGTCTTGCAAGGCACCACTGTATCTTCTTAAGTTTTAAAAACCTATTTTCATTTTTAAAAAGAAAAAGAAAACAGGTGTTTTGGAAGCAGAATGAGCTACATGTACACAAGTTTGCTTGCTTGCATAACTCCTTACAGCTGAAGGATTCGCTTGGGGCACAGTTTGGGCTGGGAATTTGCAGAGGATGCAGAATTCAGTATGATATGGCTTTGATTGGGTTGTTGCTTCCTCAACTACAGGAACTTGCACAGATGCAGACACAAGTCTCTGACACTTCCGTGATTCTTTCAATGGACAACAACCGCAGCCTGGATCTCGACAGCATCATTGCCGAAGTCAAAGCTCAGTATGAAGACATTGCAAACAAGAGCAGGGTGGAGGCTGAATCCTGGTACCAAAGCAAGGTAAAACATCATAAAGGAACTAGAGAAGGGTGGCTTTCCTGATGGTTCATGGCTTAGAAAATAAGCCAAGTTGCTTCTTCCCCTTATTTCTGAAATGACTAGGCTTATTTTCAAAAGCCACTGAAAAATTGCTTCCGAACCACCCCTTCTTCCTCACTAGTACTAGTCTCCCAAACTTCTCCCCTTTCCTTTAAGCTAGATTTACTTGGCCAGGGAACCAACAGCATACTCAGGCCTTAGGGAAGGAGGGAGAGCTGATCTCTCCCTTCCTACTTCGTTGTGCTGGTACAATGCCAGAAAGAAAGGCCACCATGGCCCATGGAAATGTATTTTACCCAATGAGTATTGCAGTGATAGCACATCTAGCATATACTCATGCACCGGGCTTTTTTGTGACAGTACTCACCATTACAAGGTACCTGCACCACTTTTTTGCTGCCCATCGCAGCCATTTTATGCTGGTAAAGGTAAAGGTAAAGGACCCCTGACAGTTAAGTCCAGTCGTGGACGACTCTGGGGTTGCTGGTCTCATCTTGCTTTACTGGCCGAGGGAGCCAACGTTTGTCCACAGACAATTTTTCTGGGTCTTGTGGCCAGCATGACTAAGCCGCTTCTGGCGAACCAGAGCTGCACACAGAAATGCCGTTTACCTTCCTGCCGGAGTGGTACCTATTTATCTACTTGCACTTTGATGTGCTTTTGAACTGCTAGGTTGGCAGGAGGAGGGACCAAGCAACGGGAGCTCACCCCGTCGCAGGGATTCGAACTGCTGACCTTCCGATCGGCAAGCCCTAGGCTCTGTGGTTTAGACCACAGCACCACCCGAGATTTTATGCTGGTACTCAGAGCATGTTGAACAATATTTGATTTTTTTAAAATAAAAAAAGCATCCCATATGTATAGAAAATAAGAATGGTTGCTCCAAATGGAATTAACCTAATGTTGCCGTGTTTGCTTTCTGCCTATATTAGTATGAAGAACTCCAGGCTACTGCCGGAAGACACGGTGATGACCTTCGCAACACCAAGCATGAGATTTCTGAACTCACCCGACAAATCCAGAGGCTGCGGGCTGAAATTGACAATGTGAAGAAGCAGGTATGGTCTTGCTGGAAAATACGAAATGTGAAAATGTGTTTAGAATTCTTTAAAGGAGAACCTTAAATGTGTTGGGGGGGTTCTTCCTCAAAGGGATAAGAGAGAGAATTTCCATAGGAGAACATAACTTTTTACCTAGGCTTTCCATGACTCATAAGATTGGGTCTTGTTAACGCAATCCCTGTATTTATCTGCTTTTATAATACAATTTTACATTGTGTTTTATCTCTATTTGTATAATACTGTTTTGTAGTTTTATGTTATATTTTTGCATATTGCTTGGAGATTTTTAAATATTAAGTGGCGTAGGTATGCATTTAAATAAAAAAATAAAATAGAGGGAGGAGAGTTGCTCAATACCATCTCAGCATATGCAAAATGGCTGATTATTTATTAAGTGCAGTCGGTATCAATGGTGGTTTATGGAATAACATAAGGAAGCAATAGGTCTTTCTTGCTCCAAGGAGCTTGTGTGCCAAGGCCACATGCCCCGCAGTTCCCCATTGATTAATAAACACACCAGCACAAGTATTTAGGATTATGGGCTAAAACAGGTCACAACTTTATTGGTTACAGATGTGAGCGGTTTGGCTTAGGCATTGGGTGATACCAGGCTTATATCTTGACTGCAGGGAGTCGAACGAAGGGTAAACTACCAGAAGGGGGAGCCCTATGACTTACATCAAATAGGGGCACCCTGAGGGGTTCCCCTTGGGGTCATGGCATGGTCCTAGCTCACGCCTGGGCTTTGGACAGGATCCACACCCCCAGATCCCTTTAACAGGATACCCTTATTGAGGAGGGACAGGCAGAGGCTACAAGCTCCCCTCCCTTAAACAAAGGCTTACCCAATGCCTAACCGCCACTCGAGCCCAAATGGCTCGCCACCAACACCCTCACACCTGCAACCAACATCTCAGCATAGGGTCATGCAAAATGGCTGATTATTTTATGGTGCAGTCAGTATCAATGGTGGTTTATGGAGTAACATAAGGAAACAATAGGTCTGTCTTGCTCCAAGGAGCTTACCATTTAGGCTAACCAGTCTTTTCTCTCCCTACCTGCAATCAGTGTGCCAATCTTCAGGCAGCCATTGCGGAAGCAGAAGAGCGGGGCGAGCTGACTCTCAAGGATGCAAGGCAAAAGCTTGCTGAGCTTGAGGATGCTCTTCAGAGAGCCAAGCAAGACATGGCCCGGCAGCTGAAGGACTACCAGGAACTGATGAGAGTCAAGCTAGCCCTAGATATTGAGATTGCCACCTACAGGAAGCTTCTGGAAGGAGAGGAATGCCGGTCAGTGAGATACAATCTTTGCAACCTTGTACACATCCCGTCCTTTCTCCAATGTTGATAAATCTAAGATGAGATATCCAATGTGGGGCAATCCAGATGCTGCTGGACTCCAGCTCCCATCAAGCCTGACCATCGGCCATGCAGACATGGACCAATGGGAATTGGACAACATCGGAAGGGCACCACGCTGGCTACCTCTGCTAATGATCATTGCGTACAGAAGGGAGAGGTGATAGCTCTTCATCTAAACCAGGGGTTCCCAAATTTGAGTCTCCAGCTGTTTTTGGAATACAGTTCCCATCATCCTTGACCACTGGTCCTGCTAGCTAGGGATTGTGGGAGTGTAGTCCAAAAACAGCTGGAGACTCAAATTTGGGAAACCCTGATCTAGACCAAGCATGAGGGACCTTAGGCCATCCAGATGTTGCTGAACTACAGCTCCCATCATTCCTTTTCATTGGCCATGCTCATTGACTGATGGTGGTTCAGCAACATCTGGAGGGGCCAAGGGCTCCCTACATCTGGTCTCAGTGAAGAACTACCACCTCTGTCAGAACACAGAGCTGATAATTGTTCCCTACTGCAAATTGGAATTCCCACTTCAGGTCTACCATTATACCATTCTGGTTGTGACATAATTAAAGGTAAAGGTACCCCTGCCCGTACGGGCCAGTCTTGACAGACTCTAGGGTTGTGCGCCCATCTCACTCAAGAGGCCGGGGGCCAGCGCTGTCCGGAGACACTTCCGGGTCACGTGGCCAGCGTGACGAAGCTGCTCTGGCAAGCCAGAGCTGCACACGGAAACGCCGTTTACCTTCCCGCTAGTAAGCGGTCCCTATTTATCTACTTGCACCCGGGAGTGCTTTCGAACTGCTAGGTTGGCAGGCGGTGACATAATTAAAGGATATTAAATATATCCTCCTTGAGTAATTTCAAGTGCCTGTCTGTCGTGGAGCCCAAATGAGGGATAACTTGTCCTCAGTCAACAATAAAGTATTGTCTGGTGTGCTGCTGCAGTGGTTTTCCCATGTACAGCTACCAAAGTCACATGGAACAGTCAAGCTTCCCAATTTTACTGTCTGGTGGGAGTATCATAGAACAATAGTTTTCAACCAGTGTGCCTTGGTACCCTGGGGTGCCTTGAATGATGGTCAGGGGTGTTGTGGGCAACACTGGCCTCTTTCCCTCTTTCCTTCCTGCCCTCTCGCATCTCTGCCTCCAAACGTCTTGCACAGATGTTTGTTGCAGCGGCCCTGGCTACAAGCTCCCCAGGCGAATGGTGCTTCTGGGAGTGGCCAGGGGGTGCTGGTTGCCAGGAGCTGAGGCGACCTCGGAGTAAGCAAGCAAGTGGGCGAGGGAGCCCAGCCAGCCAGTCTGCCAGCCCTTGCTGTTGGGAATGGATGGACAAATGGGAGGCTGTGCTGGCCTTGGTTGTGCTTCCTGTGTGCAATGCCTGCCTGAGAGCTGAGTGCCTGGCAGCAAAGGGAAGCCTTTCTGCCATGCAGGCCTGGCTGTGCCTGCTGCCACTGCTGCTTCCAGTGTGAGAAAGGTGCTGGCCTCATGTTCACTGCTAAGGCTGGGGGCAGCCTCTTCCCAGGTCCCTGGGCAGCAGGAGAAGGCACTTCTCTATGGGGCAGCAGCAGCGGCTCAGAGACCAGGGGTGCTGGCAGCTGCTTCTTGGGGAGAAGAGGCTAAGGGAACACTCCACAAAGGCGGATGTTAGAAAAGGGTGAGGGGTTGCAGGCAAGGAATGACATAACTGGGCTACTGAGGCTCTGAGTGCGTTTCCCCACAGGGGAGCTGCAGAAAGACTGTAGTTGGTCAAGGGAGCTGTGGACTCAAAAAACGGCCGTAGAAAACCAGAGGAAGTTGTGCACACTGCTTTTCATGCCACCTAAGGGGGCTTGCAGGGACGCGGGTGGCACTGTGGGTTAAACCACAGAGCCTAGGGCTTGCTGATCAGAAGGTTGGTGGTTCAAATCCCTGCGATGGGGTGAGCTCCCGTTGTTCAGTCCCTGCTCCTGCCAACCTAGCAGTTCGAAAGCACGTCAAAGTGCAAGTAGATAAATAGGTACCGCTCCGGCGGGAAGGTAAACAGTGTTTCCATGTGCTGCTCTGGTTCGCCAGAAGCGGCTTAATAATGACCTGGAAGCTGTATGCCGGCTCCCTCGGCCAATAACGCGAGATGAGCACCGCAACCCCAGAGTTGGCCACGACTGGACCTAATGGTCGGGGGTTCCTTTACCTTTAAGGGGGCTTGCAGATTTCATCACAATGAACTGCACAATTCTGCTTCTTTTCAAACTTGCTCCAGTCGTTCCATCTGGGCTTGAATCCTTACCACCCTCTTTTTGTTTTCTGACAGCCTGGCTAGCGATGGAGCAGGAACAGTGAACATCTGTAAGTATCCTGGGGAAACGTTTATAGCTCTGCACTTTGGGGAAAGGATGAAATAAATGATGCCTTTTTTTCAGCTCACATTTGGAGGGCTGCACATAATGCTTCCACTCACCCATCTCGCCATGCCTCCTCTGTGCCCACAGTTGTATACTGTATAGCCCTGAATAGCTATGCCTATCCATTTGCACAGTTGCAGTTCTGATGCATCATCTTGGGTTTTCTCGGCTGGTGCAATGCTCCAGCTCTCAAAGCTGCTTTGCTTTAACGGGTTGTTCTCAAACGTTGCATACAACTCAGTGTTTTTTGCCCTATTTATTCTGTGCATCTGAAAGTTAGCCATTCATAGGGATAGATAAGAAACTCGATTCATTTAATATTTAAAGGTGAAGCTACCTAATTCACACTCTATGAACAATTCTCAAAGCAAAACACAGTCACCTTTCAAAATCTGTACTTTTCCTACTTTTGCAATGCAGTTCTCTAGCCAAGTAACGTGCAGAAATGCATATTCCGGGGAAAAGTGTGCACAGAAATGCATACACATACTAGTGAAAGTAGCATGCAGAATTGCATCCCATTGCGGAAATATGCTTTGCAGGAAAATGTCAGTATTAGGCAAAGTTGCATGCAAAAGTGGAGGAATTCACAATGAAATGCTGGTGCATTTTCACTAGCACTTTTTTAAAAAAATGCAAACTGATGTGGAAATGTGGAGTAGTGAATTTAAAACTGGAAGAATGAGAAAACGAGAGAGCCAGAATGGACAGATTTGCCCATTCCTACCCATTCATTCAACCCAGACATAGACAGATTGATGTGCTCTCAATGAGTCTTGATGACATGTCCTTTCCCTTTCATAGCTGTTGTCTCTTCAACCATCGGACGTAGTGGTGTGGCCGCTGTTGGCAGTGGCCTTGGCTATGGAGGCGGATGCAACGTTGGCTATGGAGGCGGAAGCAGCCTCAGCATGGGAGGAGGTAGCGGTTTTGGAGTAGGAGGAGGCTGTGTGGGCCTTGGGAGTGGACTTGGTGCTGGAGGAAGCAGCTTCAGCTCTGGGAGTGGAAGAGGCGTCGGAGGAGCGAGTCTCGGAGGCGGCAGCAGCTCTAGCGTGAAATTTATTTCCTCTTCTAAAAGATCCTACAAATGCTAAAGCTCAAACTTCCTTGTAGTCTTTGAAAACAAAAATGTAACTTGTGAACCCTGTCTCACCTAGGCCTCCCTCTAGACAGTACACACTTTTATTGTGAGTGGCTTGTTCAATACCATCCCTTTGTTCACATTTGGGGGGAAATGTAAAACTCTACTTTTCAGATGATCTGTGTTGCATTGGGCTCTCTGCCACCGACGGAGTTTGCACCAATTTTTAATCTTGCTTCACCTCTCCACTTCATTGTTGATCCTTTCCAATCAGAATTCTAAAGTTTCAAATTTTGTATAAACCAGAGTAACATTTGTTGGTTCTTGCTTTAATTCTTTGATGCCTGACTTCACTTATTTTTGGGGGGGGGGTGTTATTATGTTCAATAAAATGCATATTGTAATTTATAAAATTTCCTAGTCCTTTTTAATATACACCAGTTATCTCAAATAACTTAGCACTTGCGTAGAGAGGTTGACCGTTTCTGAAGTGCTTTCCATCTCACTACTCTGGACAACAGTTCTGGGAAAGAGACCAGTATTAGAGATGTTGCAGGTGTTGGTGTGGGGGCGGGAAGAAGAAGAAGAAGAAGAGTTTGGATTTGATATCCCGCCTTTCACTCCCCTTCAGGAGTCTCAAAGCGGCTAACATTCTCCTTTCCCTTCCTCCCCCACAACAAACACTCTGTGAGGTGAGTGGGGCTGAGAGACTTCAGAGAAGTGTGACTGGCCCAAGGTCACCCAGCAGTTGCATGTGGAGGAGCGGAGACGCGAACCCGGTTACCCAGATTACGTGACTACTGCTCTTAACCACTACACCACACTGGCTCTACTGGGAGGGAAGGGGTTAAGGTTGAGGCAAAAGTGGCTTGCCTAAGACTATCTGTTGGATGAGTTTATAAAAAATGTAACTAGGTGCTTCCTAGAATGAATGCAATTTCCACTCTGACCTGTATTCATCACAATCAGCAGTTTCTGGCCCAGTGCAGTTAAATTCCCACTAAATGCTACCTTGTCACTGTCAGCTATTGAATGTAAGTCATGTAATTTACTCCAATGTAAAGAAAATGTCAACAACAACATTAAAAAGTAAATGTATCATTTGTGGGCTTAGAAAAAGGATGTGAACGAATACCAATCATATTCACTTTTTCTTTTCCTGACCACAAATACATGAACCACAACAATTTCCACTTCCTTTCCTATTTTTGTTGGAGTTCTGACATCCCTATTTTTTAGCTCCTCTTGGCTGCTAAGCCAGCCTTCTGCAACGTGGTGCCCTCCAGATGTTGTTGGACTACATCTCCCTTCATTCCTGACTATTGGCCATGCAGGCTGTGGTTGATAGGAGTTATAGTCTACTCTCAAATATCTGGAGGTCACAGAATTGGCGAAGGCTAGGCTAACCAGCCCTATAATAAAATAGATAGGGAGGGCTATCACATTTCAACCCAAATCTTTTAGATTTACACCTGGACTATCATATGGAGCAAAATTATTGAGGCAGCAGAAGGCTTATTCACAATGCCACATTATTTTCCTTAAAATTAATTCAGCATTAAATTAAATTCTTGAATACAAGTTGGCCAACGGATTGTTATAAACTAGGGTTGTAGCCAAACTAAGTTGTTCCATTCGCACAAGGACTTCTACCTACACAAGACATCCCCTCTGTCTCCTCTCCCCATGAGCCCCATAAATCTGCTCTAGAAGGTTGCGGGGGGGGGGGGGGACGGGACTCCAGATTTGAGTTTTCTATACGTAATCATAAGAATCCTTTTCCCAGCTAGCAGTAGGAAGATGGCAGAGAAGCTGTAACCACCTAACTATGTGCCCTTAAGTTAAACTATGAATATGAGGATCCCTGAAAGGATACAAGCTGCCCCCCCCATTTCTTTCCCCCCTCAACATTATTCCTAACTAATGAATTTGAACCCTGTTGCTGTAGAGCTTGAGACCACTAAGGATTCTTTTCACCCATCTACGCTAGGTTCCTGTGTGCAGAACAGCCTGCTCCCAGGTTAGGGCAAATCATTAGCCAGAGGCTAGAACTCACAAGTACTAAACCACAGGTAGGGAGCCTGTAGACCCTCAAGCTGCTGGTGGACTCCAACTCCCATCAGCCCCAGCTGGTGAGGGGTAGCCAGCCAGTGGTCAAGGATGCTGGGCGCTGCAGTCCAGCATCATCTAGTGGGCCACCGGTTCCCCACCAGTGCATTGGCTGTCCAGCCCATTTGGACAACCACTGTTTGTCTCAGCTCCACAGGGCATTGCGAAGAAGCCTCCAACATCCTTTGCCTTCTACATCCACACTCAACCCATAGAAATGAAATGAGACCACCACACTTTCTTTGTGAAGCCAACATCACATAAACCAGCCATGTCCAACTTGAAGTTGACTGTGATCCATGGTCCAATATAAAAACTGGCAATGATCTACCACCCAGGGATGGGTGCAGGGTGGGCGTGAGGGGCTGCTTCCTCCGATGAAGAAGAGTTTGGATTTGATATCCTGCCTTTCACTCCCTTTAAGGAGTCTCAAAGTGGCTAACAATCTCCTTTCCCTTCCTCCCCCACAACAAACACTCTGTGAGGTGAGTGGGGCTGAGAGACTTCACAGAAGTGTGACTGGCCCAAGGTCACCCAGCAGCTGCATGTGGAGGAGCGGAGACGCGAACCCGGTTCCCCAGATTACGAGACTACCGCTCTTAACCACTACACCACACTGGCTCTCGATGGGGCAGGGATGGGCGTGCGTGCAGTCAAACCAGCCCCTCCCACGAGAGCTCTGGAGGAGGCAGTGGCTGCTCAGGCACATCTCCAGTGGAAGGCGGGTGGCGATCAACCAGAATCCATGCCAGGATCTACTGGTTGATCACCGTCGACATGCTGTACATCTGACATAAGCCAATGAAAAAGCCATGGAGGTGCTGGATAATTCTGTGTCCAGGGAAGCTGTCTACAAGGGCGGCTGTCTACCAGTTCCATCTGGTATGCTGGCTGAAACCCTACCTGCCTGCACACTGTCTCACCAGAGGGGGTTATCTCCCACCTGGAACTACTGCAATGCACTCTAAGTGGGGCTACCTTTGAAGGTGACTTGGAAACTACAACTAATCCAGAATGTGGCAGCTAGACTGGTGGCTGGAAGTGGCTGTTGGGACCATAAAACACCAGTCTTGAAAGACCTACATTGGCTCCCAGTATGTTTCCGAGCACAATTTAAAGCACCTTTAAAGCCCTATATGGCCTCGGCCCAGTATACCTGAAGGAGCGTCTCCACCCCCATCGTTCAGCCCAGACACTGAGGTCCAGCTCTGAGGGCCTTCTGGCAGTTCGCTCACTGTGAGAATTAAATTCACAAAGGGAACCAGGCAGAGGGCCTTCTCGGTAGTGGCACCCTCCCTGTGAAATGCCCTCCCATTAGATGTCAAGGAGATGAATATATAAACTTTAGAAGATATCTGAAGGCAGCCCTGTATAGGGAAGTTTTCTAATGTGTAATGTTTTATTATGTTTTTAAGTATGTTGGAAGCCTCCCAGAGTGGCTGGAGCAACCCAGTCAGACGGGCTGGGTACCAATAATAAAATTATTATTATTACTGCTGTAAAACATTTTTTTGCTAACAGACTTTGATGTCGATATAGGGAACCTATGGGCCTCCAGATGTTGGGCTCCAACTCCCATCAGCCCCAGGCAGCATGGCCAATGGTGAGGGATGATGGGAGTTGTAGTCCAAAAACATCTGGAGGCCCATAATTTCCCCAGCTGGGCTGTAAGAGTTCATCTATTGGAGCTCGCCACATAATGTAGGTAGCACAACTTCCTGGCAGGGAGCATGATGCCGATTCTTTATATGAAACTTTTCCCACTTATGGATCCAAAAAGAGCTACGTGATAGAAGCAGTTGCCGTTTTTAATCACATTTTACAAAGTATACGTAATTTACAAAGATAAATAAATCTTAGAAAACTTTCCTTCGTTGTACTGTCTGTTCACAAAATAAAAAAAATCACTTTCCCCCTATACTGCTGTGGCAACCCAAAAATAAAAATGGTCTTGAGCTGTGAATAGATGTCTAGGCTAAACATGGCAGTTTTTTTATTTATTCTATGGCTACATGCCACTAACTGCTCCGTTTGAAACAATGCCAACAAAAGCCCTAGAATAAATAGCATAGTTGTTTTGTATTGGGAAAGAGTTTGCAACAAGATTGCTATTAAATTCAAATACCTTGAGACACTGGACTTTTCACATAAACCCAGATAAAAACTGTCACATCTTTGACATGGCACAGTTGATGCCAAACTTCTTGTTAAGCAAAGTAACTGAGTAGCAGAAAAACCATTCACAGATGTAAACAATAGTGTTTCAAAATCCAAAACAAAATAGAGCAGCTCCTTGCTTGTCAGTTATCGGTATTCCGTTTTAAGAATCTAGACAGAGCAAGGTGAAAAAAATAGGTAGGACAGAATAATAATGTCTGCTTAGTGTCTTTGATTAATCTCCTGCCCATCTTCTGACAACTCCTCTATTTCCAAATCTGCCAACTCAGGTCGGTGCTGTATTTTTGAGCAATGCCTGCATTTTCCATTTTCTCCGCTCAAGAGCTTCTTGCTTTTTCCTTGCAATTTCTTCTTGAGAACACTTTCTGCTTTTCTGTTCTGCAAAAGTAGACATGCATTAGTAACTAAATTATTAAGCGTCATGATCTGAAGGTAGTAAGGCTTGTCTTTCAATGCATTAATGCAACAAATACAAAGCCCGTTGCGTCGATGTCCATCAAGCCAAGTGAAGGTTGATGGTTCTAATACATTTGTAAGTCAGCTCTTCAATTAGATCATCAATCACAGAAACAGAGTTGGAAGGGACCATGAGGATCATCTAGTCCAACCCCCTGCAATAAAGGAATCTTTCACCCAATGTGGGGCTCAAAACCATGACCCTGATATTAATTCTTATGCTCTACCAATTGAATGATTAGGAATCGGAATCCAAGGTACTGTCCAATATCAGAAAAGGGAATAGTGAAAATTGGGAAGAGAGAAACTTTTCTGAGTATGGATCACTTATAATGTGAGTTTTAAACAAATATGATAACAAGGTTGACGGGGGAGAAGACATAACCAGAAGTTGCAAGACTGGGACACGATAACCTAGCAAAACATTTATTTGCATCAGTAACCCACAATAGTACAAAAATTCCTTACAGCAGCACCTTAGAGACCAACTTAAGTTTGTTATTGGTATGAGCTTTCGTGTGCATGCACACTTCTTCAGATACACTGAAACAGAAGTCACCAGACCCTTATATATAGTGAGAGGGTGGGGAGGGGTATTACTCAGAAGGGTGATGGGAATGGGTGATTGGCCGATAGGTGTGGTAAACCTGTTGACGTAAACCTGAGTAATACCCCTCCCCACCCTCCCACTATATATAAGGGTCTGGTGACTTCTGTTTCAGTGTATCTGAAGAAGTGTGCATGCACACAAAAGCTCATACCAGTAACAAACTTAGTTGGTCTCAAGAAACCAGAGGCCTTTCTCCTGGGCATTGTCAGCCAATTGGTGCCAAAGAAGGATAGAACTTCCTTTATGTATGCCACAACAGCAGCAGGAATACTTATTGCAAAGTATTGGAAGACACAAGATCTACCCACACTGGAAGAATGGCAGATGAAGGTGATGGACTATATGGAACTGGCGGAGATGACCAACAGAATCCGAGACCAGGGAGAAGAGCCGGTGGAAGAAGATTGGAAGAAATTTAAAGACTATTTACAGAAATATTGCAAAATTAATGAATTTTAGAATGATGTTGGAATGAAGTTAAGTGGTTTTAGCAGCAATGTTATTAAGGTCTATGTAAAAATGGATTGTTAATAGATGGGAATTTGAAGTAATATTATACTAAGATAAAGGATTAAGATAAGAACAAAAAGGGAAAGGATTTGCTGAATTACCGTAATTTTCGCTCCATAACACGCACTTTTTTGCTCCTAGAAAGTAAGGGAAAATGCCTGTGCGTGTTAAGGAGCGAATGCACTGGATCGGAGCCGTGGCTGCCGTCAGCCAAGCAAAGCGGGAGCCGCTTGCAGGGCTTTGCACGGCTCTAGCTTTGCTTGCTTTGCAGCCAGGAGGAGGGGGAGGAGCCGAGGAGGAGGGAGGGAAGGAGAGGCATGGCAGCAAAGCGGGCAGCAGCCGCTTACAGGGGAGGAGGGACAGACGGGAGCCATAGCGAGCCGGGAGAAGGCAGGCGGTTCAAAGCCAGCAAGCGCTTTTAAAGTAGCCAGCAACAGCTGCTGCAGCCTCAGCTAGCAAAGGTCCGCCCGCTCTCTAAACGGAGCAATGAGGCTGCAGAGGGACAGGAGGGCTTGGATCAGGAAGGATAAAATTTAAGCAACCAGCAGCAGAAAACAACAACAAAAAAACCAACCTGGAGCTCTGAGCCACGAGCGCAGTGAAAACCAGGAAGTAAAAAAAAAGGCTATCCCCCGCTTCTCAGCTGTTTTCAGGCAGGATAGATTTGAGCATTGTCTGGGTCCTAGTGCCCCTACCGCTTTTTTGTGCTCCATTCTATTGCTGCTGGTGGCTGCTTATCACTCAGGCTGCAAGGAGGAGGGCTTTTACACAGCTAATGGCGAATCCCCTGCAATCCAAGTCCTCTTCACTTGCTCAAATCTATTCTGCCTCAAAACAAGGAGCAGAATTAAAAGGCTGCAAACTGTTAAATGGAAAAAACCCCAGGCACAGGGCAAATACCTTAAGTATACCTTTAAAGCAACAGTGTTCTTTCCCTCCCCGCTCAGCTCACAGAAAAGCTCCTTCTCCACACACCCCATGCGTGCTCCTTGTCCATTGAGTGCTTTTCCTTCCCTCCCCACTTAAAACGTGGTTACAAAGCACGGATCCACATGGATCCTCAGGATTTTTGCACTGGGTCACCCCAAACTCACCATCAGATCACATGTCTGTGGCCACAGCATGAACCACAAAAATCATACATCTACTGTTTCGTTTAGAATATTTTTTTTCTTGTTTTCCTCCTCTAAAAACTACGTGCGTGTTATGGTCAGGTGCGTGTTATCGAGCGAAAAATACGGTAATTAACTGAACTGGGATGCAAAAAAGGGAGGTGTGAGGAGGTCAGAGAAACAAGTGAATGAAAGACAAGATATGGAAAGATTGATTTGTTTTTAATTGTTACTCTATTTTTTCTGTTTTTGTATTTTATTTTGTATTTTTTCTTTTTGTATTATTGTAATTTTGTTTGAAATATTATTTATATAAAAAAAAAAACTTAGTTGGTCTCTAAGGTGCTACTGGAAAGATTTTTTTTTATTTTGTTTCGACTATGGCAGACCAACACGGCTACCTACCTGTAACCACAATAGTACATTAAGCCTGTTGCATTATTCTAAATTTTGTTCCCTGTGCGCTGCTAGGCCTTTAATGTCTAACAGACAAGGTGGTTTTATCTGTCTGCTAGTTTGTAACACACCAATGAGGGAGAGACTTAACAATCTCAGCTTTCCTTTTCAAAGAAAAGAAAGTTAGATTAAAATCTTATGCTCCACCGATTGAGCTAAGTGACATGGGTTTGAGTCACATGTTGGTTGAAAGATTCCTGCATTGCAGGGCGTTGGACTAGATGACCCTTGTGGTCCCTTCCAACTCTACAATTCTATGGTAAGTTTCTAACCCACATGGTTACTAAAATGTGTTTGGTTTGGTTTCAAAACAGGAAGTGACTAAAAAAAGGCCTCCATTTCCAGAAGGTGAGGCTTCTGTGCCTAAAAGTTACTACAGTGTGGCTTCCCCAGCAAACATGCAGATCAAGATCTATGCAAGCAAGCAGTTTTTGCACAATTTCTGATCTATGCAACTGCACAAAAACTAATCCAAAGCGCTTATGTCTAGGAGTGTCTAATCCAGGTTCAGGAACTAAAATGGGCCTTAAACAGGGGCTTCTAGTAGCCTCGAGGGCAAAAGCCTGTGGGCCCTGCTAGTCTACCTCTCTCTCGATGTCTTACATCTTCCTCTTCCAGAACAATGTTTGTTATTAAAATAATCTGAATTTGGCAAATAATAATGTTATTATTTTTAAAGCCACCATTTACGTGTTACAAAAACATTTCTGGTGACATTTCTTCTAGATATTTTAATTGATAGTGATTAACAAATACTACAAAGAGAGAGAGAGTGCACTGTACTCATAAGCATTCCACCGCTGGGCAATACTACTGTTATGATACAACTTTAACTAAAACAGCATGAAGTATTGCAGAATGCAAAAAACTCCCAAGAGCAGATGAAAAATATCCACAGAGTGTTCAACCAAAAACATTTTTAGCCCTCGGCCTTCCCCTTTCTACAGTTCCCTGCTTATTTTATTGCTTTCCATCCTACCATTTTCTAAGAACTCTCCATTCTAACAAACTACATTCACGCAAAATACTAAGCCATGGTTTACTGAACAAACTAGGATCGGTGTTGCAAGTCCAGCAACGTAACCATGGCCTATTTCACCAAATATTGATTTGATTATTTAACTGCTCTTGCCTTGCATTTCTGTAGCTGGGGAAATATCTAGGGTATGGCTCTAAAACAACACAGGATTAAGTCAGGAGAGCAGGTCTGGACCTGTTGAGAAGCCAACTTAAACTACTGCTTCATATTCTGATCTGTTGTCTAGAAATAAACCATAGTTAAGTTGCCAGGGGTAGGTTTGGATATACAAACCAACCATAGTTGGCTCAATGTTTCGTGTGAACCAAGCCACTGAGTTTGAAAAAACCAAGGAATTTCAGAAATCTTACGTCTCTTTGATGGATATCACGTGTTGACACGTGACCAAGGGAATAAGGAAATAATTCTGAGATCTTGTTTTTCAGTACTGCCTAAAAAGACGTCAGCTGACCCTGAAAACCTTCCCAGTCATTTATGCTTAAAATGAAGTCTAAATTAACAGTCAGCTTGCTATTCTGAAAACCTACCTGTTTCAGACTGGGAGAAACACTCAGAGAGGTGCCTCTTAAAGACTGGCTTTGTGTTCAGCTGCTTCGCTGTCTGCAGCACGACGTTCGGTGGATTCTTGCTTTCCCCCAATGCTACATTTGTTCTTGAAAGGTTGCCTGCATTTACATTTTTATGGTCCATTCCTAGGTCTTGGGAACTATAGCTCTTCCTGAACGCACACTTTGATTTCTCAGCTGGCACTTGATTAATACTGCCACTATTTTGTACTTTGCTTACATGGCACAGGTTCTTCTGCCACCGTATATTATTAACACTCAGACACATATCTGAGAGAGTAGTTGAGTCAGTTACAGAAGTGAAACAGTTTGCAGGCACTGAACTTGACCTATTGAGTTTCCCTGGAACACTGTTTATGCTGTCCATGTTACACTGTCCCCATCTGTGCTTGTCAGACGTATTTGAGCAGCTCTCGTTCATACGTAGTGTTGTAGCTGTAACAGGAGCATGGAACGAGAAGGTTTTCCTACCCATACGGCTCTTTTGAGGCTGTGGGACGTTAGAAAGTTCTTGCGTGGGTCCTGAGAGGCAAGAACCAACCTCTAACTTGGAAGCATTTCCTATCACCAATTTAGCTTTTTCATTCTCTTTCACCGCAACTTGGCTCAGACTAGTTTTTTCTACATCCCCACAGACTTGATAAAGCAAGTCGTCATCATCAGCATCATCACAGCTTGTGCCCCAAAGACTATCGGAATCACAAAACAATTCTAAAACTTGATCCGAGAACCTAGGCTCGTTCCAATCATCAAATGAAAACACATTCTTCTTTGTCACTTCCATCTGCTTTAGATGACCTGTGCCGGCTTGCTTAGCCACTTTCTTTAGGTCATGAGGCCTTGTATTGGCAGAAACCGTAGATGACTGACGGCATATACTGTGCATACCACTTCTGTATTTTTCAGTCCGTAATACAGGGGCATCAGAATGTACTGAAAAAGCAGATTTTTTTTCAGAAGAACTGGTGCCAGCGACAGATTTTAGTTGAGTAAAGCCTTCCCATATACTCTCCTTTTCAGGTTTCACTGAAGCAGAAATTTTGTTTTGGCTTTTAGAAACGGAATTTAGTTTATTGGGTTTTAAATTACAATCGCCATGCAGGACACCCGTTGCCTTTCCTATCTTAACACTTTGCTTTTCAACAGTGTGTGATGCTGGAACCCTGTTAGAGGAATTTAAAGCTGCACAATGGGCACCGTAAGGTTTCTCGGAATCTATAGTTCCTTCCTTTGTGTCACTGGTTTCATTAGAGGTATGAGCTAAAGTATTTTGTGGAACATTGATCACTTCAGGGTTCTGGGTAATTTGCATTAGAAATGAATCGTCTGGCAGCAAATCAGCACCCCAGTCATCAAAATCATCACCCACAATCCCATCAAGCTTATTTGAGACAACGGATTCTTTCTCAGAAGAGACTGCACTTGGAACCGTTTGTTCAGAAGCCATTTTAGCTTTTTCAGCAGGCAAGTGTTCCATAGATCTCGTAGCAGGTGATGAATCTTGTCTCTGATGTGCATCTTCAATCACAGATTCAGTAGCAGCTGTGAATTCATCTGGAGGGCACCCGTCCTCCAGCAAACTATCGTTCAATGAGCAATCTGACAGGCCTTCGCTCAGCTGACCACTACATTGCTGGGTAGGGCCATCAAAGAGAGCATTGAGTGCTCCTTCAACATCAAGATCTATGGACTTCTGGCTGCTGTTTTCACAGTGCTCAACTGTCCCGGCACTCTTCTTAACTTCTCCGAGGGGCAAGACGTCATTAGTTTGGGGGTGCTCTCCAAGAAAGTGATGCTGATTTTCCTTCTGTGCTTCATCTTCATGTTCAACTAATCTCATTGCCTCTGATAAAATGTGGCTATTCTGGCATGGAGCCCTTTGATCCTGGATTGCATCAGTCATGCTTTTATCAAATTGCTTTGCCAACTTCAGAAGCTCTTCTTCTCTGTTTCTCAACTGAAGTCCTCTAGGAGAATGAGCATAAGGTGAAAATGCATTAGGAACACAATGCATTTTGAAATAGCTTACTTGTTTTATAGCTATTAGAAAACATACAGTGTAACTCAAATGAGGCACATTTTTTTACTCTTCAGTTCATTATTTTACCCCACTTTTCTAAGGGTATTCAAAGCAGCTTACAAATAAAACCACAGGATTACAAATTGAAATCAATCAACAAATCACCATCAAACAACCTGAAACCATAGTATCAGATAAGCAAATGAAAGTAATTAAAATAAGACAGCAACGACATTTAAAAGCCAATATAAGATAATTTCAAGCCTACATTCTATCTTAAAAATGGCCTCAAACTATAAGGTTTTCACTAACTGTCCAACAGCTTGAAGTTCAATAAAGTTCAATGTGACTTACTCCTAACTAAGCACGTACTGTATTGCAGTCTAATAGCAGATATAGAGGAAGGGCAGTAGATCTTCACCAGCGGAGTGTTTCATAATCATGGAGCTACCATTGTGAAGAGGGAAATCAATCTCTTTTAGGTTACAATATCTACAAGTTTCGTGGATTTAATTACCATTCTGAAAGAATTCATTTTGGAATAAAACACACCTTGCGCCATTTACTTTTGTTCTACATCGTACTTTTGGCATTCCAGGAGTACACGGAATTGCATCATCACCAATCCAAAACCCAAGAAGAGATCCTTCAGAGCAGGCAGGTTTTTCATCCTGAACAGTAAGAATCAAATATGTGAACAGCCTTATTAAACATGAGTATCAATCAATTGTACCAGCTTTCAAAACTATTTTTAAAAGCATTTATTACAACATTCATATTCTGCTTTTCTCATCAAAAAGTAGCAGTAGTAACAGTAGTAGTAATAATAACAATACTATTAACATAGTCCAGGCATTACCGCCAATAGCGTTAATACAAACTTAATTTTATTTGTATGCCTTCTTTTCATAGTTCAAACCACACTCAAGGTGGCTTACATGAAAAAAATTACATAGTTATAAACCTAACAAAAGTAGACACAAATAATCAAAACATCAAAAGTACACAACTAAATTAAACAATCTCCATTTAAATCATAGTAAGATCTAAAATAAAGATACAAAACTTAATATTGACAACAGCAACAACCACCCCCAACAAAACCCTCTAAATAATATCCTAGTCCAAGAGACAAAGTGAACAACAGAAAAATACCAAGGGCAAAATTTCAAAATGACTGCAGAGTACGTCCATAGAACAAAGATTTGACTACCCCACTCCAAAATCCTCCTTAAAAAGCCACACCCCCACTGCCAGCTGAAAACCAAGCAATGACGTGGACAGGTGGGTCTCTCTATGGAGGATGCTGCACAGCTTAGGAGCCATAGTTGGAAAAAACAAACCACTGTTATACTTCAGGTTGAAACTGAGGTAGAGGAGAAGGAAGAGAACACCATCAGTTCTTGAACACAAAGTGCAGTGAGCAGGCATTGATGTCAAGGTCTACAACGCTGCAGAGGGCTTGGTGCCACTCTCTGGAGCCTTCTGGTCCTTCTCCTCCTTGCTGTTACTGCCTGTTCACGTCCCGTTTCTATGAGCATGCAAGGAATGACAAGAGTGAGGAGATGGAACAGCATCCTCTGCTTACCTTGTACTCTTGCTCTGGGGAATTACCATAGGCAGATTTGAGTTTGAAGAGAGGGCAGTCATGTTTCATGGCCCCGGGAACTCTTTCCTTGTAGTCTGCTGGTACTATTGGGTTGTATCCAACTAAGTTCTACTCAGAGTAAACCCAGTGAAATTAATGGATCCAAGTTAGCGATTTCCATTAATTCCAATGGCTTTATTCTGACTATGACCAATGCTGGATACAACCCACTCCCTTTAATACTTAAGTCAGGTTGTGGCTGCTGACAGGGTTAAAGAAACACTATGCTTAGGGGGGAAACAAAGGTGAAGAAGCAAACCAAAGAGGGCACCCCGTGTCACAAGCCCAACTGAGAACCAAGCATGAGCAGTAACCACAGAATGCTGATTGTTAATGACCTGTTTTGAGGGAATAGCTGGCTAAAACTCCAAACAAAGAGTCCACCTCGTTAAGAAAGAGAATGGTTGGTTGCAGGTCTCACTTGTATCTCCCAAAGTGAAAAGGTACATGCTGATATTAATGATAACATCAGTTAACTCTACAGCACTTGAATTTGTAGATATGGTTTACTTTTATCCAAGTTTCCTTTCTAACTATACAGACATTAGAATTTCTCAAGAAGAAACTCCTTTCACAAAGAAGGCTATTCCTGCAAAAGAAAGAAAATGGGTTGGGGCTATGCATTTTTACCTTAGGAAGTAATACTTACATGGGGAGCAATCCGATTAACAATTTCTGAAATCTCTACCGTATGCCCACTAACCAACTGCTTCTTTTGTCCATTGCCTGAAAAACAAAACAAAAACCTTTCTAGCAACTGCTAATCACTAGACGATGGAGATTCCATAACTTAGAAGCAGACTAGCCCCTGCAAATATTAAAGCGTATGACTTCCTGCATGACAGAATTTATAGCGTGATGGCAGTAAAAAAAATTAAACCAATGTGCTCCAGAGTTGGAATAGGAAATCAAAGTTGGTAAATTTTCTCTCCCATTTTTCAGTCACAAGATATCTAAGGCAGTTTACAAATACTATACAAAATATCAATCCAATCCATAATTAAAATCCCATTTGACAAGAATCAGCATTGAGAGAGTGGAATGCCCTGTTTGGAAAGTACACTGGAGACCAGCAGACACTTTGATGGCAGATACACTGCAACATTTTGTTGCAGTCCCACTTGCACCTCCTAAAAATCAAGTACAGTGGTACCTCGGGATGTGAACGGGATCCGTTCCGGAGCCCCGTTGACATCCCGAACGGAACACAAGACACGACAGCACTTGCGCAGGTCGCATTTCGTCGCTTCCGCGTATGCGTGTGATGTCATTTGGACCGTCTGCGCATGTGCGAGCAGCACAACCCAGAAGTAACGCACTCCGTTACTTCTGGGTCACTGTGGAGCGCAACCCGAAAGTTTTCAACCTGAAACGTATTTATCCCGAGGTATGACTATACCTAGATACTTAAGTATCTAGATACTTGAAGAGGGAAAGAGACATGTTTTCTTTATTTTTAATTAGCACCCAGAAACCACAGAGCCTAGGACTTGCCGATCAGAAGGTCGGCGGTTTGAATCCCCGCGATGGGGTGAGCTCCCGTTCCTTGGTCCCTGCTCCTGCCAACCTAGCAGTTCGAAAGCACATCAAAGTGCAAGTAGATAAATAGGTACCGCTCTGGCGGGAAGGTAAACGGCGTTTCCGTGCGCTGCTCTGGTTTGCCAGAAGCAGCTTAGTCATGCTGGCCACATGACCCGGAAGCTGTACGCCGGCTCCCTTGGCCAATAAAGCGAGATGAGCGCCACAACCCGAGAGTCGATCACGACTGGGCCTAATGGTCAGGGGTCCCTTTACCTTACCAGCTCTATAGCACCCTAGTGAAAGAACCTACAGAGTGAGTTCTACAACCAGGGAACCAGCACAAAGATAGCCCAACTCCTTGATGCTACTCACTTCCCCTCTGAAGTTAGGGGTGCCAACAGCAGGCCCTCGGCTGAAGTATTTAATGATTAGACAAGTGCATACAGAAACAGGTGACCCTTCAGACAAACTGGCACTAGACCATTTAGGTCTCTCACCATATATTCCCAAGTGATTAAATACTGATATAAATAAGGCAGACGTGAAATAAGAATGATCATAAGTAGATACCTAGCTTATATGCACTTGGTGACTGAGGATCCCAGAAGATTTCTTGCTGTACATCAGTTTCATTTGAAGGAGAACTAAATATAGGGAAACGTGAACTGGCAGGCAGCTTTCGTTTCGGAGTCTTATATGAACTTGTTTCTGTGTGAATACATGCACAAACAAAAACACTTCTGTAGAAATAAGCAAAACTGTTACATGCAATTTCTGTACCCTAATGAAGCAGTTCAAGATGTGAAACTGATTGGAGCAGATTTACCAATACAGGCAATATTTATCAACACAGGAAATTGTCTTAGATAAAGTCAGACCACCAGCTCTCCAGGGTTTCAGACACAAGTCATTCCCACCTCTGCCTGAAGATACTGGGATTGAACCCGGGATCTCTTGCTCAGCAACACAGGTGTACTACCACTGAGCTACAGCAGAGTTCAATCAGTTTTCTTTTGCCCCATCCTAAATGTTTGATTGAGGACCAATCACACTGGCTTCCCTGGAGCTCTACATAATTGCAGAAGCTATTTGCCATTTTTAAAGAACAAAAGTGCAGCCCAGATTCTAAAAAGATATTAACTTTCTAGGCCCAAGTCCAGGAATACTACACTTCCAGCTCTACAATTCTATGATTCTAAAATGCAGACCAGGCAGTGGGGACTGGATGGACTTTTTTCAGCTCGTGGAAGGGCAGCCTTCCAAGGACTACATGGCAGTGGAAAGCTGGGTCAGAGGCAAAAATATATGCAAGTTTGTACAGCGGGCTGCAATCTATTCACATAAAACCAGTGAATTATCCTGCAGGTCTAGTAACATTACTGGAAGATAATTCACAGAGTAAGGCTCAACCTTTGCACGAGGATGTGATGAGAGGAGTAGTTTCTTGACAAGTACGCTGGTGTCTACCTCCATGGCACTATGGACAAATATTGCACCTGAGGGGGCAATATACCAACACAGCTGCCACAATCAATCAATAGGACACCAGCTATTCTTCTCTTTTCTCTCTTCTCTTACTGTAGCATATTACAATGCTGGCTTTTTAAAACAATGGTTCTCAAGCTTTTCATGAACCACTTGAAAATTGCTGGGGGGCTTGGAAAACTTTTTGTTGTTGTTGTTCTGCATATCAAAGGACATATGCAACTCCTATTTTTATAACCTTTTGTTCTTCAGTGCTGGCTTCAGTTTTTAATAACCAAGATGTTTATGAACTGTAGCTTGGGAGGGTCTGCCGTTTTCCCAAGAGAAGCATTTGTGGGTCAGCGGGCACCTTTCAATCGAGGGCAGCAACAGGCAACTATGAATTTCGAATTAAAACTGATCTGCAAGTGTCCCTTAGCATCTGCACGAGGTTTTTGTTTTGTTTTGTTATTATTACTATTCTAGGTGCCAGGAAGTGCTCTTTCCGTCGGGCACATAGGCTCTTCTGCATGGGTCCTACGTATTAACAGGCAAAGAGTGCTGGGGCCTCTTAAAAGACTTACAAAACTACTGCAGTACAGACCAGCCTTTCCCAACTAGGTGATCTCCATAGTCTTTGGACTCCTGCTTCCGTTACAACCAGCAAGCGAACCGGGGGCCTTGTATAATCCAAAACACCTGGAGGGCACCTGGCTTGTGAAGGCTAGCAGGTGTCGTAGTGAATTTGTTCTGTGAACCACGCTGAGTGTGTGTGTGTACATATGTGGGTGAGTGTACATATGTGGGTGGGTGTGGCTATGGGTGTGTGTATATATATATGTATATATACATATATGTATGTGTGGCTGTGTGTGTGTGTGTGTGTGTGTGTGTGTGTGTACACACACACACACACACACACACACACACAGTAGTACCTTGGGATGCGAACAGGATCCGTTCCGGAGCCCCGTTCACATCCCAAACGGAACGCAAGATGCAACGGCGCATCTGCGCGTGCCGCGTTTCACCACTTCCATGCAAGCGCGTGACATCATTTTGAGGGCTGTGCATGCGGTGAAACCTGGAAGTAACGCGCTCCGTTACTTCCAGGTTGCCACGGAGCGCAACTCGAACGCGCTCAACCCGAAGCACATTCAACTCGAGGTCCGACTGTATATACTGTATATATACATATATATGTATGTATGTGTGTGTGTATACTTACATACCCCCTCCCCATATATATATATGTTTGTGTGTAGGGAAGCCTTAAGGCACAAGCTCCTTGCTGGCTTTCGCCTTAAACAACACACACGGCTATCCCCCCCCCCCCCCCGAGTTATACAAGGAGGCTAATATTATTTTCCCCCAGCCTGTGAGGAAAGCAAGTGCCAGGATGGCACCGGGACCTTTGGCAGGGGAAGAGGAAGAGACCCTTCCGGGGGATGCTCTGCCTACGTGCTGCTTACTCGGGAGTAAACTCCCGCTCAGCCAAGGGCGGCTCGCGCGCCCACCGGAGGCGGCTGCCGTTTTGCGAGGGCGCGGAGGTGACGCCGAGGCAGGCGGGACCCGCCGAGGAGGTCGCTGCCTCGGGGGACTCGCGGGGACAAGGGGCGCTCATCCCCTCAGAGCCTCACCCTCGGAGCCGCGCTGACCGCGGGGACTCTCTCCATCCTGAGCGCCCTCGGCGGGTCTCCGCCGCCTGCTGCTGCTCCGCTTCACGGGGCTCCGGAGGCGAAAATCCTCCCCTTCCGCTCTGGCCGCCGCCTTCCGCCGCTTCGCCGCCATATAAGATCCCCACGGCGGCGGCGGCGCTTCCCCCCGCGAAGCGCGCCCAGAACTCACGGCGCCGCCATTTTGGCCGGCGTCACTAGCCGGCGCTGATTGGCCGACGCCGGCTCTCCGGGAGCCGCAATTGGTCAATACTTAAGCTAAGGGGATTGGAGGAAGCGGAGCGAGCGAGCGTTCGGATGTGCGCGCGGCGAGTGTCGCGTCCAGTAGGGAGGCAGCTCTTTTTTTAAAAGGGGCCACGCTCCTCTCGCTGAACCCCGCGGGAAGTGGGGTGGGGTCAGCCTCAAAGGCTTTAAGGGAGGGACTCAGACACAGGATAATAGATGCCAGGTCTCTCTTGGAGTGGAGCTTCCATGTGCAACTGCAGTGTACCGTGCCCTCCTGGTGGTGCAGCAATGAAACTGCTAGTACATTTCCAAAACGAAGCAGAGTCAGTATGGTTTCACATTGAATTGAGATCCTTGCACTGCAAGTGGTTCGATAATAATAATAATAATTCATTTTATTCATTCATTCATTCATTCATTCATTCATTCATACCCCGTCCATCTGGCTGGGCTTCCCCAGCCACTCTGAGCGGCTTCCAAACAAATGTTAAAATAGTGTAATACATCAAACATTAAAAACTTCCCTAAACAGGGCTGCCTTCAGATGTCTTCTAATAGTCTGGTAGTTGTTGTTCTCTTTGACATCTGGTGGGAGGGCGTTCCACAGAGTGGGTGCCACTACCGAGAAGGCCCTCTGCCTGGTTCCCTGTAACTTGGCTTCTCGCAGTGAGGGAATCCCAGAAGGCCCTCGGAGCTGGACCTCAATGTCTGGGCTGAATGATGAGGGTGGAGACGCTACTTTAGGTATACTGGACCGAGGCCGTTTAGGGCTTTAAAGATCAGCACCAACACTTTGAATTATGCTCAGAAACGTACTGGGAGCCAATGTAGGTCTTTCAAGAACGGTGCTATGTGGTCTTGGCGGCCGCTCGCAGTCACCAGTCTAGCTGCCGCATTCTGGATTAGTTGTAGTTTCTGGGTCACCTTCAAAGATAGCCCCACGTAGAGCACGTTGCAGTAGTTCAAGCAGGAGATAACTAGATGACTCTTGGAGTCCCTTCCAACTTTGCAATTCTATGATTCTATGTCCATGTGAATAACAAGCAGGGCTGGCCCACCCCTGAGGTCAGGAGAGGCGACGGGGGCTGCAGATCCCAAGGTTCATCTTTCTCCTTTCAGCGACAGGGTCACTGCCCAGAAGTTTGCTTCTTTTTTAAAACCTGCCACCCTCCCCTGCTTACAAAACAGTCCTAAGCTTTGCATTATACCAAAAACTGTTTTAAGCAAGTGCAGCTGAGTTTAATAGGGCTCCCCTGGCAAATATACATTTTAAAAAATGCCTTATATTTTCTGCAGCTCAACCCCTAAAATCTGTGGTTTAGGCTGCGCTTCTGTACAAACCCATTGAACTCAATGAGTTGGTTTCTGAGTAGCCTTTCAGGGTTAAGGATGCTCTACTCTGTGTAGGGGGACGCGGGTGGCGCTGTGGGTTAAACCACAGGGCCTAGGACTTGCCGATCAGAAGGTCGGCGGTTCAGATCTCCGCAACGGGGTGAGCTCCATGGCTCAGTCCCTGCTCCTGCCAACCTAGCAGTTTGAAAGCACGTCAAAGTGCAAGTAGATAAATAGGTACTACTCCCGCGGGAAGGTAAGCGGCGTTTCCGTGCGCTGCTCTGGTTCGCCAGAAGCGGCTTAGTCATGCTGGCCACATGACCTGAAAGCTGTACGCCAGCTCCCTCGGCCAATAAAGTGAGATGAGCACTGCAACCCCAGAGCCGGTCACGACTGGACCTAATGGTCAGGGGTCCCTTTACCTTTACTCTGCGTAGGGACGCGGGTGGCACTGTAGGATAAACCACAGAGCCTAGGACTTGCCGATCAGAAGGTCAACGGTTCGAATCCCCGCGATGGGGTGAGCTCCCATTGCTCAGTCCCTGCTCCTGCCAACCACCAGTTTGAAAGCACGTCAAAGTGCAAGTAGATAAATAGGTACTGCTCCGGCAGGAAGGTAAACAGCGTTTCCGTGCGCTGCTCTGGTTCGCCCGAAGCGGCTTAGTCATGCTGGCCACCTGACCCGGAAGCTGTACTCCAGCTCCCTCGGCCAATAAAGCGAGATGAGCGCCGCAACCCCGGAGTCGGTCATGACTGGACATAAAGGTCAGGGGTCCCTTTACCTTTACCTTACTCTGTGTTGGATCACAGAAGGCTTGGGGGAACCTGTGGCCATCAAGATGTTGATGAACTACAATTCCCAGCAAACCCAGCAAGAATAGTTAATGGCCAGAGCTGATGGGAGCTGAATTTCAGCAACATCTGGAGGGCCAAATGTTTCCCACACTTGGATTACAGCCTTTCCAGCCAGATTCTATATGCATGTTTACTCAGTGTGTTCAGTGAGGGAAGCGGGTGGCGCTGTGGGTAAAAGCCTTGGCGCCTAGGGCTTGCCGATCGAAAGGTCGGCGGTTCGAATCCCCGCGGCGGGGTGCGCTCCCGTTGCTCGGTCCCAGCGCCTGCCAACCTAGCAGTTCGAAAGCACCCCCAGGTGCAAGTAGATAAATAGGGACCACTTACTAGCGGGAAGGTAAACGGCGTTTCCGTGTGCGGCTCTGGCTCGCCAGATGCAGCTTTGTCACGCTGGCCACATGACCCGGAAGTGTCTCCGGACAGGGCTGGCCCCCGGCCTCTTGAGTGAGATGGGCGCACAACCCTAGAGTCTGTCAAGACTGGCCCGTACGGGCAGGGGTACCTTTACCTTTACCTAAGTGTGTTCAGTTGCGCTTACTCTCAGTTAAGTGTGCATAGGATTTGCTGCCTTAGTTAACCTTTCTCCATCCACAGTGACTCCCCTGTGTGAATTCTCATTAACAGATCTGTTTCCAGTTAGCAGAGATCCCTGCTCACTAGTCAAACATACTTAAAACATGTGGGGCTCTGTTATGGAAAAATCTAGGTGTGAGGCTGCTCAGTCACCCAGCTTGTCAGGCAGAGCCCGCGGGTCCCTGCGGAATAAAGGAAGGCGTCCAGCCAACCGGAGCAAATAGCTGTAGACCAAAGTTTATTGCGCAATAGGTTCAAAGAGGAAATTTGAACCCCGAGGATGGGGTGACAAAGACTTTTAAAACTTTCCCACCATATCCCAGAATACAGTTCATACAGCATCATTGCTACATCACTGACATGTCACAAAAGGGGAGGAGTTTACCTTGGCAAACATGTCCAGACAAGTCCTTGGTACAAGATTAGCATAAGCAGACATGGCAGGGCAAGACTCAGGTATATGATTAGCATGGACAAATATGTCTTAAGTGCCCACCACCCAAAAGTACAATAGAAGTTCCTTTGCATGTCTGGAGCCTGAGGCGAGTCAGGTGATGAGATTTGGCTTCCTTTGGCTAACAATGAGCCCAGCAATTGTCACCTCTGGGAACTTCCTGGAGTCCTTTTTCAAGGGGAAAATGGGAAAGGAGATGATTTTATATTATTTTTTTCAGCTAGGTAACTTCCCTGAGCTGTCAAGTTGAAAGGATACATTCAGGCATAATATTTGTAATATTTAACATTAAAGATGTGCGACCCCCACCCTGTAATTTCCGTAACAGGCTCCAACTTCTGCTTTTCTAAGGTGTGCTGAACAGCAGGAGGAGGAGTGCAGGTGGGCAAGAAGATGAGCTGATTTGCTAAGGAAGCGATAACTCATATACCTTTAGGCAGGTGCGTCTTATTCTCTGCACCTGCACCACTAAATGTCAAGCTTCACCTGGCTTTATTTTTAATTATATATTTATTTTTAAAATACATCTTTCCAAAGGAAGAGGTGATATAATATTTAAAAAATTGGGGGGGGGGGGAGAGAGTGCAGAATAAATGCAGTCTTTCCATCTTTCCCTTCCATAAGAACACAAGAAGAGCTCTGTTGGATTCCAGTTAATGACATGATTTTCAAAAAAAAAATTATTACTCCTAAACACGGAAGGAGGCAGTTAATTTTTACAGATTGCCCTGCAGGCAGCAGGTTAACGGGTACAGAAAATGCATAACGTGATACCTAAATGTGACTGAAATATACCCATTGCCCTCAGAAGTGCAGACAAAAACTCGGCTAATTTTGCAGTTGAGTGTCTGAAGTATTTCGTGAAGATGGATCATTACAGCACCATTGTGAAAATGTGTACAGTTTTCCAGAGAATTCTTGCGTGATCTCTTGCTTCTTCTGGTCTGTGTATGTATATGATAATTGACCTCACCATCCGGCTGCCCCAAAAAGACGTTAATTGGAAAAACCACCTTTTTTTATGTCTCTTAGAAGCCTGGGTGCTGAAAGTTTATTTGTTCTCTCCTTCTTCCCAGCACACCTTGCTAAAAACACTCTTTTCCTGTAACCTCTCACATACACCCCACCAGCTTGGCAACCTCTGTCTGCCCAGGTTCAAAATTCCCCCTAGATGGGCCATCAAAACCTTTTGTCATGCTAATGCATCTATCCCAGGTGTGGCCCTGGCTTGGAAAGGAAGCTTAGCCTCAACTGGCCTCCAGTCTTCCCCTCAATACTCCAAATAATCAAAAACCTACCATTTATTATTTTCCAGGGGTTTTTTTTGGGGGGGGGGGCATGTCCCTATATATTTGTATAAGCAAAATGTAGGACCTCATAGAGTCCGCCTGTTATGTACTGAGTTGAATAGGATCCAAAAGGCAGCAGTCTGATTGGTCCTAGAACAATAGGATTCAGAATGCAGCAGTCTGATTGGTCCTGGAACAATAGGGTCCAGAATGCAGCAGTCTGATTGGTCCTAGAACAATAGGGTCCAGAATGCAGCAGTCTGATTGGTCTTGGAACAATAGGGTCCAGAATGCAGCCGTCTGATTGGTCCTAGAACAATAGGGTCCAGAATGGAGCCGTCTGATTGGTCCTAGAACAATAGGGTCCAGAATGCAGCAGTCTGATTGGTCCTAGAACAATAGGGTCCAGAATGCAGCAGTCTGATTGGTCCTAGAACAATAGAGTCCAGAATGCAGCAGTCTGATTGGTCTTGGAACAATAGGGTCCAGAATGCAGCCGTCTGATTGGTCCTAGAACAATAGGGTCCAGAATGCAGCAGTCTGATTGGTCCTAGAACAATAGAGTCCAGAATGCAGCAGTCTGATTGGTCTTGGAACAATAGGGTCCAGAATGCAGCCGTCTGATTGGTCCTAGAACAATAGGGTCCAGAATGCAGCAGTCTGATTGGTCCACAGGAGCCACCCAATCCAGCTCCAGGTGGAAGTGAATCCGCAACCTGATTGGCCTACAGGTGAATCCCGGAATTGGCCAATCACGTGGGGCCCATTGTGTAAATAATGTATACAAAGCAGACATTCTGGGGGAACTTCCATTCCTCCTCACCACTATGAGCTGAATAAAGAGCATGAAATCCACTCTCGACTCCGAGTATATTTCACCACCCATAATCTTGGTTTCTGTTGTTAAAAGAATCCTATACCTAGTTTTGTAAGAGTCGGCCTCATGGAGCTCAATGGGACTTGCTTCTGAATAGACATGTATGGGAGTGTCCCATTAAAGTAATCTTATATCCTGGGAAACAGAGGTGTTTCCTCCTGGAAACCGTTCTTGTTCGCTTTGTACTGTAAAGACAGTTGCTGCAGGGGCTAATAAAATATAAAGCAACAAGATCATCATAATAAGAAATGGAAATGTTCTGTTAAATGACAGCATTCATTCAATCCAAAGAAGAACAGAGTCCCCTGATGGTGGTTTGGTGAAACTGGGGTTGTGTCCGAAATTCTCATCCAAACTGATCTCCAGCATTTGGAGTTCCTGATGAACTTCCCCCATTTCTGAAGTGGGATTGATACTTCAGGAATTCTACATTTGATTTCCAGATTTGCTGCAGAGTATCTGTGCCAGTGTGATTTGTGCAGCTCTGAGTTCATTTGTGTCCCCACCCCACTCAAAATATTGTCATGCATTTGTTGTGGGCATTAATTAACACTACCCCCCAAAAGCATACACCCCAATATTCTTTTTGTGTGGAGTTTGACCAATGCACAGTAGCATAAAAACACAGCCGTTAGGAATGTCAAGCAGCGGCTGAATTAAATGGAACCCCCTTTCTTCTGAGGTCTCCCACTATCACAAGTATTTTAAAATACAGTAAGATAGCATCTTGCATGCATTTAACTCATGTGCTTTCAACTATGTGTGTTGAAGGCAAGCAAGTAGGGGAGCTTTAAAGCTCATTTGTGTCAAGAAAACTTGGTGCAAAAATAGCTTTTAAACCCTCCAGTTCCTTTGGAAGCATGGCTGTCTCTGTGTGCTGGGCCTGGGAAGTTCTTTCCAGATCTTGCAGGAACTTGAGCGGCCCAATGAGATCTCATGAGAGCATCGTGGGGCCTCCCTGCAAGCCCTGGGATGTTTGTGCGGGCACAGTTCCAAGAGTTTGAGTACAGTGGAACCTTGGTTCTTGAACGGGTTTGTTGACGAACAAATCGGCTCCCGAACGCTGAAAACCTGGAAGTAAGTGTTCTGGTTTCCAAACATTTTTGGGAAGCTGAATGTCCAATGTGGCTGCTGGCTATCATTTCTGGGGCGCCTGCACCAATTGGAAGCGACGCCTTGGTTTTTGAACGTTTTGGAAGTCGAATGGACTTCTGGAACGGATTACATTTGAAAACCAAGGTACCACTGAATATCCATTTTTGCATATATGTGGAATCCTTGGAACCACCCCCCACCCCCACAGAGGATGCAATTGTGCTGTATTGCAAAGAAATTTCTAAATTGATTTGGGCATATGGAGAATAGTCCTAACGTAAGAGTGATTCATTTATTTGTGTTGGACTTCTTCTTTCCTCTAAGCACAGATGAACACTGAAAGGATCACCAGAGGGCAAAGCAAACTCAGGAGTCTGTGCAGGACAGGCAGATATCACAAAAGATGGGAAGCAGGGTAGCTGCTTGGAAGCACAATGGAGTAGGATGCCTATTCTAAAGAGTGCAGAAAACCAGGGTTGGGGGAACTTGTGGGACTCCAGATGTTGGAGTACAGTGGTGCCTTGCAAGACGAAATTAATCCGTTCTGCGAGTCTCTTCATCTTGCGGTTTTTTCGTCTTGCGAAGCACGGCTATTAGCGGCTATTAGCGGCTTAGTGGCTATTAACGGCTTAGCAGCTTTAAGAAAAAGGAAACAAACTTGCAAGAACTCGCAAGACGTCTTGTGAAGCAAGCCCATAGGGAAAATCGTCTTGCGAAGCACCTCAAAAAACGGAAAACTCTTTCGTCTAGCGAGTTTTTCGTCTTGCGAGGCATTCGTCTTGCGGGGCACCACTGTACTGCTTTCATCACCCTTGACCATTGGCCTTGTTGACTGAAGCTGATGGGAGTTGGAGCCCAACAACATCTATGGGGTCACAGGCTCCCTACCTCAGATGCAGGCAGAAGTGGGGTGGGAGGAGAGAGACATTTCACAGGAGATTTCAGTCCTCAAGGCTTCTGTTTGCAAGAACAGTTTTAGAAGGTCCTCGGGCTTTAGAAGTCTGCATTTGTATTGCATGGAAATTCTTCTAGTCAGGGCTACCATTAGTTTGTCAGTTTCATATGTATACTGCCCTATACCCATAGATCTCAGGGCGGTTCACAACACAAATTTACAATATCAAAAACACAGAATACATAATAAAAACAAAAACAAAGGCAACCTAATAATTTCCCCTTCCACAACACATTCAAAAGGGCATCAGATGTTAATCAGCCAAAGGCCTGTTCAGCACCTGAAGATGTGTAACCAGGAGTCAGCCAAACCTCCCCTGGGAGAGCATTCCATAAATGGGGAGCCACTGCAGAAAAGGCCCATTATTGTGTTGCCACCCTCCAAACCTCTCATGGAAAAGGCACATGAGGAAGGGTCTCAGAGGATGATCTCAGAGCCCAGGTAGGTTCAAATGCAGAGAGGCGGTATACCTCAGTACCTTGAGGTATTGCGGTCCTGAGCAGTTTAAGGCTTTATAGGTCAAAACCAGCAGTTTGAATTGGGAATGGAAACTAACTGGTAGCCAGTCCAGTCAGACCAGGATCGGTGTAGTATGCTCAAACCGTCTTGCCCCAGTGAGCAACCTGGCTGCTAAATTCTGCACTAACTGAAGTTTGCAAACCATCTTCAGGGGGAGCCCTACATACAACGCATTGCGGTAATCAATGCGTTGCAATATGAGCACCTCCTGTTTCTCCCAGTGACAAACTTGAGTATATGGGTCTACACTTGTGGCATCACTGACTTCACAATCGGTGTTGCACCTGATGAAGGAAGACCACAGGAATGTCAGAAAGAAAGAAAGAAAGAAAGAAAGAAAGAAAGAAAGAAAGAAAGAAAGAAAGAAAGAAAATGTGCCTAGTTGAGAATCATTCTCAAGGGAGCTGCCTCAGCAGCTCTCGCTGAGCTTTAGATAGCCTCTTCTATTCCCATCATGTTCAAAGAAGAAAAAGTCACTTGTTAATTTATATGAAGTTAAAAGCAATGCCTTTAGGAAACCCCAGCACTGTAAACTACAGGGTTAGAAAATTCCGCTTGGTTTTACAAGTCCTCTTGGTTTTACAAGTCGTCAGGACATTACGTTAGGTACAACATAATGGAAAAGGCCTCATGCCAGACATACCAAAGAGATTAATTCAGGCCAATTACCTGTGATCTCCAGCTGCCAAACCCAGCTCTCCAATGAGATAAAAAGGGGGAACGCGTGAGCATCCCAGAGGATCCTTTCACCTTGGCTGTCCAGGAGTCTTGTCTCATCTCTCTGTGTCTCTCTCTGTTTCCCCTTCTTGCCCTGAGGAGGAACAATGGCTCAGAAATCAGTCAGAGTCTCTAAGAATTTTAGCACCTCTTCAGCTGTTATCCCAGGTAGCCGAACTAGCTTCAGCACGGTTTCGGTCTCCCGGGGAGGTGGTGCAGGCCTTGGACGTATCAGTGGTGGCTTTGGCAGCAGAAGCCTCCATGGCTTTGGAGCAAGTAAAAGAATCTCCATGGGTGGCTACCGTACTACTGCCAGATCTGGATATGGTTATGGATTAGGTCATGGAGGAGTTGGGTACCGGATTGTTGGTGGTGGTGGCTATGGCTATGGAGCTGGCGCCGGTGGCATCCATGAGGTTACCGTCAACCCAAACCTCCTGGCGCCTCTTAACTTGGAGATTGACCCCACCATCCAGAAGGTGAGGAAGGAAGAGAAGGAGCAGATCAAGACACTCAACAACAAATTTGCCTCCTTCATTGATAAGGTAAGTTTCTCTCTGGATGCCATCCTAAAAACTTTACGCTACTTTAAAACAAGTTCCTTCCTGCTACTGTTTAAACAAGCTCTACTGACAATATAGGGCAGCTGTTTTCTTTCCCTGCTTACAATATCCTACCAACATTTCATCGCTAGAAATAGACACAGCCGTTTACAGTGGTAGTTCAATTTTCAAAAGTCTCTATTGACGAAAATTTTGGTTTTCAAATGCTGTAAACCCAGAAGTAAATGCTTCAGTTTTTGAACATGTCTCGGAAGTCGAACATGCCATGTGGCTTCTGTGTTGAGTTTTCCATATTGAGGCTTCCATATTGATTGTTCAGTTTTTGAACGTTTCAGAACTCAAACGGTCTTCCTGAAAGGATTACATTTGAAAACCGAGGTACCACTGTATTTGTAGAGCATCCTTGCTCTCACATCATGGATCACTTCCTGATGGTTAGTCAGAGATGAGGAAGAACTACAAATCCCATTATCCCTTGCTATGAACACTGGCAGCTGGGTCTAATGGGAACTGTAGTCCAAAATATCAGGAGGACACCAGGCTGGGAAAAGTGCATCTCCTCCCTGTGATCAGAGACTAAACTTCAAGAGACCTGGTGGAGAGACCAAAAGCGTACGAGTGCATGTGTGTACACACTAGAGATGTTTTGAAAAGGTATCTCCAAAAGGAATGGGCACAAACAAAAGCAGTTATGCCTCATTAATAGACATGATAGGACTAAATGTCTTACCCATGTGGAAATTGCAGGAAAGCTCGCAGGCTGCATTCATATTTAAGCTGTTTTGTGCAACTTAACAGCATGACTAAGCATCTAAAAAAAGAGGAAAATCCTCTTTCATTGATGGGAATGTGTTTTCCTTTAAGGGTGCTTAAAAGTAAAGGTACCCATAACCATTAGGTCCAGTCACGGACAAATCTGGGGTTGCGGCGTGCATCTCGCTTTATTGGCCGAGGGAGCCGGCGTACAGCTTCCAGGTCATGTGGCCAGCGTGACTAAGCCACTTCTGGCAAACCAGGGCAGCGCACGGAAACGCCGTTTACCTTCCCGCTGGAGCGGAACCTATTTATCTACTTGCACTTTGATGTGCTTTCGAACTGCTAGGTTGGCAGGAGCAGGGACCGAGCAACGGGAGCTTACCCCATCTCTGGGATTTGAACCGCCAAACTTCTGATCGGCAAGCCCTAGGCTCTGTGGTTTAACCCACAGCGCCACCCGCGTCACAAGACCAGTCAATAGCTGGAGCTAAATCAGGGGGTAGAACATTAGGTCATGGAGAGAAATTTCACTTGTTTATATTTTACTGACCTTAAAAATGTGTGACTAAAGAAAACAAGGTTTCTGCACCAAGTCGCTTATGATCCTCAGTGTCTTAGAACCAGCAAAATATTTATTTATTTAGTAACTCATTTAGTTTCAACATGAACCAAGGGTGTTAGCATAGTGGCACCAGTAATTTGGTACACTGTTCCTTTTGAAATCAGACAGGCAGCTACAACCCTGATATTTCATCACCTGCTCTAAGCACATTTGTTTCATTATGTGTTTCCAGTGAATTGATAGGGATAGGGGGAGAAATTCAATTTAGTTCGCATTTAATGGCCAACGTACCTAATTTGCACTTTCTGAAACAGTTACATGAACTGAAGCACTGCTGGCCTTCACATTTTGCAATGCAGTTCTCCAATGTGTACAAAAATGTGCACTTAAATACATATTGATTTGCAAAATGTGTTTATTAAGGGAAATTGCATACAAAAAATGTGTACGTAAAGAGAAAATTGTGTTGAAATGCTGATGGATTTTCAAGTGGGACTTTTAAAAACAAATTCACAAAATGATGTACAGTGGTACCTCGGGTTACATACGCTTCAGGTTACATACGCTTCAGGTTACAGACTCCGCTAACCCAGAAATAGTACCTCAGGTTAAGAACTTTGCTTCAGGATGAGAACAGAAATTGCACGCCAGCAGTGCAGTGGCAGCAGGAGTCCCCATTAGCTAAAGTGGTGCTTCAGGTTAAGAACAGTTTCAGGTTAAGAACAGACCTCCGGAACGAATTAAGTACTTAACCTGAGGTACCACTGTATTACTGGGAGGCCTTGAAACTAGACCACAAGGAATCAGTTCACACACTCCTGTGCCAAAATGATTTGGAACTTGAAATTAAGCTTGGAATAAGGGAAAGAAGCTGAAATTGACAAGAGTCCCTCATTCCTGTGTTGATCATTTGTTCTGTACTTAATGATTTTATAATTGGATAATGATATAGCTTTGTGATGTTTTAATGATTTTATTGTATATCACCTTGATATTTTTTATGAGTGGCATGCTTAAAAATAGTATTATAATTAAATTTAAATAAATAACATGGATTGCCTCCTCACCAGCCCTTTCTCCTGAATTGTTATCCTTCATTCATTGGCTGGTTAGAGTGAATTCATACCACCCTCAAATAATTGCATTTGAGTGTTTTTGAGTTAGCCTCCTATACATGTATTTGATTTGATCTTACATATATTTGATTTTGTGGTGACATTCAAGTATTAGATGCAGGATTCCCCAGCTCTCAAGGGTCTGCTGTAGCTCAAGTGTGGAGGATCCTATGGATGTTGGTCAACTCCTGTCAGCCCCAGAAAACATGGCTCATGGCCACAGATCATGGGAATTGTATTTCAGCAGCATTCAAAATGCCAAAGGCTCCTCACACCTGCTGTAGTTGGATCCAGATTCATTCTCCTTCTGCAGTGCATTGGCACATGATGCAAGATCAAATTCTCTAACACTGAAGGTCTGGTTCTTCAGCTAAAACAATGGAAAATGTTGAGATAGCTTTGTGCACCTTGCATAGAGTTCAGCTTTTGCTTGTCTTGTGAGAAAGACCTAGAGGTGATGAAATTTCAACAAGGTGCTTCCAGCTTGTAGCTCAAGCTCTTAACATAACTCACATATGCAATATGTGAGAGTAAAAGAGTATTTAGCATGGGATTGCTAGGAAGAAATGAGAACATGAATTAAGATGGAGGTTGTAGTTGGAAGACCAGGTAGCTGTGCAAGATATCAGACTCCACTGCTTGGTACGTACCGGCAGCTGAGAGCCCAAACTTGCTTTTAATATATAAAAGTCACAATTGATCCTGTGTCACAATCCACAGAAAATTCACCATGCCTTTTTTTTAAAGCAACCAATAGACACAATTAGATGCATGTGTCAAAAGATAACACTTCCCAGTTTCATTCCTATATCTTTCCATTTATCAACCATCTGCATCATTTGATACTAACCACTCTTTGAGCTGCTATTAATACTAACTCATTAGGTACAACCTGCCAGCTTCCTGTAACATTTTCTATGTAAAGTATTCGCTGTGGCAATTTCTTGCAATCTATTGAAAAATAGAAGGGAAAGATGTCAGGATATTACCTCCTTTGATGGTGGTATAGCTTAGCAACCCATATTCTGTTTTGTATGCACACAAGGCCAACATTCAACATATTTTTTGTCTTGGTGGGATACATTCAGGTCCGTTTCCTGGAGCAACAGAACAAAGTGCTAGAGACCAAATGGAGCCTCTTGCAGGAGCAAAAGATCACCCGGCGTAACCTTGAGCCTTTATTTGAGTCATACATCAGTGGTCTAAAAAATCAGCTGGATCACATTCTGGGACAGAGACCACAATTAGAAATGGAATTGAAGAACATGCAGGATACAGTGGAGGACTTCAGGATAAGGTGGGTACTGTAAGATAATTATTGTTATCATCATTGTTGCATGGTAGTGGGTTAGACTAGATGGTCCTTGGGGTCTCTTTCACATTTACAATTCTATGATAGCCACAATTCATTTATAAATCGGCTTCTGCACAATTGTCTCAAGGCGGTGTGCAATTAAAAACAGCAAACAAAAAAACACCAACCAGTTAAAAGCATCACAACAGCAGCCACATTTAAAAGAAGACAATACAAATTAGACACTCATGAAAAAGACCCATTTATCCAGTTAGGGAAGTCTGTTGGAACACAGTTGTTTCTGGAAAGTGCAGGTGGTGGGTGTCTTTCAAGAGGGAAGCTGTTCCACAACAGGGGCAGCCACACTGAAACCCCTGCTCCAAGTTACTTGCACATACTGCAGCAATCTGACCGAAGGTAAAAGATTGTAAAATAGACAAATGAAAAGGAGTCTGTCAGTCTTCTTCTACTAGCAATCTCCTTGTTGTTTAGTCGTTTAGTCATGTCCGACTCTTCGTGACCCCATGGACCAGAGCACGCCAGGCACTCCTGTCTTCCACTGCCTCCCGCAGTTTGGTCATACTCATGCTGGTAGCTTCGCGAACACTATCCAACCATCTCATCCTCTGTCATCTCCTTCTCCTTGTGCCCTCCATCTTTCCCAACATCAGGGTCTTTTCCAGGGAGTCTTCTCTTCTCATGAGGTGGCCAAAGTATTGGAGCGATCTCCTTAGCTGACTGCTGATGCTCTAAATGTGAAGCAAAATCTCAGTCAGATGAAAATCTTATTTATTTTTGGTCACATGTCAAAAGTCAGCCTTGCTGGGCATCTTCTGAGGGCCCAAACTCCACCCATGACAGAAGCCCCCGAACCTCCTCCTCCTCCTCCTCCTCTTCTTCAGCATTGCAACCTGCCAATTTCACCCACCTTTCTCTCTGGCCCAAACGGTGGTGGAGGTGCTGAGAGAGAGAAGCAGTGGGTGCCCCTGCCTACTTGCTCATTGGCTCTTTGCCTGGAAAGCAAGTGGGTGGCAGGTACCAATGGAAGGAAGAAGGAGCAGATGGTGACAGCCCTGAACCGGGGGCCAGCAAACGTTTTCAGCAGGGGGCCGGTCCACTGTCCCTCAGACCTTGTGGGGGGCGGGCGGGCTATATTTTTTTGGGGGGGGGGAATGAATGAATTCCTCTCCCCCACAAATAACCCAGAGATGCATTTTAAATAAAGGACACATTCTACTCATGTGGAAACACGCTGATTCCTGGTCTGTCCACCGGCCGGATTGAGAATGTGATTGGGCCAGATCCGGCCCCCAGGCCTTTGTTTGCCTACCCATGCCCTAAACACTGAAAAGATTACGGTGTCCACCATTTGCAATTCAAAATAAAAAGAATAGACTAGTAAAATAATGTTTTCAACAAACAAAAAACATACATTTATTGCAAACCATGACAGATCTAGTTTCATTGCATTATTTTTATCTACATTAGTAGAAGGTCCCTTGGTTTAGGTGAGGACAGGAAAATGGCAGAAGAGTGGAGACAACAGGAAGTGCAGGAAAGATCTGATTTTGCCCACAGTGACCGCTCCCCACATTAAATGGGGGGCGCCCTTTGCGTGGTCACGCGCAGCCCGCTGGACCCTATGCGGTTCCATTAGCACAGGCTTGGCTTTGCCTTCCCTCAGGTGGGATACCTGAAGGTCTCTGCCTACCTCAGTCAGTTGTCCAATCCCGCCTAGGGAAGCGTTGCCAAGGTGACCAGGCCAGGTAGGGGGAGGAACTACCTGCCCACACAATAGAGGGAGGATCTTACCTGGGAATCTTCAGTTGGCTCCAGAGCTTGATTTCTTTGATGCTTTTCCTAAAATGCCAAATGCCAAATTCTTTTATATATGTATATCATTAAATTGCTGAACACCCAAGTTCCAGCAGGTTCAGTAAGTTGGCCAAGGAAAGTGGAAAATTGTAAGATGATTATTATTACCGACTCTTCACCCTAACTTCCCATGGCAGGTCACAACAGCTTAAAATACAACATTAAGAATGGTTTAAAAGGAATCATAATCACTATATATAGAAACACACACACAATATTGGTTCAAATATAAGCTGTCCCCCAATATAGGTCACACCCTTAAAATGAAATTGTTTTGAAAAGAATCTCTTAAATCTCCAGCACCATCCAATATATTTTTGTTTGGCTTTTTTACAATCTAAAAATCACATGCAAATTCTGCACTCGTTTCACAATAGACATAATGGGTGATCCTTTTACAAAAACCACTAAAGTACACCAAAGTTCTGCATGGATCCAGAGATGGGCTTAAATCACAGCTTCTCTACATGCGAGAGCACAACTATAGGCCACACTCAAGTTTTATACAAACCAGATTAATTGAGAATGTGCAGCCTGTATTCAGATGAATATGGAATGAAAAGACACACCCGCACCCCTCTTTCATGGGGGTTTAGAGGTTGTCAAATGGCCTTTCCCCATTGCTTGGCTCCAGGGAACTAATGGCGTTAAGACGAGCCGGCTGGATCAGGCCCACTGCCCATCTCGTCCTGTTTTCATGGCAGCCACCCACATGCCAAAACTGCATTCCCAGAAAGGGACTGTTTCTGCTGCACCTTCTGGCTCCTTCGTATTTGGCAACGTTTCAAGAAAAGAAAGGTGAGGGCAGACTGGTCTTGGCCTCTCCTCAAAGTAAAGTCAATAAAACTAGTCCGGGCGTTTTCATTTTTGAATTCCTTCAGAAAGACGTAACATCAACCAAGGCCAAAAGCCAAAACGCCAGGACACTTCAGGGCTCACAATGCTCTGTTTTTGAGGACGAGTCTCTTTGTGGGCTTGTAATGGGGGCACAGGACATCGGATGCCTCTTGATCTGGGGTTGCATGGAGAATAGGCCTGAACATGAGCTGCACTTAACACTAGGACTGATGAGAAGACAGTAATTCTGGTTTATTGTGGTGTTAGCTCTTCTTATGGCCTTCCACTCCCTTCCTCAGGCATTGCAGGTCTAAACCACCACCATCCCACACACCCTGTGGGCTGGTCCACTGTCCCTCAGACCTTGTGGGGGGCCAGACTATATGGGGGGGGGGAATGAATGAATTCCTATCCCCCACAAATAACCCAGAGATGCATTTTAATTAAAAGCACACATTCTACTCATGTAAAAACACCAGGCAGGCCTCTCAAATAACCCAGAGATGCGTTTTAAATAAAAGGGCACATTCTACTCATGTAAAAACATGCTGATTCCTGGACCATCCATGGGCTGGATTGAGAAGGCAATTGGGCCGCATCCGACCCCCGGGCCTTAGGTTGCCTACCCCTGCTTCAACCAGTGCTTCCCAAAGCCTTCTGTCTGAATTTGCTCTTTACTGGGGTCCTACCCCAATAAAGCCACCATAGATGCTCAGAGTTCAGCCTGGTCCCTGTGTCATTGGCGGGTTGGGGCTAGGGCCTCACTTGCTTCTGAGCCCTGGGGCACTCCAGTAGCCCCTTTCTCTAAGCTATGGGGCCTGAGAAGTCACACCAGCCTGCATTCCCAACTGTTGGATCTGGGGTTTTAGGGAGCACCAAAAAAACCCCACCCCTATGACTATGTCAACAAATTGATACTTAACATTATTGCCTTAAAGCTCATAAATGACAGTTTAGCATTATCCCCCCCTCAATCCAAGCATTCCTCAAAGCCTAATTTCCAAAGTAGAATTCTAAAATAAAATTTGAATTCTAACATTTTGATGGCTGCTAGCTTTAAATGTTTTGAAAGGATGTGAACAAACACACAGGAAGATTAGTTTATGAAATGTTATTAGCCATGTTACCTAAATGGAACCTTCATGTTCAGAGGCAGAATATCTTATATAGCAGAACTTTTGGAGACAAACAACTGAGGGGGGCTCTTGTGGACTAGCTGGAGTCAAAGGATGGCTATTTATGCTGTGCTATATGGACACGGGTCTGATCAAGTAAGGATGTTAAGTACTTATGCTGAATTTGGAATTTGTGTAAGCTTTCCTCTTAACTTCAGCAAATATCAGTCTTCAAACAGGGATGTGCCTACTTTTTTGCACATGGGTTCCATCCTTCTACTTTAGTCTGGTGAAAGACCCAAAGTTTAATGTGGCAGGTGACAGATGGTGATGGGAGACTGTGAAATAGGTGGGAAGGTCACTCATCCAGTGGTAATGAGTCACTCAATTTTCCCCTCCCTCCAACAGGTATGAAGAGGAAATCAACAAGCGCACAAGTGCCGAAAATGATTTTGTGGTGCTCAAGAAGGTGAGTGGGTTTCCATGAGCCAGACACAGTGATAACAGCAAGAACCTTGATTGAACTACGTACATACCGTATTTTTCGTTTTATGAGACGCACTTTTTCCCTCCTAAAAAGTAAGGGGAAATGTGTGTGCGTCTTATGGAGCAAATGCAGGCTTTGTGCGGCTATCCCAGGAGCCAGAACAGCAAGAGGGATCACTGTGCAGCATCTTATGGTCTGGTGCGTCTTATAGAGCGAAAAATACAGTAGCTGGGAAACAGGGGCAAAGCAACTGCTTATATAAATTTCTGAAAGCTTTAGCCACTCCCACTCCCAACGTGATTGGCTGTCTAAACTTCCAAGTTGCAAATCACAACTCAGAGTTCAAGGGCCAATGGCAGAGGCCCCAATCCTGAAACGTTCTGTGATTGGACATCCTGTATCGAATCAGAACAAAGGAGCTCAGAATCCTTAGTCCAGATTCAAGCTCAGGCAAACACAGACCACTGAATATATAACAGTAACTTCAGCATATTTGGCACAGAGTGATGGGGCCACGGCTTAAGCAAATGCATGCTTTAACCTTTGTGGTTTCGTTTTGGCTCTCACATCTGCTGTGGTGTTCAGCCCTTTGATCTTTTTCTCTCTTTCCAGGATGTGGATGCTTCCTTTATGAACAAGGTTGAGCTGCAAGCCAGAGCGGATGCCTTAGCTGATGAAATCAACTTCTTGAGAGCTTTCTATGAAGAAGTAAGAACACCTTCTAGTCTTTTCAGGGAGAAAGAAAGAAGACTGTAGCAACATGAACCAAAACCAGCACTGGTTTGCATTTCGCATCTCCAAGCATTGGTTGCTACCAAGAAGTTCAATCTCTAGGGCTCTACTCAGATGGCATCCTAACAGAGAGGAAGCCAGCTCCTTGTGGCTCAATCCTATACTACTCTGCTGAAGTCTAAGTCAGAGATGGGAAACTTCTGGCGTTCCAGATATTGTTGGACTACAACTCCCATCACCCCTCACCATCGACCATGCTAGCTGTGGCTGATGTCATCTGGAGTCTAGCATTATCTGGAAAGCCCCAGAATTCCCCAATAGCCAATAGGCTGTGTAGGCATCGACATATGGGCCCCAAGCCTTTTAGGGCCCCTGAGACAATGGATCAAAATAATCTTGATTTGATCTTGAAAGAAAATTGAAATCAAGCTTTCTTAGTTCAATGCTATCCCAGTAGCGCATGCGCACAATGGGGGTGGGCAGCAATTTCAACTGCCATCCGGCCTCCACAGGGCTTAACCCGGCACAGCTCAATCAGTTTTGCCATTTGAGCAATTTTTCCAGCAGCGTCTTCGCTGTTCCGCTAGAGAAGCTGCCCTAGAGGTATACCTTTTGCTCACTACTGAAATATTGGGACCTGTTAACAGAATCCAGCTTAATTCAATCTGTTTCTTACTTAATATGTCGCTCAGATGCCATAATAAACAACAATCTGGACTGAAAGATGAATAGATAGACAAAATACAAAGAGTTAGGCCTGACATGTAACCAACCAAGCACCAAGGAAGTCTCTTGAGGTGACTGCATCCTCAATATTAGCAAGAATTGGGCGTGTTTTTTTCAAGCGGGGTTGCAGACTTTTCCGTCTAGCACAGTAGAGATGGGGGAACCCTTCAGACATTGCTAGACTACCACTCCCATAATCTCTGACCCGTGGGCATGCTGGCTAGGATGATGGCAGCTGGAGTCCAGCAACATCTGAAGAGCCAAAGGTTCCCCATCTCTGAAATAAGGCTGCAAAGTTTCCTTGCTCAGTGTGGACCAGTGCTTGAATGTGGTAGAGATGTGGGTGTCTTTCACCTTGGTAAGCCATCTTTCTTCAACTCCCCCCCCCATAGGAATTAGCCCAGTTGCAGGCCCACATTTCTGACACCTCTGTCGTTCTCCAAATGGACAACAACCGAAACCTGGACCTGAACAGCATCATTGCCGAGGTCAAGGCTCAGTATGAAGACATTGCCAACCGAAGCAGGGCTGAGGCAGAATCGTGGTATCAAAGCAAGGTGAGCAGTTCTTAAGTGATGGGGAAATGGGTTTGAAAGGAGGAGCCAGGGCTCTTAAGCCATGTATCTAGAATGGCTATGTATCTTACTTTTACAGAAGACAGTCCCTATTTGAAGAGCAGTTCAAATATTCCTGTACCTCAAGGCATCCTCTGTTTGAAAGGCTGCCTGATCTAACTCCATGTAAAGCTAAAGAACCCTAAGAAAGGAAAACATGGAGGATCTTGAAGTTGCCCATCACCAGTGAGCAGCTGGGCAGCAGACTGAGCAGGCATGAAGGTCACCTGCTCACAGCCTTCCCAATATGGGGAGATGTATTGTGTGCCTATTTGACCTGTATATATTACGTCTAAATTTACATCTACAGTCGTACCTTGGTTGTTGAACAGAATGCATTTCGAGAGTCCGTTCACTTCCTGGAACCATTCAAAAATTAAGGCATGGCTTTCAATTGGCTGCAGGAGCTTCCTGCAGCCAATCAGAAGCCACAGAAGTGACACCAGATGTTTGGCATCCGAAAATTGTTCAAAAAATGGAACACTCACTTCCGGTTTTTTATCGTTTGGGAGCCGAAACGTTTGGCAAATAAGCCATTTGAGATCCAAAGCATGACTGTATATACATGTGCACATTTTATGCAAAACTGTGTCCTCCTTTCTCCTCTTTTTGGTAATTTTAAATTACTCTTTTTGGTAATTTAAAAGTGGCCACCCTATGTTTGCCTCCATCAAAGTTTGCACTTCAGTAATCTAAATAATTTTCCCCCTTTTTTGACTCCCAGTATGAAGAATTGCAGCTTTCCGCTGGAAGGCACGGAGATGATCTGCGCAATACAAAGACTGAGATCTCTGAGCTGAACCGCATGATCCAACGACTCCATTCCGAGATCGACAATGTGAAAAAACAGGTACTGCCATGCAGGGCTGCTTAAAATTGCAACTAAAGGAGTATTTAATGGCAAAGCTGGGAAGGGGCAGTGGCAGCTATGTTGGGGTGGCAGTGGCGTAGCGTGGGGGGTGCAGGGGGGGCCGGCCGCACCGGGCGCAACATCTGGGGTTAGGGCAAATCCACGGGTTAGTGGGCGCAAATCCACAGGTTAGGGGGCGCAAATCCACGGGTTAGGGGGCGCAAATTACTTGCCTTGCCCCGGGTGCTGACAACCCACGCTACGCCGCTGTGGGGTGGGGGTGGTGGACTTAGAGGGAAGTAAAATAAGCTTTTTTTGTACCAGTCTTCAAATGCCCTCTTTTGCTGATGACAATACCGTGAATCCAGATGTTTTACTTAATTCTAATTAAATTATCCTAAGTTGCTCCGAGCTGAGAACATTGCCTTTTCTTTTTCCCCTAGTGTGCCAGCCTGCAGGCAGCCATTGCTGATGCAGAGCAGCGTGGAGAACTTGCCCTTAAAGATGCCAGGATAAAGCTGGCTGAACTGGAGGAGGCTCTAATGAAGGCCAAGGCGGACATGGCTCGTCAGCTTCGGGACTACCAGGAGCTCATGAACGTCAAACTGGCCCTGGATATTGAGATCGCCACCTATAGGAAGCTGCTGGAAGGGGAGGAGAGCAGGTTAGTGGAACCCAAGTGGGCTGGGGTGAAGTGTGAAATGCACCGCTAGACTGCCGGTGGAAAAAGACCCTCTCTTGGTGGGGACAGACCCCATCCTCCTCTTTGATCTCCACCAGGCTTCTTGCCAACCAAAGTATCACCCATGGATGGAGGAACTGTGGTCCTCCAGATGTCATTGGACTCCAATTCCCATCAGCCCCCACCAGATTGGCTAGTAGTTAAGGATGATGGGAGTTTTCGTTCAACAACATCTAGAGGGCCACCCCACAGCAGTCAAAACTACAACACACATATCTAATATAGTCCTCTGTTGACCAGTGGTCCCAGATACAATGTTTACATTATGATGATGGGCTCTGAAAGCTAAAGCAAACTTTTTGGCCAGCCTTCTGGGAAGAGGAGAAGTTTAGCAGGAGGGTATCATCACCACGTGGAATCCTCTCACAGTCACTGGGTCCCTTGCTGATGCTGAGGCCTCTATTCTGGCTGGAGTTTGCAGTTGAAGTCTAAGAATACTGCCATGGGTTTGTGGTAGCTGCCATGTTTTTTTTTTAACTCACACTGCCATTGGAAAATGGAACTTCCTGGGCACTGCAGTTTGGAAAATGAAGATGGCAGCTGCAACTGTGGCATCTGGGCCCCCACCGGACAACTCTCTGCCAAGCAGCCCCTTGACACAACCCTTGGGATACCACAGCTCCAAAGACCATTTTGCTCTATCACTTTGTTGTGGTGGTGACGGGGAAAAGACAGGATTGCTTGTCCTCATTCTATTGATCATTTCCTGCACATGGAAAGCAAGTTGTAAATGAGAAAAAAGTTTGCAGCTTCCAATGGGATTTCTCTGTGCACAGAAAACTAAAGCCTTGCCAATGCCTTAATGCTCTTGAATAGAACAGTGGTCTTACTGGCAGTTATTAGCTCTGCAGAATTGCATTTGAACCACTGCTATTTTTCCCCAAGGTGCTGGATCATAACAATTAAAGTAATTTCCTTTGCTCTCTCATTTAACAGGCTTGCTGGAGAGGGAGTTGGCGCCGTAAATATCTGTAAGTAATAAGCAAGTGAATCACAGAAACTCACAATCCTCTAATTACCGTAATTTTCGCTCCATAACACAAAGTTTTTTCCTCCTAGAAAGTAAGGGGAAATGTCTGTGCGTGTTATGGAGCGAATGCCTACGGATAGCGGGGGAATCTGCTGCAGTCGTGAGCAGTCCGTGGCTTGCTTTGAAACAGCAAAGCGGGTGTAAGCGGCTCCTGTCAGCGAGCCCAGCCAGGGAGGAAGGAGAGAAGCAGAGCGGGAGAGGAGAGGAGCCGCTTACACGAGTGTAAGCGGCTCCTGTACGGTTGACTGCTTTAAAACAACCCCATGCTCTCTGTCCCTGCCTGCAGTTTTTTGCTGTCCAATTTTGGATTAGCCACTGTAGGGGCTGTGTGTGTGTGTGCTTGAGCTATCGTTCTCCTCCTCCTGCTTCCCGTTCACTCTCCCAGCGCCCCTGCGCTCTCCCAGCACCCCTGCGACTTTAGGATTGATACTCTGTGTGTCTGTGTGTGTGTGAGGGATCGTTCTCCTTCTCTTGCTTCCCGTTCACTCCCCCAGCGCCCCTGCGACTTCCAGCGCCCCTGCGACTTTAGGGCCGGTTCTCTGTGTGTGTGTGTTTTGACCTCACTGTGCTTGTTGGGGGAGAGTGTTGGTCGCAATTTTTCTTCATTTGTCTCAGAGTGGTTACTATCGTGGTTTCCTTTGTTTGTCTTAGTGCGTTGCTTTTAATTATCTTTAAGTGTGAGTGTGAGTGTTTCGGCAGCTGCCGAGCCGGGGAGGAGGGAGAGAAGCAGAGCCTGCTTGTTTTAAAGGAGCAAAGCGGGAGAGGAGAGGAGCCTCTCCTGCATTATTAGCAGCATCCTTCTCCACACACCCCACGCGTGCTCCTTGTCCCTTGAGTGCTTTTAAAACATGGTTACAAAGCACAGATCCACATGGATCCTCAGGATTTTTGCACTGGGTCACCCCAAATTCACCATCAGATCACATAGCATGTCCATGGCTACAGCCTGCACCAAAAAACACACACGTACCCACTGTTTCATGGGGCCACAATGGCGCAAAAACGTGGTTACAAAGCATGGATCCACATGGATCCTCAGGATTTTTGCATTGGGCTACCCCAAACTCACCGTCAGATCACGTCTGTGGCCACAGCACGAACCACAAAAATCATACATCCACTGTTTCGTTTAGAATATTTTTTTCTTGTTTTCCTCCTCTAAAAACTACGTGCGTGTTATGGTCAGGTGCGTGTTATAGAGCGAAAAATACGGGTAATTACCTCTCACCACTGATCTAAAGAAATGTTTTGTCAGCTACAAAAAATATACCCAAAGAAATGCATAGTTATTGTATCAATACAGAAATATTAGGTTGTGGAATTCTTTATGCCTTCTTTGATGTTCCTCAGATGTTTTAACCCATGAACCCTGAACTTCTCCTCTGGTCCCTTTGCAGCTGTGGT